>NC_141085.1:6625316-6645316 GCF_041138505.1 Cibotium barometz
CATCATCATTAACTCTTCTGCCAATAAGGGATCACAAGCAGTCATGTAAGCAAGCAGAGGAGAAAGCTTGACTCAGTGTCCCAAAAGCTTGTTTTTGTGGGATATAACTCTCTTTCCAAAGGCTACAAGTTATATGACTCGGAGCGGGATTGTTGTCTTTGATGAGCATGTTCCAGCTTCCACTGTTGAGGAGCCACCACTTCTTGGAGAGCCGGATGAGTATGAGGATGAGTCCCGGGCTATTGTTCCAGCTAGCCAACCTTAGTCAGTTGGATATAACTCTCTTTCCAAAGGCTACAAGTTATATGACTCAGAGCGGAATGCGGTCGTTGTCAGCAGAGATGTTGTCTTTGATGAGCATGTTCCAGCTTCAACTATTGAGGAGCCACCACTTCTTGGAGAGCCAGATGAGTATGAGGATGAGTCCCGAGCTATTGTTCCAGCTAGCCAGCCTCAGTCTGTTGTAGAGGTTGAGCCCGAGGTTGGAGACATGCCACAGCAGCAATAGGAGGCTCCGCGTTCTGTTCGAGTACCAAAGTGGTTGTTGGATACCATTCGAGAGTCTGGTGTGACAGAGTGTCCCTCCGAGTGAACCACAGAGGATGACCTTGAAGATCGCATAGAGTTCATGACAAATGTCAACCAAAGGAGCATTTACAGGTAAATTATGCCTTGATGTCTCGTATCATTCGGGACAAGGAGCCTACTTCAGTGAAAGAGCTTCTACTTCAATGAAAAAATCTCTTTCCCATGAGACTTGGAGGAAAGCCATGCAAGTGACCTAGCATCGACTATGAGGACACTTTTGCACCAACAGCTAGGACCACCACGATTCGGACAGTTCTTGCCCTTGCCTCTTCTCAACAGTGGCCGGTATATCAAATGGATGTGAAATTTGCGTTCCTGAATAGTGACTTGCAAGAGGAGGTGTATGTTGAGCAGCCTCCAAGCTTTGAGGCTCCAGGATCAAAAGGTATGGTTTACAAGTTGAGGAAAGCCTTGTATGGTCTTAAACAAGTTCCCGAGGCTTGGAACCAAAAGATTGATTCTTTCTTTCTGAGAAAGATTAATCCGAACGTGTCTCTTTCCGGAACGTGGTATGGTCATGTTGATTATCCTCTATGTGGATGATCTTGTCGTCACTCGCAATCATGTGGAGCACATAGCGGTGACGAAGGCTGCCTTGTCAAAGGAGTTTGAGATGACGGATTTAGGCTTACTCCATTTCGTTTTGGGATTGGAGATCTGGCTGACCCAGAGGGAGTTCTTTGTTTCTCAGCAGCGGTATGTTCATGAGTTGCTAGAGGCCTTTGGGATGGAGAACCGCAAGCCTATTTCATCTCCGATGGACCAAACTTATTGTACATGATCCTTGTGAGAAGGCTGACGTCTCTTTGTATCGGAAACTTGTCGGTTCATTGATTTGGTGAACACCGGATTGGACTTGAGTTTTCCAGTGGGGCTGTTGAGCTCATTTTAGCAGATACCTTTGAAGACTCATTGGAATACACAATTGTGGATCTTGTGGTATCTACAGGGTATGAAGGATCTTGGACTCTTTTATGACACTGGAGGGGGATCGAAGGACCGAGTTAGACCCTGAGGTTGGATGACTCTGATTGGGGAGGAGATCCAAACACGAGGAGATCTACTTCAGGATACGATCTTACCCTTGGCTCGAGCAATTTTTTGGCGCAGCAAGAAGCAGCCAACCTTAGCCGGATCAAGTCAAATGCCTTCTGCACTAATTATATATCCAAGGTAATAAACCTCAAACAAATAAAATTCCGACTTCTTCTCATTGACATAGAGCTTGTTGCTTTCCAGCAACTTCAGGACTTTCTCCACATCAATGTCATGCTGCTCAACCATAGCTGAAAATACCAGTATGTCGTCAAGAAATATGAACACACACTTTACAATCAATTCCCAGAACACCCGCATCATCATGCGGTTGAATGTGGTTGGGGCATTCATCAAGCCAAAAGGCATGACCACAAATTCATAGTGGGCCCGTTCCGTACGAAAGGCTATCTTAGGGATGTCCCCCTCAACAATCCTCACCTAGTGGTACCCACTCTTCAAATCGAGTTTCAAGAACACCTTTGCCCCATTCACCTTCTCGAGAATATAGTCTATTCGAGATATCGGGAATCTAATTTTGATAGTCAGCTTATTGAATGCACGATAATCGACACACAATCGAGAAGACCCATCTTTCTTCTTGATAAACAAGATTGGTGCTGCAAATGGCGACACACTGGGACAGATGAAGCCAGATTGCAATAATTCTTGGAGTTGGCAGTCCAACTCCGATTCCATTGCCTTGGAAAGGCGATATGGAAACTTGCTCGGGGGTTCCGAGCCTGGGAGGAGGTCGATCTTGTGGTCCTCTGGTTTGGACAGTGGAAGCTGGGGAGAGAGATTATCCTGAAGAAAAATCTTCTGAAACTTTTCATGGAGAGCCAAATACTTCTCGGAAGCACTGGCCACCGTTTGGGTAGTGTGGATGTAAATCATCGCACAATGTGCGCCTTTGCTAATTGCTCGTTTAGCCTGCAAGTGACTTATGAGTGGAGAGTTCGGGATTCTTGGCTCACACTTGATGGTCACTGGGCCATTGGACACATTCCGGCTAATCTGGAAAGTGTGCTTGTCCCACTTGACATCAAGAAGGAACTTGTGAAACCACTAAATGCCCAAGATTATGTCTACTCCTACAAGAGGGGCAACCATAAAATCACGCACAAACTCTATGCCCTAAATGACTAATTTAGCACCTCGAGCTTCAAACTTGACACTCGTCGTCATGCCTGTGCTAAAACCCTCAACTTGCTTGTCCACCGAAGTTGGGACGAAACGGGCATGCCGAGCGGCCTGTTCCATGACCACATCCTCCATGCTGCCACTGTCAAACAAGACTACAACTCTCTGGCCACCTATGTAGCCAAAGGTCTTGAGCAATTCGTTGCACTCATACTCCTGATCATGGGCGCCCTTCAAGTTATCTTCGAGCTCCTGGCTAATGATTGCTCCAACCTAAGCATTGGGATTCGAAGAACTAGGCACAGCCACTGGAGTCTATGTGGAAGCTGGACTCACCACTGAAGCCGTAGAGACTAGGATCACGGTCTTTGGAGTGGTAGTCTTCTTAGGACACTCCCGAGAAGTGTGTCCTTTTGTATGACAAAAGAAACACCTTGAGCATACATTCATATACGAAGGTCTACGTTATGAGTTTCTGTCAAACTCTCGAGATGCAAGGCAAACTTAACCATAATGAAGCCTAGCACTAAAAGATTTTAACAAATAGAAAGAATTATTACAACAAAAAGATGCATATGCACCACTAAAGATAGAAAGAATTAACACAATATCAACTAGCTGCAACTTGGACTAAAACTTCACAATGTGAAATTTGCATGTCTGCTAATACAACATAAATATATACCTAGATGAATCTAAGAACAAGTCCAAATTCACCTCATAAGAATGTGCAAGTTATTACCTCATGGTACTCCATCCCCACAAGACACTATAACCATCAAGTCCATTATGCATAGTATGTGGTAATGTGTTGACTAGTGGGGTTAGATCCACGTAGTCCCAATCATTATTTAGCGTGACATACTGATTCAGAGAAACTTGAAGTTTTTGGACACTTCATCTAGTCAATGAATGAGTGAGTTGAATTCTTGTTCGTGATAATTGTCCTCCGTCTCTCAAGAAATATAGAGCATGTCTCAGATCTTGGTGTAGTGCTTGCACATTTAATTCTGAGAGATCATTTGATTGGTCAGGATTTGATGAGACCGAGCATACAACTCTTGGCGACACGTAATATATGTTTTGTATGAGTATCAATCCAGATTTCCCTGAGACTTTACATCTTGAAGATATAGATTGCTAGTCTTGGGAAAGCGTCAACCTACTATATAGCCACTAGATTGTCTTGCATTTGATAAATGTTATTGTATAGGAGAATGATAGCTAGCACTAGAGGATTTATATCAATTGGTTTGAACATGGTCCTAATGGATTTTATCAGTAGTGTTTTGGTTTGAACATGGTCATGATGTGTGCTTTCTCTAAGGTTAGCCCCATGATGAGAGTGTTAAGATAGGTAGGTATTTTTTGCATTCCCTAGTTACGACAAATTACCCAATCTTGATAAGGATAGGCAATATGATGTGACTAGCTACAACAAGTCTCTATGATTTCAGGTTGGATTGAGGAGTTGTTTGTGTTCCTCACGACCTTGATTTGGTTCTAATTTTGTGCAGGTTGTATCAAGGAGTTGTTAGTGTTCCTCACAACCTTGATTTGGTATTGATTTTGTCTTCTGTTCCGCTGAGATAGCCTTCTAGGAATAGTGACTTGTGATTAAGTTGGTTCCAATACATGTAACTATGTGGAAAGATTAGACGTGTGTGAATCTGTCAGCTGCCCTATGTAGCTAGACTATCTCAAATTCATTTCCAAGAGTGGAGATGTCTGAGGAGGGAAGTATGTTATGTAAGGTTAGCCATACTAATTTTGGCTCAAGGGATGCTGAAGATTAGCGTAGCAGGCTGATTACATAGGCTAGGGTGTTAATTTAGTGTTATTCCATGTATTGTTAACCCCAGCCTGGCCATGAAATATTAACTACATCCCATAGCAAGTCTACGCTAAAAATATAATAGATGCCAACTATAACATTTAAATTGTACAAGACCTATAAGATGATCACCTCTTCTGGCCCCTCATTTCCCAACCCCACTTTTCCTTCCACCAAAGAAACCAGAGGCTTACTCCCCGAAGAAAATGTAAAAAGTCATCATAGTGAAGAGTATTAATATGCCTTCAAAAATGAAAAAATGGAGCTCATCTCCTCAAAAATTGGTGAAGTGTGGAATCAGTAGAGGACCTCTGTCTGATTCTAAACTTCAAGCAGTTTAAAAAGTACAACTCATTCGGAGATATACAAGCTTCATGTTCAACAGTCTAGTAAGGCCCTAATGAAGAAGTTTGCTGTAAATTGCATGTTGCCATGCATCTAATAGGGCTCCCAAGCATTCGGTGGGTAACCCAACATGTTTATTATGGTCCATCATCAACAACTTGTGATGAAGTACTCAAAACAGTATGAGGGCTCTTGTTCTAAAGCCAGTAGATTACCTCACTAAATAAAAAAGCATAAGGCATAGAAGCCAATAGATTGGGCCCAATTTGTTTTGAGAAAAGCCTGCCATCTTAAGCATCATATGTCTGAGAACATAATTGGAGTGAGTTGAAACCCAAACTCGCTATGCTTATTCAGCTCGACAGGCTTTAGATACATTTCTCTGGTGTGTTGAATCGGAGAGGCCAATACAAATGTAGCTGTCTGTATCCTTCGTTACAGACTTTAATTGCATTTCGCTGCTGCAACCCAAGAAACCAAGAGACACCAAAAACTACAAATGAAGGCTGAAGGACATGAATGACTAGCTGGTTTGCGTGGGCTCTTAAATGCGAGAAGAAACATAGGGGACTTGCCTGCATTGTGCAGCTATTTTGCCTTTGCCCATTTTCAAGTCATTTCGCACGACGAGGACCTGCGCAATACAATGAGGCCATACACGAGCGTTTGAAATGAGAAAAAAATAACGCTGTGTGTGTGTGTGTGTGTGTGTGTGTGTGTTGATTGCCGGGTGAAAGGGCAGCCTACCATTTTGAAGTCGTCCATGATCTCGGCCATCCGGTCGACTTCGTGCCGTTCCTTCTTGCGCTCATACTGGATCTCGGGCTGTGGTGCTGCTGCCGTGCTGCGCAAGGCAGTGCCAGCTACTCGCTTTCCGATGAGATAACCAACGGCCGCACAGCCAGCTCCCAGCACCACAACCTGCAGCGCACAAGAGAAATCCATCTCCCAGCCTGCAGCTCCTTTCCTACAAAACGCTTTCGCGATTTCAAAGCAAATAGCCCATCCTTTGAGGTTTGTGTTTGTTGACTGACATACACAGCAAATGCTGATGCAACTTTGATACCCTAAATGAATTTAGGCGCTTAATTTATTTGGACTAATCTAATATCTAATACTTGCTTTTATTAAAATATTGCCCTAAAGTCATTGTTAGCCCCCCCCCTGCATGTCAAGCTTAATGCCAAGTGGGAGGTGCTCCTCTAGAGACGCCAATGGACCTTCAAGTTCAAATGTCTGTGGTCCCCTCTAATCCAACCCAAAAAGGCATGCCTCTTGTGGTTAATCTTGCACAGGGGGCTATGTACACAGGAGAGAGCTTGCAAAATAGGGAAAGGATCTGGCCTTTGCCCACGGTGCAAAAGGGAGGGGGAGTCCCTACTACACCTATTTCTCCAATGCAGATTTAATAACCCTATCCTATCAATCCTCAACAAACTCATTGAATGCATCCACCCAAGACCCCTCTCGTGGAAACAACTCCTTTTAGGGGATTCCATTGGATGCTCAACCCCCCTCTGGAACTGTATTAGAGCAGAGTTTTTATGGTTTATTTGGTGTGCCAGGAATGCCGTGTTATTTCAATCATCCCCTCCAGTACTAACAATGCTGCAACATGAATTGTTTCTACAGATGAAGAATGCAAACTCTGCAAGGAAGAAGGAGCTCCACAAAAGAAGAGACTTCCTCACTCAAGAAAAGCAAACACGCATGCAACAACATGGACATGCTGCACAAGACGGACAGCATCCTCTATGTCAGGTGGGACGAAGAGTTGGAACATGACATCCATGATATCCGCGAGAAGGACAAAATACTCACTGAGCACCTGCTGGAAATCACCGATATTTACAATAAGATGGATGACAATGAGAACGCTGTACACCCCGAGACAGGCCCCCGAGAGCTTGCAACTGTTCTGTATACCCATGTGTGCATGCCCTTGTAATCATGTAACCCCTAGATCAGTATGGTTCTTTTTGAAAGGGCACAGCCCGTATCTGCTATGTAATCGTCAGTCCCTTTTCTTTTTCTAATACAAAATCCCTGCTTTTTTTATTTAAAAAAAATATTGTTTTGCTTGTTCAAAATATTTAGGATACCCGTTTAAAAAAGAAAAGAAAAAAATCATTTCTACTTGCAAAACAAGCTCAAAATATATATTACGGATACCTGTTTTAAAAAAAACATTTCTGCTTACATGTCTCCACTCTCTCTCTCACGCTCAAGTCTTGCGTGTAATATAATGATAATATATTTTCTAAACATACATAAGATTCATTAATATAAAAAATAAAATTTATGTATTACTAGTATTTATTTTATACCATTGTGATATATATATATATATATTAGTTTCTCTTGCATACTAATAATATTGAAACATACTTTACAAACTAATTTGCATCTTATGATATTTTCATTTTAAAAGAGCATGATACTCTAAAATAATTAATTATATATTTTATATATAATTAATTAATTCATCTTATTTGTAGAACACTCTCTCTCTCTCTCTCTCTCTCTCTCTCTCTCTCTCTCTCTCTCTCTCTCTCTCTCTCTCTCTCTCTCTCTCTCTCTCTCTCTCTCTCTCTCTCGCTCACCCGCGCACACAGAGAGCAAATGAATAATGTTGTAAAGCAAAAACTAAGCAATTTTCTATCTTCTTTCGAATGTCAATAAGGTCTTTTTGTTTTACTAAGGTTAATGGTTGCAAGAAATTGAAAAATCTACTCTTTAAGAAGTTCCAAGTGTTGATAAGACACAAACTCTTTATTAAGGTCTTGTGACTATACTTATAAATAATTTAATGCCTCATATGAGCTTATGTTACTTGGTCATTGTTTATTTTTACGCACACATTCCTATGGTATTAATATAAATGATAAAGACATATTCCTATGGTATTGATATAAATCATAAAGACACATTACTAAAACAAAATTACAATATAAAAATTTACAAGCATTCATAAATATAATGTAAATATTTCAAAATATCAAAAATATACTTATACAACATATGTAATACAAAATTCATATTGAGATAATATAGATTTTAAAGACTAAATTATGTCTTTAAACACAAACTATTTTATATTATAATAATAACAATAATTAATTATACTAGTAGACTATTAGGTAATTGAAATGTTATATTTATAATAATAGTATGTAGACAATTAGGTAAACAATTAAATAATTTAAATGTTATATTTATAATAATAGTATGTATATAGATAATTAGGTAATTTAAATGTTACAGTAATAATAATTTAAATGTTATATATACACTAGTAGCATGACCAGTCCCTAAGTAATCTTGCATGTATAAAAACAAAAGGCTTGTATTTGTCGACCAATTAGTACAGTGGATAGAGGTGCTGCCCAAGAGTCCCAAGGTTATAGGTTCAAGCCCTCATTGCGCAAGCGATGGCACGCATGGGTGTGTATGTTGTGTTGTACTTTCTAATTCCAACCAATTCTATAATATAAAAAAACAAAACGCTTGTCCTTGGAGGGTGAGTCAAGATAATCCTTATATTTGAAGCCCATGATGGGCCTCATTTGCCAACCTATATATAAACACACCATGCTAGCCATATATATTGATGTAGAAGCTCTTAAAGCACTTACGTTTCTTTGAATAAAGCACCAAACTTTGCATATAAATATATATCTAGCATTCCAACCCAATATAATATTGACAATCTTAACACACCTGAACACGGCTTTAAAACACTCTTTGGGCAGCTGGATTACTCTCCTTGGAAGCCTATACTCCTCACCTCCATCTAGCAAAATATATTTAAGATAAAAACATTAGCTATTGCAAGATATAATTTTCGAAGAAAAAAAGAAGGAGAAGGATAAAACCTTACAAAACTCATTTGGTGGATCAATATTTGAGGCGAATAGCGTTTGAACAAGCCTGTAGATAGCAAATCAAAAAATTATGTATTGTCCACTGCCTATGCAGCATCGAAAATCTAATTTATCATGCTTTTCATAGTCTACAAACATTACATGTACATGAAGTTGATCCGCAATCTTAGATTGTAAATTCCAAGGAGCCCAAAGCTCTCGTTGTAAGTGTCTCGACCATACAAACCTAGCAATTACAAAAGAATGTATCAATAATAATATAAATTTACCAAATAAAATGCAAAAAGCTACATAAAAAGCAAGTTTCTATATATATCGTAAAACACCGGTGCTCTCTAATAGTTCGATAATTAGAGACGATGTTGCTTGTCCTTCCCAAAATGGAGGATCTACAATTGAACCATGATGTCTCTCATGTTTGTACCTATAATGATTTTGCTTCTATCACCTTTGAGTGAAAGTGCTTGCATATCAATCCGATAACCATTGCAAAGTCCCCGTCTCTTGAGGGTCCAAATTGCGGAGCAGCATGATAGGAGCATTAATCTTTAGAAGTAAGCGGTGAGGAGGGTAACCACCACCTAAGATCAAACTGTTCAAGTATTCAATCAGATACAATATTACGTCATTCTTGGAAGAAACAACTGAATCTGCATGAGGTATTCTCTTTTAAGACCAGGCAATGCACTCAAGGCTAGTTCATTGATCTCATTAACCTCTAGATTTTGTGGTGCAAGAATAGCATGGTCTTTGAAGAAGCATGCATAATCCTCTACTCTCTGAAGAACTTTGTATACCCATTCTACCAAACTCAAAACGGAGTTACCATGGATTAACATTTATGGTGGAATTACCACTCTGCCTTGATTGTTTGGATGGCCTATAGAGCCATCCCCAATTTGTAATGTCCATTTGACAAATTCTTGTTCTGTACAATTATAAGCACTTGATCTAACTCGCATGTTTTGGGTGAGCTTTAAAACATTCACATATCTCCAAATATGTGACTGGCATAACGTTGCATCAACAATATCCTCACGTGATCCCTTTAGCACAACTGTAAGATTTTCCTGAAGTCACCACCAAAGAGCATAACTGTCCCACCAAACATTATATCACTTTGTATAATGTCTTTCAATGTCATGTGTCCCAATGCTTCATATGCGTACCGATGCATTGTTGGAGTCTCATCCCAAATGAGTAACCTTACAAGCTTCAGCACCTTAGCCAATGGGCTATTAGCTTTGATACCACATGTGCTAGAAGCATTGAGCACCAATGGGATTTTGAAACGTGAGTGAGGACCATTTGAAAGTAACAATGCAGCTATTCCAAACGATGCACATGCCAAAGCAACTTGATTCTCTCCACGTAATCAAGATAGCAAGGCATTATAAAGATATGTTTTGCCTGATCCACCTAGTCCATCAAGGAAAAATACACCACCCTAGTTCAAAGAAACGGCTTCAAGGACAGTATCAAATGCTCTTGATTGATAACTATTTAGACTCCTTTCCATGGAAACAGACAAATCAGCCTATTGAACAGCAAACCATTGTTGACAGTGGCAACACTTGATCTATCAGGAATAGGTAACCCTTCAAAATTAGCTAGCCACTTTCCATACTGTTGTAAGAGGTCTTGCATGTGCAACATAGCTTGATTCTTTGCTATAGAATGGCAAACATCAACATCGACACACCCTCTCTACTGCAAAGGAATGGAAAAAAATCATTTAAAAGTTTGGTGGAGAATTTGTTCCAAAGCTGTCCAGGGTATATAGACTCACAAAAAAAACCATTATAATGACAAACAATTGATGCAGTTGGAATCCTGTTTTCTGAAATGCAACTTCTTAGAGACACATATACCACTTCTCATCACTCTCCAACATTTCCCTAGCTTCACATGCAGCCTTAAAATAGGGATACAAATGTTCATTCACTGTTCAAAAGATTTACAACCTTTGCACACTGTGAGAAGCATGCATAAGTAATATTGCTCACTTGCACTCGAACTAACATTATACATACGTCCGATCATATTTTCCCTTTTCCTTTTAGTCCATGAGTGAAGAGCAGAATTCCACACCCACTTGCAAGGGAAATCAACATATAGCAAGCTATTTGCATCCGCATACAATTAATTAGCTCTGAACCATTCGGTGAGAGATGTTCTTTGGTTTCTGTCATAACTAATCACATCACGCAAATCGTCCTAGTCATTGAATAGCACATTATTGTGCATCGAGAGATGAACATGTAACCTTTGTATATCATTCTTTTCATCGTGCAAATCATATTGGTATATGCGCCAGCATGCCTCTGACGTAGACACGTACCGTCCATCTAGATATTGACTAACCTCATCAATAACCCCATGTGTGTCTCGCAACTCTATAGTAGCTCTATCATGTCCTTTGTATACATACTTATACAAATACTTTACAGCTATAATGGTAAATGTTAATATGGGCTTTGTACCTCATAGAGAGAAAAGGGTTATATGGAACAACCCATCGACTATCCACCCTATGATCCTTTACTTGGATGAAACTACCATCATCTTACTGCATGTATGTTGAATACCCATTGTCATCAACGCTAGTAGTTTCGAGGGTACCGATGTTTGCAACTCCTGTTAACCATGCAAGGAGAGCACTTAGTTCCCCACATGATCCATGGACATTACAATGACTAATTATGTTGTGCAACTTAGGAAACATCACCTTATCAAAAAGTTCAACACATACCAACATATCATAAAATGAGCAATCTCAATCCGTTTACATCCACTTTCCAATATCAATAATATATGTACATATGGCAAGCCTCTTTTTTGAAATTCAATAATAGAAATAAATCCCAATACCCTACCAAATATTGATTTTTTCACCAATAAGAACATAATGTCCTTATGCTTCATAAAAGACCCGTGCAGTCAAGTCAGGTCGATCTTGGGAATCCTAGGTTGGGGGTAAAGGCCCCTGTATATGGGTATTTAGCCCATTATATATAAATGGAAGAAAAGAAAGATAAGGTAGTATTAGCAACCACCAAAATATGAGTCGTCTCCTCCTACTTCCCCTCTCTCTCTCTCTCTCTCTCTCTCTCTCTCTCTCTCTCTCTCTCTCTCTCTCTCTCTCTCTCTCTCTCTCTCTCTCTCTCTCTCTCTCTCTCTCTCTCTCTCTCTCTCTCTCTCTCTCTCTCTCTCTCTCTCGGTCCCAACTGGTATCAGAGCTTGGAGTGCGGCGTGTGCGCAACTCACGTGTGCGTGGTCGCAGCGGCGACAGACAGAGCTCGTAGCGGAGCTTCAAAAGCGGATTTGCTGTTGTTGCGGGTGCAGATATGCAAGATCTGCAGCAGGAGAGCGTGAGCCTGGAGCTTTGTTCGACACACTCAGCACGGAAGGCACGAGAACGGCTCCATCCAGCCTTATCCAAAGTGAAGGAAAACTGCATTGAAGTGCAGCGGTGAGCAGCCGGCTGAGCTGGAGATCGTTCGAGCACATCGTGCAGCCGAAAGAAGAAATCGTGCATCATCTTAGCATTGGGCAGCAGCCGGGCACATGAGCTAGAAAGAGAGAGCGTGCATTGCGAATCAAGTGCAGCGCTGAAGACAGTGTGTAGAGAAAAAAGCGAAGGACGCTGCGAATTGTAGAAGAGCTACCAAAACTGTGGGACAGCAACGTGAGGAGCGTGTGTATGCAGAGCTTACACGAGCGTGAGGTGTGATGCGAACATGTGTTGGCGCAACTAAGAGCAGTTGTGGATGTGTGTGCATAGGTCTGCGCACATGTGTATTCTAGGTGCCAGGATGCTTCAGTGTCACTTGTGCGCATGGGAGAGAAATTGCTGCCGCTGTTTTTTTTTTTCTGAGTGCAAACAGTCACTTTCAGGAGAGAATATCTCTCAAACTGTGAGGATTCAGAATCTGAGTTGAACAGAGAAGTTGTAGACCATTTCAAGGACTAAAACTTTACTTCTGAAAGTTTTCTCATCTGGATTGTCTGTCAAAAGTTATCAGATCTGCAAAACAGGCAAAAGTTGCAGTTTGTAGCCTGCAAAGCCTGCTTCTGACCTGAATATCTTTTCGACTGTAAAGAATGCAAAGCCTACTTCTGACCTGAATATCTTTTCGACTGTAAAGAATTCAGTCTAGGTCTGAACTGGACAGTTTGCGACCATTAAACAGGCAACAAGTTTGCTTTTGACAGCCGGTTCATCTGGATTATGCATCACAAGTTATAAGGTCTGCAAGACAGTAAGTTGCAGCCTGCACAATGTTTTAGCTACATTTTGGATGTCATATTCCATGATGGGTCAATGAAATTGTATGCAAGGATTATGCACTTGTTGCTGAAGGTTTTAGCACTGGTTTAAGTGCAGGATAGAGTGTTTTTGGTTAGCAAATCAGCTTCCAGCTGCCTACATCAACACTCTCTTTTCGGCTCTCTCATTCTAGTGAGTGGTTTACAGGTGCAGGTACATCAGTTTTGGCAGTTGGTTACATGCCAATGGATGTCAGCACACATGCCTGCTTGATGTGACAGTACGCATTGGCTTATGCATCTGTCTGTGACACTTGGATAGTGATTTTGGCATACAGTTTGAGGTGGATACTGAGGTTTTGCAGGGGAAACTCTACCCAAATTTTTTAAAATCTGTGATCTTTGCCATTGGCGTTGTACATCATGTCTTCGTCGCATTCAGAGCGCGAATTGTACAACATCAAGAAGTTCGATGGTACAAACTTCTCGCTCTGGAAAGAGCAGATTCAGGATGTGCTCATTCAGAAGAAGCAGTGAAGCCCTTGAAGGGGATAACTGCTAAGCCTGCAGATATGGATGCAGAGGATTGGAATGAGTTGGATGCCTTAGCAAAGTCTACTGTCAAACTTCATCTTGCTGAGTCAGTGTACTTTACAGTGGTAAATGAGAAGACTACGCATGAGCTGTGGATGAAGCTATGTGCCACATATGAGAAAGAGACTGCCTCCAACAAAGTCTATCTCATGAAACGGTTATTTGAGCTGCATATGAAAGAGGGTGGATCCATTACATCGCACCTGAACGAATTCAATATCATTCAGCTTCAAGCACAGAAGCTGAATTTTGATGCGGAGATGAAGGCGATATTTCTCTTATGTTCATTGCCATCATAATGGGATACTTTTCGCACTGCTATCAGTAACTCTACACCTGGTGGAGTATTGAACTTTGATGATGTTGTGGGTAGCTTGCTTGTAGAAGAGATTGGAAAGAAGTCTATAGATCATGGCAAGCAAGATGCAGCTCTCAATGTTGATCGTGGTAGACAGCAGTTCAGGGGGAAGTCTACAGAAAGAGGCAGGTCACGCAGTAAGTCACGAAGTTGCAAGGATATTGAGTGCCATCATTGTGGCAAGAAGGGGCACATCAAGCGTGACTGTTATGCATGGAAAAGAGAGCAAAAAGAGAAGAAAAAGGATGCAAAGAAGAATGACGACGGACCAAAAGATGATGACAAGAAAGGGAAAGCAAAGATTGAGGAAATCAATGCAGTCACCACTGATAGTAGTGACACTGAGATACTTTTCATGTCATGCCTACCTGCAGAAGCGCTTACTACATCCGATGATGGATATTCTCAGGATTGGGTCCTAGATTCAGGTGCTTCATTTCATGTCACTCCCCATAGGGATTGGTTCAGCACCTATGATAGTGGAATGCATGCCTGTGTTCATCTTGGAAACAACTATGCATGTGACATAGTGGGAGCTGGGGACATTAAGTTCTCATTTGCAAATGGTTCGTCATTTACTCTGAAGAATGTACATCATGTACCCAAATTGACGAAGAGTCTTATATCGGCTGGTCAGTTGGATGATAGTGGTTATCATACTATTTTTGGATCTCAGAGTTGGAAGATTCAAAAGGGCTCTATGGTTTTGGCGAGAGGTGCCAAATGTGGGACGCTGTATCCCTTGCATGTATCAGGTGTTTCTGATAATGTTGTTGCTATAACCGAGCAGCCAAGCACTTCTTTGTGGCATTGTCGGTTGGGCCATATGAGCCAGAATGGAATGAAAAGCTTATGCTGTTTGGGTTGTGTGCCAAGTTTGAGCTTTTTTTATTTTGAATTTTGTGAACATTGTGTGTATGGCAAGCAGTCTAAATCAGCCCACAAGCGGCACGCTAAGAAAGAGCTTGACAAGTTGGATTTGGTTCATTCAGATGTATGTGGATGCCTACTCGATCATTAGGAGGGGCTGAATATTTTGTCACATTCGTTGACGATGCAACCAGGAAAGTTTGGGCTTATCCTATGGCTCATAAGAGTGATGCATTCAATGTGTTTCAAAAATGGTTGGCTTTGGTTGAGAATCAGTCAGATGGAAAGCTTAAATGCTTGCGGACTGATAATGGTGGAGAATATGTCTTTGATGAGTTTCGACATTTCTGTGACACACGTGGCATAAAGAGGGAGCTTACCACTCCTCGTACTCCAGCTCAGAATGGAGTTGTAGAGAGGATGAACCAGACTATTCAGGAGAGGATGCAGTGTATGCTTTCTCATGCTAGCTTGTCAGGTGGATTTTGGGCTGAGGCATTGAAGACTGCAATGCATGTGATAAACAGATCACCGAATAAGAATTTGGATCATGGCATTCCTGAACAGGCATGGAGTGGCAAGAAGCCCTCTTACAATCACTTGCGCATATTTGGGTGTGAGGCATTTGCACACGTGCCAAAAGAGCTTCGGAAGAAGCTAGATCCGAAATCTAAGAAATGCATCTTTCTGGGTTATGGTGAAAGTGGAGAGATGGGATATCGTCTCTGGGATCCAGAAGGCAAGAAGATCGTACGCAGCCATGATGTGGTCTTCAATGAGAAGAAGATGCATGACACCCATCAAACATGTGGAAATGCGCAGAGTCACCTTTTCAGGATGTTGATCCGTTGGCACATGATGGTAGAAGGCAAGTTGTTCATGCACCAAATGTGGATCAAATGGTACAGCCAGGTACTCCTTGTGGTTCACAACAAAGGGCAGATGATAGTTCAATTGGTGGACGTGATGATTAGGATATGGCTGATATGCATGATGGACAACAAGTTGACATGTCTTTGAGACGGTCAACCAGAATCTCTAGACCGCCAGATAGATTTGTGCCAGGTGCAGACTATGTTATGTTGACTAACTGCGGAGAACCGTCATGCTACAAAGAGGCTATGCTTCATAAGCGCAAGTGGGAGCTTGCTATGCAGTCAGAGAGATGGATTCACTCAGAAAGAATGATACGTGGGATCTTGTTTCTTTGCCTAGAGAGAAGCATGCGCTCCCATGCAAGTGGGTGTTCAAGATGAAAGTCACATGTGATGCAGTGCCTAAGTATAAGGCACGGTTAGTTACCAAGGGATTCAAGTAGGAAAAGGGTGTGGACTTTGATGAGATTTTCTTGCCAGTCGTGAAGATGACTACACTCAGATGTGTGCTTGGCTTGGTAGCTAAAGATGACATGGAGTTAAAGCAGATGGATGTCAAGACTGCGTTTCTTCATGGTGACTTGCATGAGGACATCTACATGCAGCAGCCTGAGGGTTTTATGCAAAAAGGTAGAGAGAAGCTGGTATGCAAGCTTAAGAAGAGCCTATATGGTCTTAAGCAGGCACCCAGGGAATGGTATCACAAGTTTGATACATTCATGAGATCTCAGCATTTTAGGTGGAGTGAGTCAGATCACTGTCTTTACACCAAGAAGGCCGCAGATGGCAGTCTATTTATACTCATTCTATATGTGGATGATATGCTACTTGCTAGCTAGAATAGCTATGAGCTACATAGTATTCGGGCCAAGTTGCATGAGGCATTTGACATGGACTTGGGAGATGCAGGACACATTTTGGGCATGCGCATTACGCATGACAGAAAGCAAGGATTCTTATGGTTATCCCAGAAAGAGTATGTTGGCAAAGTGCTTGAGCGTTTCAGTATGGCGGGGGGGAAGGCATTGAGCACTCCTCTTCCTCCATATGTGAAACTGAGCCAAAAAGATTGTCCGAAGTCAGATGGTGAGAAGGCCGAGATGGCTAAGGTTCCTTATGCATCAGCAGTTTTGGCAGTTTGATGTATGCTATGATAGCTACGAGGCCCAACATTGCATTTGCAGTGGGAGTTGTTAGTAGGTACATGGCAAATCTAGGCAAGAAGCATTGGGAGGCAGTGAAGGGTTTGATGCATTACTTGCGAGGTACGCAAGAGATGTGCATATGCTTTGGTAGACGATATGCATGTGTATTGGGCTATACAGATGCAGATTAGGAGGTCTACTTCTGGCTATGTGTTTACCTTTGCTGGCGGTGCAGTGTCATGGATGTCACATGCACAGAAGTGTGTTTCACTTTCTACCACACAGAGGTTGAGTATATTGCAGCCACAGAGGCATGCAAGGAAGCCATTTGGCTTAGTCGGCTAGTGGGAGATTTGGGAGTTACAGTTGATACTCTTGTGTTGCATAGTGATAGTATGAGTGCTATACAGTTAGCACGATATCCGGTCTTTCATGCAAAGACCAAGCACATAGAGGTCAAGTATCATTTCATCAGAGAGGTACTTGAGGACAAGCGGCTTGAACTTGTCAAGGTGCATATGGATGATAATCGTGCAGACCTTCTGACGAAGGGTTTAGCATCTGAGAGATTCGCATGTCTCAGAGAGATGATGGGCATTGGGGTGAGCACTATTCTCGCATGTACCACTCTCGCTTAGAGCCACATTGGCCTTTAAGTGGGAGGTTGTTGGGGGTAAAGGCCCCTGTATATGGGTATTTAGCCCATTTTATATAAATGGAAGAAAAGAAAGATAAGGTAGTATTAGCTACCACCAAAATATGAGTCGTCTCCTCCTGCTTCCGCTCTCTCTCTCGGTCTCATCCTGACTCGGCAATAAAGCAATAGTTATTTCATTCCACTTAGGATTACAAGCAATAAAGCAATAGTTATTTCATTCCACTTAGGATTACAAGTAAAGGTAATAAACAGGTCAGGTTTACCCATCTTCCTAACAATTACCATTGAATCTTGGTACAATTGATGCATATATCTAGGCCCCCCAGCATATGTAAATGGTAGTACTACCCCACGTCCAGCAATGACCCCAAAGACTTTATTGACCCCATCGGTTAAATTTACCATATCTACAAGACCTTGGTATACTTTAGCACACAATCCTTTCTGGTTTTATGCATCCATAATACTTATCTGGATTCTTCCATGCTACTATATGCATCAACAATGTACTGTTGCAAAAGTCAACCACCGCATAGAAGCCACCGCGTAGAAGGCAGGCATTTGTATCTTCCCTTATCTGTAGTCTATATGCATAATATTGCCGTTGAGCTACGGTCTTTGTCTCCTCATTTGAACCTTCTCTATTCCTACCATTGAGTGGAATTCCAACATGCCAACCATCTTCTCCTAGAGGAAATAGAAGAACATATAACAGAGGCATATATGAGCGGTTCAAGTTAAATGTTTTTTGTATAGCACCTGTGCATGAAATTATTTAAATATCCCCATGCCCCACATGAAAATCATCTCCTTGACCCAGCATGATAGGTGCTACCTCACTTCCTATAGGAACCAAGTATTTCCTTGAGGTTGATTGCACTTCAGTGATGACCATTCTCAAATCTGCATGTGGACTTGACTGCAACATTTCTCTCATTGTACGAAGTGCACAGGTATACGGATTATGTCCATACATCATTATTTGCTACCTTTCAAGTACGTTATGATTTGAAGAGGACATCCCATGAAGTCGTCTATTCTCTAATTCATGCTTTGTATCATACATATATAGTTGGACAAATCAAGGAGCCGCATCTCGTGTTTCATGTATTACAGAACCAACATGATGATAGGTGGTACCATAAATTCAAAAATTGAATACTCCTTTCCCCCTAGTGAACTGATTATCCAGGTGAGCACCCAATGAAACAAATGCCAAGGCATTATTATAAGAGCATATATTCTTTCTATATTCCTTACCTGTATCATCATTACCAAGGAACAACTCAATCAATGTAGGAGGCATATCTCGTCCCAAAGGGCATCTAAGTACTCCTTGCAAAGTAACCTGATTTTTCTCAGTGCGCTCGTATATATCCGTAATAGTTTTGACATTTAGATTTTGGTTGTCGTCGAGATGAAGACCTTGACTAGGCAAGGTGTTTTGTAGCTCGAACATTCATCAACTCAAGCGAGGTAGACAAAGCTACTTCTTCATTGGAAGAATCATTCGTAACCACTACAGCTTTTGAGCAATTGTTATGATTTTGAATCTCCATTTGCTAAAATCCAAAATTAATATCTTAAGGCTCTACAAATATCTATATGTATCTTTACCAACATATAACTAACCCTATTAACCTACCTATATACCAACACTATATACATGTAGACATCTCCTTGATAAAAAAGGTACACAATGATAGCTCTTATTTATACAGATAATTGTCTCTCTAAAATTAATGTATTGGCAAAACCATAAAAAGTTTGTTACTTTTTTAAGAACGTTTCTCAGTTAATATAAGACTACTACATGCGTATATTCTCCAAGGCTACTATAGTTCATATATTCTCTAAGACCCATATATTCTGTACAATCTCAAAGGCAAATAGTCTAATAAATGAATTGTTTATAGCTTAGGCAGCCAAGCATATCAATATTATACTAACATTTGCAATACAAATTATCAATAATAAAACACTCGTAAGATAGAAAGAGATATAGAGTATTTTGATGTGCAGACTCCTCTCTCTCTCTCTCTCTCTCTCTCTCTCTCTCTCTCTCTCGCTAACCAAACATACAAACAAAAAAAAATCATTTATCTATGCATCCCATATTGATAACAAACACACAAATAGATAGAGACAAAAAGGGCATAAAAAAAACTAGCCTCAAGTTGAAGAGAGAATCGTATTCGAAAGCACTAACTTTGATTCTATCGTCCTTGTGCTTGCTTCTACATAATCACACACAAAGGCCCAAAAAATAACAAACTTATGATCTCTCTATTTTTCTCACCGTCCTAGCTACATTTCACTCCAAATACAAAATAAAGGACCAGAGTAACTATTTGTGTATTTCGTGTGTGTGTGTGTGTGTGTGTGTGTGTGTGAGAGAGAGA
>NC_141085.1:7250316-7632816 GCF_041138505.1 Cibotium barometz
GAAGGGATTCAGATGTTCTATGTGTAATCATGAGTGTGGAAGATAGTGTACTGACCATGGTTTACCATGTCTCCATAGTTGTTGTAGAAGCACGGACCTTGTTGTAGAGCTAGTATAAGACTATAAATCCCTTGAGGATTCAAGATCTTGAAAATCAACTTTAATAAGAGAAGCTAAATGAAAGTGAAAGGGTGGAGGTGTCTCTCACTAGAATAAAGAATCTACGTGACTAGATGGTTACAATTAGCATGAGTGTGCTCTCCCTATATCTTGCTCATCTCAGTGTCTAAGGGTATTGTTACCTGAGTATGATATTTTTATTACATCTTTTAATGTTTGTGTTAGGCCTACTCCTTTCACATTCGAGGAGTTTAGCTCATCGCTGTTCAAGATGAGCAGATGAGGATGTAAAGTTGTAATCGTAGTGAGACTAGGCTATTCTCCACCGCTAACATAAAGAAGAAGGGTAAGGATTATAACTCTTTAAATTAGAAGAGAAAGGTTAAATACTTTTATTGTGACAAGAAAGGGCACATAACTACAGAAAGCATGAAAAAGCAAACACATGCCAAGAAGGGCACTCTAAAGACCAAGGAAGAATCCAATCATGCTATAGAAATAGAGCTATTTGCTGTCACCACATTGAAGAAGTGTGTGCAGTGAGACAACTAGTATTATAGCACATGATGATTCTTGGATCATCAATAATGGGACTTCTAGCTAGCACAAGGATCAGTATTCATCTTTAAAGCTTGTGGAAGATGATATCATGGTGGTAATGGTGGGCAATGATGCAAAGTGCCCAATAGAAGGTTTAGGTACTATTTCACTTATGTCTACATAAGGTTGTACAAAAAGTCTTTCAAATGTTCTTTGGGTTTCAGATATGAAGAGAAATCTCCTTTCTATCTCGGCCATCATGGACTATGATTTGCGGTGAGTTCACTTTAACAAGAATGGTGTAGTCATTCTTGATGGAGATGATAAGGTTATTATAAAAGGAATTCAGAGGAACAACTTGTATGAGCTTTTGTTGGTGTTTGCAGTTCAGATCGACTTGAGTAGCAATAAACTTTGGCATGAGAGATATGGGCATCTTGATATGTAGACTCTTTTAAAAATGTAGAAAGGTAAGGTAGTTGAGCATTTGCCACCACGAATTTATGACAGTCTAAATGTATATGAAACATGCGTGATTAGTAAGTAACACCTGTAATATCTCTTTTCACCAAAGGCTAGTATTATGGCCAAGGCTCCTCTTCAGCTCATACACGATGATCATTATGGAAAGATAAGTATAATTGGACTTGGAGGTTCTTCCTATTTTTTCACATTGAGAGATGATTACAGTAGAAAGATTGGGTGTATTTTCTTAAGAAAAAGTCTCAAGTTTTTGGAAAGTCTAAGGAATGGCTTGTATTGGTTAAAATTGAGATATAAACAGAATTAAAGCAGTTTAGAAGAAGCCAAGGAGGAGAATTTATATTTAATGATTTCTTGGGTTATGCCTCTTTCTACAAAGAAACATATATAGCTCACTACTGCTCACACTCCATAAGCAACATAGAGTTATAGAGTGTAAGAATCATACTATTGTTGAGATGGCAAGGAGTATGCTTAATCACAAGAATCTACTTAAATCCTTTTGGGCTGAGGCAGTTAACACGATTATGTATATTCTTAATAGAAGCGCAACAAAGGCCATCAGAGGGATGACTCCACCATTACATGCCTGCTCAGGTAAGAAACCTTTAGTTTGCACACTTGAAAGTCTTTGGGTAATGACTATGACTGTACAGTCACGTCATGGCTCTACATATATAGGCCTATAAAGATACACAACCCTAGCCCCTTCTCCACACAGTTCATTAGGTATCACTATGAGTTTACTACCTAGCTTCTACTAGCATACAACCTCCTTCTTAGAAATTCTAAATCAACCACCATCAAAGCTCCTTTCACAAGAGCACACGGGTGTGGGGATTTGCAATCTATTACCACATGCTATTATCGACCTTGTCTAGGCTTGGATATGAAGGGATTCAGATGTTCTATGTGTAATCATCATCATCATCAGATGTTCTATGTGTAATCATTATCGACCTTGTCTGGGCTTGGATATGAAGGGATTCAGATGTTCTATGTGTGGGGCTTTGCCATCTATTACCACATGCTATTATCGACCTTGTCTGGGCTTGGATATGAAGGGATTCAGATGTTCTATGTGTAATCATGAGTGTGGAAGATAGTGTACTGACCATGGTTTACCATGTCTCCATAGTTGTTGTAGAAGCACGGACCTTGTTGTAGAGCTAGTATAAGACTATAAATCCCTTGAGGATTCAAGATCTTGAAAATCAACTTTAATAAGAGAAGCTAAATGAAAGTGAAAGGGTGGAGGTGTCTCTCACTAGAATAAAGAATCTACGTGACTAGATGGTTACAATTAGCATGAGTGTGCTCTCCCTATATCTTGCTCATCTCAGTGTCTAAGGGTATTGTTACCTGAGTATGATATTTTTATTACATCTTTTAATGTTTGTGTTAGGCCTACTCCTTTCACATTCGAGGAGTTTAGCTCATCGCTGTTCAAGATGAGCAGATGAGGATGTAAAGTTGTAATCGTAGTGAGACTAGGCTATTCTCCACCGCTAACATAAAGAAGAAGGGTAAGGATTATAACTCTTTAAATTAGAAGAGAAAGGTTAAATACTTTTATTGTGACAAGAAAGGGCACATAACTACAGAAAGCATGAAAAAGCAAACACATGCCAAGAAGGGCACTCTAAAGACCAAGGAAGAATCCAATCATGCTATAGAAATAGAGCTATTTGCTGTCACCACATTGAAGAAGTGTGTGCAGTGAGACAACTAGTATTATAGCACATGATGATTCTTGGATCATCAATAATGGGACTTCTAGCTAGCACAAGGATCAGTATTCATCTTTAAAGCTTGTGGAAGATGATATCATGGTGGTAATGGTGGGCAATGATGCAAAGTGCCCAATAGAAGGTTTAGGTACTATTTCACTTATGTCTACATAAGGTTGTACAAAAAGTCTTTCAAATGTTCTTTGGGTTTCAGATATGAAGAGAAATCTCCTTTCTATCTCGGCCATCATGGACTATGATTTGCGGTGAGTTCACTTTAACAAGAATGGTGTAGTCATTCTTGATGGAGATGATAAGGTTATTATAAAAGGAATTCAGAGGAACAACTTGTATGAGCTTTTGTTGGTGTTTGCAGTTCAGATCGACTTGAGTAGCAATAAACTTTGGCATGAGAGATATGGGCATCTTGATATGTAGACTCTTTTAAAAATGTAGAAAGGTAAGGTAGTTGAGCATTTGCCACCACGAATTTATGACAGTCTAAATGTATATGAAACATGCGTGATTAGTAAGTAACACCTGTAATATCTCTTTTCACCAAAGGCTAGTATTATGGCCAAGGCTCCTCTTCAGCTCATACACGATGATCATTATGGAAAGATAAGTATAATTGGACTTGGAGGTTCTTCCTATTTTTTCACATTGAGAGATGATTACAGTAGAAAGATTGGGTGTATTTTCTTAAGAAAAAGTCTCAAGTTTTTGGAAAGTCTAAGGAATGGCTTGTATTGGTTAAAATTGAGATATAAACAGAATTAAAGCAGTTTAGAAGAAGCCAAGGAGGAGAATTTATATTTAATGATTTCTTGGGTTATGCCTCTTTCTACAAAGAAACATATATAGCTCACTACTGCTCACACTCCATAAGCAACATAGAGTTATAGAGTGTAAGAATCATACTATTGTTGAGATGGCAAGGAGTATGCTTAATCACAAGAATCTACTTAAATCCTTTTGGGCTGAGGCAGTTAACACGATTATGTATATTCTTAATAGAAGCGCAACAAAGGCCATCAGAGGGATGACTCCACCATTACATGCCTGCTCAGGTAAGAAACCTTTAGTTTGCACACTTGAAAGTCTTTGGGTAATGACTATGACTGTACAGTCACGTCATGGCTCTACATATATAGGCCTATAAAGATACACAACCCTAGCCCCTTCTCCACACAGTTCATTAGGTATCACTATGAGTTTACTACCTAGCTTCTACTAGCATACAACCTCCTTCTTAGAAATTCTAAATCAACCACCATCAAAGCTCCTTTCACAAGAGCACACGGGTGTGGGGATTTGCAATCTATTACCACATGCTATTATCGACCTTGTCTGGGCTTGGATATGAAGGGATTCAGATGTTCTATGTGTAATCATCATCATCATCAGATGTTCTATGTGTAATCATTATCGACCTTGTCTGGGCTTGGATATGAAGGGATTCAGATGTTCTATGTGTGGGGCTTTGCCATCTATTACCACATGCTATTATCGACCTTGTCTGGGCTTGGATATGAAGGGATTCAGATGTTCTATGTGTAATCATGAGTGTGGAAGATAGTGTACTGACCATGGTTTACCATGTCTCCATAGTTGTTGTAGAAGCACGGACCTTGTTGTAGAGCTAGTATAAGACTATAAATCCCTTGAGGATTCAAGATCTTGAAAATCAACTTTAATAAGAGAAGCTAAATGAAAGTGAAAGGGTGGAGGTGTCTCTCACTAGAATAAAGAATCTACGTGACTAGATGGTTACAATTAGCATGAGTGTGCTCTCCCTATATCTTGCTCATCTCAGTGTCTAAGGGTATTGTTACCTGAGTATGATATTTTTATTACATCTTTTAATGTTTGTGTTAGGCCTACTCCTTTCACATTCGAGGAGTTTAGCTCATCGCTGTTCAAGATGAGCAGATGAGGATGTAAAGTTGTAATCGTAGTGAGACTAGGCTATTCTCCACCGCTAACATAAAGAAGAAGGGTAAGGATTATAACTCTTTAAATTAGAAGAGAAAGGTTAAATACTTTTATTGTGACAAGAAAGGGCACATAACTACAGAAAGCATGAAAAAGCAAACACATGCCAAGAAGGGCACTCTAAAGACCAAGGAAGAATCCAATCATGCTATAGAAATAGAGCTATTTGCTGTCACCACATTGAAGAAGTGTGTGCAGTGAGACAACTAGTATTATAGCACATGATGATTCTTGGATCATCAATAATGGGACTTCTAGCTAGCACAAGGATCAGTATTCATCTTTAAAGCTTGTGGAAGATGATATCATGGTGGTAATGGTGGGCAATGATGCAAAGTGCCCAATAGAAGGTTTAGGTACTATTTCACTTATGTCTACATAAGGTTGTACAAAAAGTCTTTCAAATGTTCTTTGGGTTTCAGATATGAAGAGAAATCTCCTTTCTATCTCGGCCATCATGGACTATGATTTGCGGTGAGTTCACTTTAACAAGAATGGTGTAGTCATTCTTGATGGAGATGATAAGGTTATTATAAAAGGAATTCAGAGGAACAACTTGTATGAGCTTTTGTTGGTGTTTGCAGTTCAGATCGACTTGAGTAGCAATAAACTTTGGCATGAGAGATATGGGCATCTTGATATGTAGACTCTTTTAAAAATGTAGAAAGGTAAGGTAGTTGAGCATTTGCCACCACGAATTTATGACAGTCTAAATGTATATGAAACATGCGTGATTAGTAAGTAACACCTGTAATATCTCTTTTCACCAAAGGCTAGTATTATGGCCAAGGCTCCTCTTCAGCTCATACACGATGATCATTATGGAAAGATAAGTATAATTGGACTTGGAGGTTCTTCCTATTTTTTCACATTGAGAGATGATTACAGTAGAAAGATTGGGTGTATTTTCTTAAGAAAAAGTCTCAAGTTTTTGGAAAGTCTAAGGAATGGCTTGTATTGGTTAAAATTGAGATATAAACAGAATTAAAGCAGTTTAGAAGAAGCCAAGGAGGAGAATTTATATTTAATGATTTCTTGGGTTATGCCTCTTTCTACAAAGAAACATATATAGCTCACTACTGCTCACACTCCATAAGCAACATAGAGTTATAGAGTGTAAGAATCATACTATTGTTGAGATGGCAAGGAGTATGCTTAATCACAAGAATCTACTTAAATCCTTTTGGGCTGAGGCAGTTAACACGATTATGTATATTCTTAATAGAAGCGCAACAAAGGCCATCAGAGGGATGACTCCACCATTACATGCCTGCTCAGGTAAGAAACCTTTAGTTTGCACACTTGAAAGTCTTTGGGTAATGACTATGACTGTACAGTCACGTCATGGCTCTACATATATAGGCCTATAAAGATACACAACCCTAGCCCCTTCTCCACACAGTTCATTAGGTATCACTATGAGTTTACTACCTAGCTTCTACTAGCATACAACCTCCTTCTTAGAAATTCTAAATCAACCACCATCAAAGCTCCTTTCACAAGAGCACACGGGTGTGGGGATTTGCAATCTATTACCACATGCTATTATCGACCTTGTCTGGGCTTGGATATGAAGGGATTCAGATGTTCTATGTGTAATCATCATCATCATCAGATGTTCTATGTGTAATCATTATCGACCTTGTCTGGGCTTGGATATGAAGGGATTCAGATGTTCTATGTGTGGGGCTTTGCCATCTATTACCACATGCTATTATCGACCTTGTCTGGGCTTGGATATGAAGGGATTCAGATGTTCTATGTGTAATCATGAGTGTGGAAGATAGTGTACTGACCATGGTTTACCATGTCTCCATAGTTGTTGTAGAAGCACGGACCTTGTTGTAGAGCTAGTATAAGACTATAAATCCCTTGAGGATTCAAGATCTTGAAAATCAACTTTAATAAGAGAAGCTAAATGAAAGTGAAAGGGTGGAGGTGTCTCTCACTAGAATAAAGAATCTACGTGACTAGATGGTTACAATTAGCATGAGTGTGCTCTCCCTATATCTTGCTCATCTCAGTGTCTAAGGGTATTGTTACCTGAGTATGATATTTTTATTACATCTTTTAATGTTTGTGTTAGGCCTACTCCTTTCACATTCGAGGAGTTTAGCTCATCGCTGTTCAAGATGAGCAGATGAGGATGTAAAGTTGTAATCGTAGTGAGACTAGGCTATTCTCCACCGCTAACATAAAGAAGAAGGGTAAGGATTATAACTCTTTAAATTAGAAGAGAAAGGTTAAATACTTTTATTGTGACAAGAAAGGGCACATAACTACAGAAAGCATGAAAAAGCAAACACATGCCAAGAAGGGCACTCTAAAGACCAAGGAAGAATCCAATCATGCTATAGAAATAGAGCTATTTGCTGTCACCACATTGAAGAAGTGTGTGCAGTGAGACAACTAGTATTATAGCACATGATGATTCTTGGATCATCAATAATGGGACTTCTAGCTAGCACAAGGATCAGTATTCATCTTTAAAGCTTGTGGAAGATGATATCATGGTGGTAATGGTGGGCAATGATGCAAAGTGCCCAATAGAAGGTTTAGGTACTATTTCACTTATGTCTACATAAGGTTGTACAAAAAGTCTTTCAAATGTTCTTTGGGTTTCAGATATGAAGAGAAATCTCCTTTCTATCTCTGCCATCATGGACTATGATTTGCGGTGAGTTCACTTTAACAAGAATGGTGTAGTCATTCTTGATGGAGATGATAAGGTTATTATAAAAGGAATTCAGAGGAACAACTTGTATGAGCTTTTGTTGGTGTTTGCAGTTCAGATCGACTTGAGTAGCAATAAACTTTGGCATGAGAGATATGGGCATCTTGATATGTAGACTCTTTTAAAAATGTAGAAAGGTAAGGTAGTTGAGCATTTGCCACCACGAATTTATGACAGTCTAAATGTATATGAAACATGCGTGATTAGTAAGTAACACCTGTAATATCTCTTTTCACCAAAGGCTAGTATTATGGCCAAGGCTCCTCTTCAGCTCATACACGATGATCATTATGGAAAGATAAGTATAATTGGACTTGGAGGTTCTTCCTATTTTTTCACATTGAGAGATGATTACAGTAGAAAGATTGGGTGTATTTTCTTAAGAAAAAGTCTCAAGTTTTTGGAAAGTCTAAGGAATGGCTTGTATTGGTTAAAATTGAGATATAAACAGAATTAAAGCAGTTTAGAAGAAGCCAAGGAGGAGAATTTATATTTAATGATTTCTTGGGTTATGCCTCTTTCTACAAAGAAACATATATAGCTCACTACTGCTCACACTCCATAAGCAACATAGAGTTATAGAGTGTAAGAATCATACTATTGTTGAGATGGCAAGGAGTATGCTTAATCACAAGAATCTACTTAAATCCTTTTGGGCTGAGGCAGTTAACACGATTATGTATATTCTTAATAGAAGCGCAACAAAGGCCATCAGAGGGATGACTCCACCATTGCATGCCTGCTCAGGTAAGAAACCTTTAGTTTGCACACTTGAAAGTCTTTGGGTAATGACTATGACTGTACAGTCACGTCATGGCTCTACATATATAGGCCTATAAAGATACACAACCCTAGCCCCTTCTCCACACAGTTCATTAGGTATCACTATGAGTTTACTACCTAGCTTCTACTAGCATACAACCTCCTTCTTAGAAATTCTAAATCAACCACCATCAAAGCTCCTTTCACAAGAGCACACGGGTGTGGGGATTTGCAATCTATTACCACATGCTATTATCGACCTTGTCTGGGCTTGGATATGAAGGGATTCAGATGTTCTATGTGTAATCATCATCATCATCAGATGTTCTATGTGTAATCATTATCGACCTTGTCTGGGCTTGGATATGAAGGGATTCAGATGTTCTATGTGTGGGGCTTTGCCATCTATTACCACATGCTATTATCGACCTTGTCTGGGCTTGGATATGAAGGGATTCAGATGTTCTATGTGTAATCATGAGTGTGGAAGATAGTGTACTGACCATGGTTTACCATGTCTCCATAGTTGTTGTAGAAGCACGGACCTTGTTGTAGAGCTAGTATAAGACTATAAATCCCTTGAGGATTCAAGATCTTGAAAATCAACTTTAATAAGAGAAGCTAAATGAAAGTGAAAGGGTGGAGGTGTCTCTCACTAGAATAAAGAATCTACGTGACTAGATGGTTACAATTAGCATGAGTGTGCTCTCCCTATATCTTGCTCATCTCAGTGTCTAAGGGTATTGTTACCTGAGTATGATATTTTTATTACATCTTTTAATGTTTGTGTTAGGCCTACTCCTTTCACATTCGAGGAGTTTAGCTCATCGCTGTTCAAGATGAGCAGATGAGGATGTAAAGTTGTAATCGTAGTGAGACTAGGCTATTCTCCACCGCTAACATAAAGAAGAAGGGTAAGGATTATAACTCTTTAAATTAGAAGAGAAAGGTTAAATACTTTTATTGTGACAAGAAAGGGCACATAACTACAGAAAGCATGAAAAAGCAAACACATGCCAAGAAGGGCACTCTAAAGACCAAGGAAGAATCCAATCATGCTATAGAAATAGAGCTATTTGCTGTCACCACATTGAAGAAGTGTGTGCAGTGAGACAACTAGTATTATAGCACATGATGATTCTTGGATCATCAATAATGGGACTTCTAGCTAGCACAAGGATCAGTATTCATCTTTAAAGCTTGTGGAAGATGATATCATGGTGGTAATGGTGGGCAATGATGCAAAGTGCCCAATAGAAGGTTTAGGTACTATTTCACTTATGTCTACATAAGGTTGTACAAAAAGTCTTTCAAATGTTCTTTGGGTTTCAGATATGAAGAGAAATCTCCTTTCTATCTCGGCCATCATGGACTATGATTTGCGGTGAGTTCACTTTAACAAGAATGGTGTAGTCATTCTTGATGGAGATGATAAGGTTATTATAAAAGGAATTCAGAGGAACAACTTGTATGAGCTTTTGTTGGTGTTTGCAGTTCAGATCGACTTGAGTAGCAATAAACTTTGGCATGAGAGATATGGGCATCTTGATATGTAGACTCTTTTAAAAATGTAGAAAGGTAAGGTAGTTGAGCATTTGCCACCACGAATTTATGACAGTCTAAATGTATATGAAACATGCGTGATTAGTAAGTAACACCTGTAATATCTCTTTTCACCAAAGGCTAGTATTATGGCCAAGGCTCCTCTTCAGCTCATACACGATGATCATTATGGAAAGATAAGTATAATTGGACTTGGAGGTTCTTCCTATTTTTTCACATTGAGAGATGATTACAGTAGAAAGATTGGGTGTATTTTCTTAAGAAAAAGTCTCAAGTTTTTGGAAAGTCTAAGGAATGGCTTGTATTGGTTAAAATTGAGATATAAACAGAATTAAAGCAGTTTAGAAGAAGCCAAGGAGGAGAATTTATATTTAATGATTTCTTGGGTTATGCCTCTTTCTACAAAGAAACATATATAGCTCACTACTGCTCACACTCCATAAGCAACATAGAGTTATAGAGTGTAAGAATCATACTATTGTTGAGATGGCAAGGAGTATGCTTAATCACAAGAATCTACTTAAATCCTTTTGGGCTGAGGCAGTTAACACGATTATGTATATTCTTAATAGAAGCGCAACAAAGGCCATCAGAGGGATGACTCCACCATTGCATGCCTGCTCAGGTAAGAAACCTTTAGTTTGCACACTTGAAAGTCTTTGGGTAATGACTATGACTGTACAGTCACGTCATGGCTCTACATATATAGGCCTATAAAGATACACAACCCTAGCCCCTTCTCCACACAGTTCATTAGGTATCACTATGAGTTTACTACCTAGCTTCTACTAGCATACAACCTCCTTCTTAGAAATTCTAAATCAACCACCATCAAAGCTCCTTTCACAAGAGCACACGGGTGTGGGGATTTGCAATCTATTACCACATGCTATTATCGACCTTGTCTGGGCTTGGATATGAAGGGATTCAGATGTTCTATGTGTAATCATCATCATCATCAGATGTTCTATGTGTAATCATTATCGACCTTGTCTGGGCTTGGATATGAAGGGATTCAGATGTTCTATGTGTGGGGCTTTGCCATCTATTACCACATGCTATTATCGACCTTGTCTGGGCTTGGATATGAAGGGATTCAGATGTTCTATGTGTAATCATGAGTGTGGAAGATAGTGTACTGACCATGGTTTACCATGTCTCCATAGTTGTTGTAGAAGCACGGACCTTGTTGTAGAGCTAGTATAAGACTATAAATCCCTTGAGGATTCAAGATCTTGAAAATCAACTTTAATAAGAGAAGCTAAATGAAAGTGAAAGGGTGGAGGTGTCTCTCACTAGAATAAAGAATCTACGTGACTAGATGGTTACAATTAGCATGAGTGTGCTCTCCCTATATCTTGCTCATCTCAGTGTCTAAGGGTATTGTTACCTGAGTATGATATTTTTATTACATCTTTTAATGTTTGTGTTAGGCCTACTCCTTTCACATTCGAGGAGTTTAGCTCATCGCTGTTCAAGATGAGCAGATGAGGATGTAAAGTTGTAATCGTAGTGAGACTAGGCTATTCTCCACCGCTAACATAAAGAAGAAGGGTAAGGATTATAACTCTTTAAATTAGAAGAGAAAGGTTAAATACTTTTATTGTGACAAGAAAGGGCACATAACTACAGAAAGCATGAAAAAGCAAACACATGCCAAGAAGGGCACTCTAAAGACCAAGGAAGAATCCAATCATGCTATAGAAATAGAGCTATTTGCTGTCACCACATTGAAGAAGTGTGTGCAGTGAGACAACTAGTATTATAGCACATGATGATTCTTGGATCATCAATAATGGGACTTCTAGCTAGCACAAGGATCAGTATTCATCTTTAAAGCTTGTGGAAGATGATATCATGGTGGTAATGGTGGGCAATGATGCAAAGTGCCCAATAGAAGGTTTAGGTACTATTTCACTTATGTCTACATAAGGTTGTACAAAAAGTCTTTCAAATGTTCTTTGGGTTTCAGATATGAAGAGAAGTCTCCTTTCTATCTCGGCCATCATGGACTATGATTTGCGGTGAGTTCACTTTAACAAGAATGGTGTAGTCATTCTTGATGGAGATGATAAGGTTATTATAAAAGGAATTCAGAGGAACAACTTGTATGAGCTTTTGTTGGTGTTTGCAGTTCAGATCGACTTGAGTAGCAATAAACTTTGGCATGAGAGATATGGGCATCTTGATATGTAGACTCTTTTAAAAATGTAGAAAGGTAAGGTAGTTGAGCATTTGCCACCACGAATTTATGACAGTCTAAATGTATATGAAACATGCGTGATTAGTAAGTAACACCTGTAATATCTCTTTTCACCAAAGGCTAGTATTATGGCCAAGGCTCCTCTTCAGCTCATACACGATGATCATTATGGAAAGATAAGTATAATTGGACTTGGAGGTTCTTCCTATTTTTTCACATTGAGAGATGATTACAGTAGAAAGATTGGGTGTATTTTCTTAAGAAAAAGTCTCAAGTTTTTGGAAAGTCTAAGGAATGGCTTGTATTGGTTAAAATTGAGATATAAACAGAATTAAAGCAGTTTAGAAGAAGCCAAGGAGGAGAATTTATATTTAATGATTTCTTGGGTTATGCCTCTTTCTACAAAGAAACATATATAGCTCACTACTGCTCACACTCCATAAGCAACATAGAGTTATAGAGTGTAAGAATCATACTATTGTTGAGATGGCAAGGAGTATGCTTAATCACAAGAATCTACTTAAATCCTTTTGGGCTGAGGCAGTTAACACGATTATGTATATTCTTAATAGAAGCGCAACAAAGGCCATCAGAGGGATGACTCCACCATTACATGCCTCCTCAGGTAAGAAACCTTTAGTTTGCACACTTGAAAGTCTTTGGGTAATGACTATGACTGTACAGTCACGTCATGGCTCTACATATATAGGCCTATAAAGATACACAACCCTAGCCCCTTCTCCACACAGTTCATTAGGTATCACTATGAGTTTACTACCTAGCTTCTACTAGCATACAACCTCCTTCTTAGAAATTCTAAATCAACCACCATCAAAGCTCCTTTCACAAGAGCACACGGGTGTGGGGATTTGCAATCTATTACCACATGCTATTATCGACCTTGTCTGGGCTTGGATATGAAGGGATTCAGATGTTCTATGTGTAATCATCATCATCATCAGATGTTCTATGTGTAATCATTATCGACCTTGTCTGGGCTTGGATATGAAGGGATTCAGATGTTCTATGTGTGGGGCTTTGCCATCTATTACCACATGCTATTATCGACCTTGTCTGGGCTTGGATATGAAGGGATTCAGATGTTCTATGTGTAATCATGAGTGTGGAAGATAGTGTACTGACCATGGTTTACCATGTCTCCATAGTTGTTGTAGAAGCACGGACCTTGTTGTAGAGCTAGTATAAGACTATAAATCCCTTGAGGATTCAAGATCTTGAAAATCAACTTTAATAAGAGAAGCTAAATGAAAGTGAAAGGGTGGAGGTGTCTCTCACTAGAATAAAGAATCTACGTGACTAGATGGTTACAATTAGCATGAGTGTGCTCTCCCTATATCTTGCTCATCTCAGTGTCTAAGGGTATTGTTACCTGAGTATGATATTTTTATTACATCTTTTAATGTTTGTGTTAGGCCTACTCCTTTCACATTCGAGGAGTTTAGCTCATCGCTGTTCAAGATGAGCAGATGAGGATGTAAAGTTGTAATCGTAGTGAGACTAGGCTATTCTCCACCGCTAACATAAAGAAGAAGGGTAAGGATTATAACTCTTTAAATTAGAAGAGAAAGGTTAAATACTTTTATTGTGACAAGAAAGGGCACATAACTACAGAAAGCATGAAAAAGCAAACACATGCCAAGAAGGGCACTCTAAAGACCAAGGAAGAATCCAATCATGCTATAGAAATAGAGCTATTTGCTGTCACCACATTGAAGAAGTGTGTGCAGTGAGACAACTAGTATTATAGCACATGATGATTCTTGGATCATCAATAATGGGACTTCTAGCTAGCACAAGGATCAGTATTCATCTTTAAAGCTTGTGGAAGATGATATCATGGTGGTAATGGTGGGCAATGATGCAAAGTGCCCAATAGAAGGTTTAGGTACTATTTCACTTATGTCTACATAAGGTTGTACAAAAAGTCTTTCAAATGTTCTTTGGGTTTCAGATATGAAGAGAAATCTCCTTTCTATCTCGGCCATCATGGACTATGATTTGCGGTGAGTTCACTTTAACAAGAATGGTGTAGTCATTCTTGATGGAGATGATAAGGTTATTATAAAAGGAATTCAGAGGAACAACTTGTATGAGCTTTTGTTGGTGTTTGCAGTTCAGATCGACTTGAGTAGCAATAAACTTTGGCATGAGAGATATGGGCATCTTGATATGTAGACTCTTTTAAAAATGTAGAAAGGTAAGGTAGTTGAGCATTTGCCACCACGAATTTATGACAGTCTAAATGTATATGAAACATGCGTGATTAGTAAGTAACACCTGTAATATCTCTTTTCACCAAAGGCTAGTATTATGGCCAAGGCTCCTCTTCAGCTCATACACGATGATCATTATGGAAAGATAAGTATAATTGGACTTGGAGGTTCTTCCTATTTTTTCACATTGAGAGATGATTACAGTAGAAAGATTGGGTGTATTTTCTTAAGAAAAAGTCTCAAGTTTTTGGAAAGTCTAAGGAATGGCTTGTATTGGTTAAAATTGAGATATAAACAGAATTAAAGCAGTTTAGAAGAAGCCAAGGAGGAGAATTTATATTTAATGATTTCTTGGGTTATGCCTCTTTCTACAAAGAAACATATATAGCTCACTACTGCTCACACTCCATAAGCAACATAGAGTTATAGAGTGTAAGAATCATACTATTGTTGAGATGGCAAGGAGTATGCTTAATCACAAGAATCTACTTAAATCCTTTTGGGCTGAGGCAGTTAACACGATTATGTATATTCTTAATAGAAGCGCAACAAAGGCCATCAGAGGGATGACTCCACCATTGCATGCCTGCTCAGGTAAGAAACCTTTAGTTTGCACACTTGAAAGTCTTTGGGTAATGACTATGACTGTACAGTCACGTCATGGCTCTACATATATAGGCCTATAAAGATACACAACCCTAGCCCCTTCTCCACACAGTTCATTAGGTATCACTATGAGTTTACTACCTAGCTTCTACTAGCATACAACCTCCTTCTTAGAAATTCTAAATCAACCACCATCAAAGCTCCTTTCACAAGAGCACACGGGTGTGGGGATTTGCAATCTATTACCACATGCTATTATCGACCTTGTCTGGGCTTGGATATGAAGGGATTCAGATGTTCTATGTGTAATCATCATCATCATCAGATGTTCTATGTGTAATCATTATCGACCTTGTCTGGGCTTGGATATGAAGGGATTCAGATGTTCTATGTGTGGGGCTTTGCCATCTATTACCACATGCTATTATCGACCTTGTCTGGGCTTGGATATGAAGGGATTCAGATGTTCTATGTGTAATCATGAGTGTGGAAGATAGTGTACTGACCATGGTTTACCATGTCTCCATAGTTGTTGTAGAAGCACGGACCTTGTTGTAGAGCTAGTATAAGACTATAAATCCCTTGAGGATTCAAGATCTTGAAAATCAACTTTAATAAGAGAAGCTAAATGAAAGTGAAAGGGTGGAGGTGTCTCTCACTAGAATAAAGAATCTACGTGACTAGATGGTTACAATTAGCATGAGTGTGCTCTCCCTATATCTTGCTCATCTCAGTGTCTAAGGGTATTGTTACCTGAGTATGATATTTTTATTACATCTTTTAATGTTTGTGTTAGGCCTACTCCTTTCACATTCGAGGAGTTTAGCTCATCGCTGTTCAAGATGAGCAGATGAGGATGTAAAGTTGTAATCGTAGTGAGACTAGGCTATTCTCCACCGCTAACATAAAGAAGAAGGGTAAGGATTATAACTCTTTAAATTAGAAGAGAAAGGTTAAATACTTTTATTGTGACAAGAAAGGGCACATAACTACAGAAAGCATGAAAAAGCAAACACATGCCAAGAAGGGCACTCTAAAGACCAAGGAAGAATCCAATCATGCTATAGAAATAGAGCTATTTGCTGTCACCACATTGAAGAAGTGTGTGCAGTGAGACAACTAGTATTATAGCACATGATGATTCTTGGATCATCAATAATGGGACTTCTAGCTAGCACAAGGATCAGTATTCATCTTTAAAGCTTGTGGAAGATGATATCATGGTGGGTAATCGTGGGCAATGATGCAAAGTGCCCATCCCAGTCTTTCTACTGTAATCATCTCTCAATGTGAAAAAATAGGAAGAACCTTCAAGTCCAATTATACTTATTATCTTTCCATAAAGTTCATCGTGTATGAGCTGAAGCTCTTGGAGCCTTGGCCATAATACTAGCCTTTGGTGAAAAGAGATATTACAGGTGTTACTTACTAATCACGCATGTTTCATATACATTCAGACTGTCATAAATTCGTGGCAAATGCTCAACTAGCTTACCTTTCTACATTTATAAAAGAGTCTACATATCAAGATGCCCATATCTCTCATGCCAAAGTTTATTGCTACTCAAGTCGATCTGAACTGCAAACACCAACAAAAGCTCGTACAAGTTGTTCCTCTGAATTCCCTTTATAATAACCTTATCATCTCCATCAAGAATGACTACACCATTCTTGTTAAAGTGAACTCACCGCAAATCACAGTCCATGATGGCCGAGATAGAAAGGAGATTTCTCTTCATATCTGAAACCTAAAGAACATTTGAAAGACTTTTTGTACAACCTTATGTAGACATAAGTGAAATAGTACCTAAACCTTCTATTGGGCACTTTGCATCATTGCCCACCATTACCACCATGATATCATCTTCCACAAGCTTTAAAGATGAATACTGATCCTTGTGCTAGCTAGAAGTCCCATTATTGATGATCCAAGAATCATCATATGCTATAATACTAGTTGTCTCACTGCACACACTTCTTCAATGTGGTGACAGCAAATAGCTCTATTTCTATAGCATGATTGGATTCTTCCTTGGTCTTTAGAGTGCCCTTCTTGGCATGTGTTTGCTTTTTCATGCTTTCTGTAGTTATGTGCCCTTTCTTGTTACAATCAAAGTATTTAACCTTTCTCTTCTAATTTAAAGAGTTATAATCCTTACCCTTCTTCTTTATGTTAGCGGTGGAGAATAGCCTAGTCTCACTACGATTACAACTCTACATCCTCATCTCCTCATCTTGAAGAGCGATGAGCTAAACTCCTCGAATGTGAGAGGAGTAGGCCTAACACAAACATTAAAAGATGTAATAAAAATATCATACTAAGGTAACAATACCGTTAGACACTGAGACGAGCAAGATATAGGGACAGCACACTCATGCTAATTGTAACCATCTAGTCACGTAGATTTTTTATTCTAGTGAGAAACACCTCCACCATTTCACTTTCATTTAGCTTCTCTTATTGAAGCTGATTTTCAAGATCTTGAATCCTCAAGGGATTTATGGTCTTATACTAGCTCTACAACAAGGACCGTGCTTCTACAACAATTATGGAGACATGGTAAACCATGGTCAATACACTATCTTCCACACTCATGATAATGATGATGATTACACATAGAACATCTAAATCCTTTCATATCTAAGCCCAAACAAGGTCTATAATAGCATGTGGTAATAGATGGCAAAGCCCCACACCCGTGTGCTCTTGTGAAAGGAGCTTTGATGGTGGTTGATTTAGAATTTCTAAGAAGGAGGTTGTATGCTAGTAGAAGCTAGGTAGTAAAGTCATAGTGATACCTAATGAACTGTGTGGAGAAGGGGCTAGGGTTGTGTATCTTTATAGGCCTATATATGTAGAGCCATGACGTGACTGTACAGTCATAGTCATTACCCAAAGACTTTCAAGTGTGCAAACTAAAGGTTTCTTACCTGAGTAGGCATGTAATGGTGGAGTCATCCCGCTGATGGCCAAAGACTTTTTGTACAACCTTATGTAGACATAAGTGAAATAGTACCTAAACCTTCTTTTGGGCACTTTGCATCATTGCCCACCATTACCACCATGATATCATCTTCCACAAGCTTTAAAGATGAATACTGATCCTTGTGCTAGCTAGAAGTCCCATTATTGATGATCCAAGAATCATCATGTGCTATAATACTAGTTGTCTCACTGCACACACTTCTTCAATGTGGTGACAGCAAATAGCTCTATTTCTATAGCATGATTGGATTCTTCCTTGGTCTTTAGAGTGCCCTTCTTGGAATCTGTTTGCTTTTTCATGCTTTCTGTAGTTATGTGCCCTTTCTTGTTACATTAAAAGTATTTAACCTTTCTCTTATATTTTAAAAAGTTATAATCCTTACCCTTCTTCTTTATGTTAGCGGTGGAGAATAGCCTAGTCTCACTACGATTACAACTCTACATCCTCATCTCCTCATCTTGAAGAGCGATGAGCTAAACTCCTCGAATGTGAGAGGAGTAGGCCTAACACAAACATTAAAAGATGTAATAAAAATATCATACTTAGGTAACAATACCCTTAGACACTGAGACGAGCAAGATATAGGGAGAGCACACTCATGCTAATTGTAACCATCTAGTCACGTAGATTTTTTATTCTAGTGAGAAACACCTCCACCATTTGACTTTTATTTAGCTTCTCTTATTAAAGCTGATTTTCAAGATCTTGAATCCTCAAGGGATTTATGGTCTTATACTAGCTCTACAACAAGGTCCGTGCTTCTACAACAACTATGGAGACATGGTAAAGCATGGTCAGTACACTATCTTCCACACTCATGATGATGATGATGATTACACATAGAACATCTGAATCCCTTCATATCCAAGCCCAGACAAGGTCGATATTAGCATGTCGTAATAGATGGCAAAGCCCCACACCTGTGTGCTCTTGTGAAAGGAGCTTTGATGGTGGTTGATTTAGAATTTCTAAGAGGAGGTTGTATGCTAGTAGAAGCTTGGTAGTAAACTCATAGTGATACCTAATGAACTGTGTGGAGAAGGGGCTAGGGTTGTGTATCTTTATAGGCCTATATATGTAGAGCCATGACGTGATTGTACAGTCATAGTCATTACCCAAAGACTTTCAAGTGTGCAAACTAAAGGTTTCTTACCTGAGCAGGCATGTAATGGTGGAGTCATCCCTCTGATGGCCTTTGTTGCGCTTCTAGTAAGAATATACATAATCGTGTGAACTGCCTCAGCCCAAAAGGATTTAAGTAGATTCTTGTGATTAAGCATACTCCTTGCCATCTCAACAATAGTATGATTCTTACACTCTATCTCTATGTTGCTTATGGAGTGTGAGCAGTAGTGAGCTATATATGTTTCTTTGTAGAAAGAGGCATAACCCAAGAACTCATTAAATATAAATTCTCCTCCTTGGCTTGTTCTAAACTGCTTTAATTCTGTTTATATCTCAGTTTTACCCGATACAAGCCATTCCTTGAACTTTCGAAAAACTTGAGACTTTTTCTTAAGAAATACACCCAATCTTTCTATTGTAAACATCTCTCAATGTGAAAAAATAGGAAGAACCTCCAAGTCCAATTATACTTATCTTTCCATAAAGCATCATCGTGTATGAGCTGAAGAGGAGCCTTGGCCATAATACTAGCCTTTGGTGAAAAGAGATATTACAGGTGTTACTTACTAATCACACATGTTTCATATACATTCAGACTGTCATAAATTCGTGGCAAATGCTCAACTAGCTTACCTTTCTACATTTATAAAAGAGCCTACATATCAAGATGCCCATATCTCTCATGCCAAAGTTTATTGCTACTCAAGTCGATCTGAACTGCAAACACCAAACAAAAGCTCATACAAGTTGTTCCTCTGAATTCCCTTTATAATAACCTTATCATCTCCATCAAGAATGACTACACCATTCTTGTTAAAGTGAACTCACAGCAAATCATAGTCCATGATGGCCGAGATAGAAAGGAGATTTCTCTTCATATCTAAAACCCAAAGAACATTTGAAAGACTTTTTGTACAACCTTATGTAGACATAAGTGAAATAGTACCTAAACCTTCTATTGGGCACTTTGCATCATTGCCCACCATTACCACCATGATATCATCTTCCACAAGCTTTAAAGATGAATACTGATCCTTGTGCTAGCTAGAAGTCCCATTATTGATGATCCAAGAATCATCATGTGCTATAATACTAGTTGTCTCACTGTCATCTCTCAATGTGAAAAAATAGGAAGAACCTCCAAGTCCAATTATACTTATCTTTCCATAAAGTCATCGTGTATGAGCTGAAGAGGAGCCTTGGCCATAATACTAGCCTTTGGTGAAAAGAGATATTACAGGTGTTACTTACTAATCACGCATGTTTCATATACATTCAGACTGTCATAAATTCGTGGCAAATGCTCAACTAGCTTACCTTTCTACATTTATAAATGAGTCTACATATGAAGATGCCCATATCTCTCATGCCAAAGTTTATTGCTATTCAAGTCGATCTGAATTGCAAACACCAACAAAAGCTCATACAAGTTGTTCCTCTGAATTCCCTTTATAATAACCTTATCATCTCCATCAAGAATGACTACACCATTCTTGTTAAAGTGAACTCACCGCAAATCACAGTCCATGATGGCCAAGATAGAAAGGAGATTTCTCTCCATATCTGAAACCCAAAGAACATTTGAAAGACTTTTTGTACAACCTTATGTAGACATAAGTGAAATAGTACCTAAACCTTCTTTTGGGCACTTTGCATCATTGCCCACCATTACCACCATGATATCATCTTCCACAAGCTTTAAAGATGAATACTGATCCTTGTGCTATAATACTAGTTGTCTCACTGCACACACTTCTTCAATGTGGTGACAGCAAATAGCTCTATTTCTATAGCATGATTGGATTCTTCCTTGGCCTTTAGAGTGCCCTTCTTGGCATGTGTTTGCTTTTTCATGCTTTCTATAGTTATGTGCCCTTTCTTATTACAATAAAAGTATTTAGCCTTTCTCTTCTAATTTAAAGAGTTATAATCCTTACCCTTCTTCTTTATGTTAGCGATGGAGAAAGCCTAGTCTAACTACGATCACAACTCTACATCCTCATCTCCTCATCTTGAAGAGCGATGAGCTAAACTCCTTGAACGTGAGAGGAGTAGGCCTAACACAAACATTAAAAGATGTAATAAAAATATCATACTTAGGTAACAATACCCTTAGACACAGACGAGCAAGATATAGGCAGAGCACACTCATGCTAATTGTAACCATCTAGTCACGTAGATTTTTTATTCTAGTGAGAAACACCTCCACCATTTCACTTTCATTTAGCTTCTCTTATTGAAGCCGATTTTCAAGATCTTGAATCCTTAAGGGATTTATGGTCTTATACTAGCTCTACAACAAGGTCTATGCTTCTACAACAACTATGGAGACATGGTAAACCATGGTTAGTACACTATCTTTCACACTCATGATGATGATGATTACACATAGAACATCTGAATCCCTTCATATCCAAGCCCAAACAAGGTCGATAATAGCACGTGGTAATAGATGGCAAAGCCCCACAACCGTGTGCTCTTGTGAAAGGAGCTTTGATGGTTGTTTTAGAATTTCTAAGAAGGAGGTTGTATGCTAGTAGAAGCTAGGTAGTAAACTCATAGTGATACCTAATGAACTGTGTGGAGAAGGGGCTAGGGTTGTGTATCTTTATAGGCCTATATATGTAGAGCCATGACATGAATGTGTAGGTCCACAGTCATAGTCATTACCACAATCCATGGTGTGTCTAATAGTTAAGTCTACCTACTCCATGTGTAGTCCATTATGAGATAATGGTCCATTGTAGCATGTAGTCTATTTGGCAATGTGTCAAATCTAATCCAAGCCATCTCTAAGCCATCTAGCCTCATAGGCCACCTTTTGTGTGAATACAGGGATGCCCGAGGTGCTTAACTATGGATACTCCTCCTAACGGGGGCCTTTAAACCTTAAGTTAGCCTGTTGGTGCTTAGACAATATAGTATAAGGGTGGAGCATTAATATATCCAATAGTCCCTACTACGTGAGGTCATTATAGAAACTTCTTCACCACCGAACCAAGTTCTAATTCCTCTCCATTCAAATGAGGAACATGGACCATAGGGAAGGGTAAAGATCTTATATCTACGACCACCTCAAACCTAAGGGATCCATAAGGGCATTCACATAGCAGAAAATATACTCAACCAATCCATAAGGGCATTCACATAGCAGAAAATATACTCAACCAATCTGATTAGGCTAGCGATAAACTAACCTCAAGGACAACCTAAAGGCCAATGCATGTTAATTCTCCTCAAAATTAACAGTGACACTTATTTCCACAGAGAGATATGGCTTGGTGTGCTATTTACCACCCAAATCATGTTCAATGCTAATTCTAGACAGCATCATTTTTGTGCTATTGCTAGTGCCATAGGAACCATGACACATATCTCAACAATGGTAACAATAGAGTGGACTCTGACACTACCACAACAAATGCTCCCCACACTCAACCGGTACTACCACCTCAACTGGTTTCTTTAATAACTACACCAGTACAATAGTACTCAATGACTCTACCAATAAAAACATAAACACAAGAATAAGAGTGCTATGAGTCTAATGAATAGTAAGACTCGTATGAGAAACACCATCCTTATGGGTATCATGATGAAACAGGCTCTAGCCCCATAGACTACGACTCTTTGTTTTTGAAGCCATATTATTGTAACAAAGAGTAAGAGACCTCAACAATATAGTCTGGAGGCTGTCAAAATGCTTTCGATGTAAAGGTCCCCACATTATAGAGTGCCCCCTAATATAGGCATTATATTACCACAACAATGAGCCTAAGTTTATCTAGTGTACAAGGAGACTTATTCAGACAGTTCCTTGGTGCCATCACAAGACTCCAAGCCAAGACAAAGGGAACATCCAAGGTTGCTAATAAGTGAAAAGCTCAAGCTTCAACTTTAAAGCACATAACGAAATAGCTTGAGAGGTGCAAGCCCCAAAGAATGTAGTAGCCCTTAATGAACCAAAACCCGAGGTCCAAAAGAAAAATACCTCAACGAGCATGCAAAAGAAGAAGAACTGAGGTCCAAAAGAAGAACAAGACCTCAATGAGAATGAAAAAATGTAACACACGATTAGCTATTTTGTCAAGGACCAGACATTGATGACTATTGAATATGGTTCGAACGAGAGCTCTAAAGGTGCTTTCCTAGTGGAGATAACAAGCAATCTCCCACTCAAACAAGCTCTTCACAAAGCTAAGAAGCCCATTGATTATAAAAACTTTCTAAAGAAACTTAAGGGCTATCCTAACCATGTGTTGTAGAAAGAGAGAATGAGATAAGTCCAAGAGCTTGTAAAGGAAGGTGCAAGCTAAATTAGAGGCCATTCTTGAGCAAGTATGACTACTATACATGTGCAAGCTAAATTAGAGCCCATTCTTGAGCAAGTAGTATGACTACTATACTAAACCCTATACCATAGCCAATCATAGAACCTCAGAGCGTGTCAAAGGTCTTGACCAAACCCATAAGCATTATAGAGGCCACAAAAAGAGCCAGTTTTAGAGCCTCTATGGACCAATTCACTAAGACCCCACATTGCTAGATGGAATGAAGGAGGACTTAGTGGGAGGCACAAGTTGGCCTTCCATGGGTCATCATAGTCACCATGACATTTTCTCCAAGGTGATTGGTGAGATGACTTCATTTTGTCCCCTTCAAAAGCATCGCCTCCTAGGGAAGGATGAGTGCATTTCTTACACATTGGTAGGTTCAAGTCCATTCCTTCACTTACACATTGGTAGGTTCAAGCCCATTCCTTCACTTAATTACTAGATGTAATGAAGGAGAACTCAGTGTGCAAGGCAAAAGTTAGCCTTCCATGGGTCATTACAGTCACTGTAACATTTTCTCCAAGGTGATTGGTGATGACTTCATTTCATCCCCTTAAATAAGGATGGATCAGTGTACATTTCTTGCACATTAGTAGGTCCAAGCCCACCTCAAAGTGAGTGTGAATAACCACAGGACATAGTAGGCCTCATAGCCTTCTTGTTTTTGAAAGTCCAAGTTCTCTTTTGCAAGGAAATTCTCAACTTTGGAGGGACTTATTCAATTGAATGAATGTAAACCTAAGAGACCACATAGCTCCACTTGAACTTGAGGAGGAGGAGGAGGAGGACCTATGCCATATTGAGCACTCTCCCACTATAAACACAATCAAAGGATAGTCAAAAGAGCTCATAAACAAGCTGGGGTATTATTTTGAAAGTGACAAAATGAACACCGTGTTATGTGTTTGTATAAAGGAATAGTAGTCTCTCCACCTTGATATTGGATGGTGGTGGTGTTAGAGCAGCTAGAATCACTAAATGTGCATATAGTAGATGAAAGAAGGACAAATATTGATAAAAAGTCGAACAAGTGCATATTCATTATCTATTTTATAATAAATGAGAAAGTGTACTAATTAATGCTCATGTGGGGGAGATTATCATCAGCCATGATGTCAATTTTTATAAGCTAAAGAGTGCTCATTTTTCACATCAAAATCATGATAACAAATCTTTAACTTGGTTTCATGGTGGTGATGATGTTATGAATTATGAAGATTTTCAGCATGAAGATGATAACATCAATAGTTTATCCCATGATGAAGGTGTGTTATCATTTTAAATTTAAGCTTAAAATAGTCTTAAAGAATAGGCAAATGGTCTCAAATTTGAGTCATCTCCAAAGGCAGTGAAGAAGCCTCCAAAATAATACTTGAAAGATAGCAAGATCAACCTAAAACTAGTGATTTCAAAGCTTGTCTTAAGAAGAGAAAGAAAGATAAAGAGGCATCTGAATTTTGCATTAATGGTAGATGTGTTACAAAATTTAGAACCTATATCTATATGTAAAAGCTTGTCAAAGTCAAAAATGGAAAGAAGCAATGCATGAGGAATATAGATCCATCTTAAAAGTGATACATGTAAGCATATTCCATTCCCAAAGGAAAAGAAGGTGGCAAAAAAAAAAGGACATGGGTCTACAAGTTGAAGTGCAAATCAAATTATAGCATTGACAAACACAAGGCAAGGATTTAATGCTGCAAATTATAGCATTGATAAACACAAGGCAATAATTCTGTGATGCAAATTATAACATTGACAAAAACAAGGCAAGGATTTTGTGACGTAAACTGGGTAAGTAACTGATGAATCAAACGTCAATATCTACATATTTCTCTTGGTTCCAAATCTATTTCATGGAAAAGCAAAAAATAAGCAACTCTAGTTTTATACAATGATGAAGGTAAATATAATTCAGCCAAGAATGTGGTGTGTTTGGCTTAAGAGATTACTTGGTGAAATCATGGAGGATAAAGAAGATCCACCTCAAACTTTTTCTAAAGTTGCATTTGACTCAAAAAGAGCCTTGTCTTTAAATGCAAGGACAAAACACATTAATGTATATTATCATTTTATTAGTAAAAAGGTTCAAGTGAAAGAAGTGGAGCTTTGTGTGTTACGCAAGAGAAGAACTCAAGAGAAGAACAAGCGACAAGTTTTCTCACGAAGCCGCTTAGAGTTTGGGTACTACTTCAGAGAATGTGTGGTGTGTGAATGTGTTTGGCTTAAGAGATTACTTGGTGAAATCATGGAGGATAAAGAAGATCCACCTCAAACTTCTTCTAATGTTGCATTTGACTCGAAAAGAGGCTTGTCTTTAAATGCAAGGACAAAACACATTGATGTATATTATCATTTTATTAGTAAAAAGGTTCAAGCGAAAGAAGTGGAGCTTTGTGTGTTACGCAAGAGAAGAATAAGAAACAAGTTTTCTCACGAAGCTGCTTAGAGTTTGGGTACTACTTCAGAGACATGATGGGTTTGAAGGAAAATAAGCTAATTATTAAGGGGAAGATTTGAAGGATACTATTGACTTATTAGCACTGAGGACATTCCCAATTAGCTAAGGTGTTGGAACATAATTAATGAACTAAGACTAATTATAAGGATCTTTAAATGAGATAAGGGACATGAAGAGGTGTAAAAGAGATATAAAGTGGCATGTGGATATCCCAAGGCTCAAGGCCCTTCACATTCTATTTGAGGGCTATTTTAAGCAGCAAGCCCAAGCCTAAGCAATTACAATTAATCAATCCATATTGTAATCCAAGTTCTTCTCAAGGTGTGATGCAAGCTTGTGATTCTATGTTATGCTAATTGTTCAACATATTTCTTAATTGCTAAATCCATTCCATTAGTGGGTTCAAATCTTGTTGCACTACATTTGGTGGACATCGCAAGGGGCCTACTCATGGGGGTGTGTATAAATCTCAGAAAAGAAAGAAAGAAGTGGATCCACCTATGCATGTGCATAAATATAACTATAGTTTGAAAAAAAAGCACAACTTAAAGTAACAACTTGAGCCTTAGCACCTAATATGGACATAGTTACAGCACCTAATATGGACATAGTTACAACACCTAATATAGACATAATTAAATACTTTAAAAAGTATAACTAAAGTAACAATTTTGATATTGATTGTAGGATTCTATGTATGTTGTAGATCGAATCCATGTTCTCACTTTTACTCTTTAAATTAAATTACCATAAAAGATATAGATTATCTCTATACTATTATTCTTACTATTCTTGCCCTTTCCACAACATCCACCTGTATGTCACTCTTTGTGGCCATTTTATTTTAAAATTTGGCAACTACTAGTAGGGAGCAAAGTACTCTGTAAGCCCCTCATATCCTCTAAAAAGCGAAGGCAAGGTAACTATTGGGTGTCCAACCGAGGATTGAAACTCGTGCGTACGCACATATAAAGAGAGTGCTCTAATCGCCCATCAATTGCCCGATGTTATGTGCCCATTTTATTGGGGGAAGACTCTCCTCATCATGACTAAGTGACACATCATGAATCAGGAGGGATCTATGGTTGGAAAGAGGCGTTGTTGTGATCGGGATTTGATCAACACCATTGGATTCCCAAGTAAATTATGGGTGAACTACAGGTAAACTCGGGGGTAAACTAGGGGTGAACTCGTGGGTAAAGTTGAGGTGAACTAGGGAGACCTTTTTCGACAAGAAAGTGAACTAGAGAAACATTTTCCGGCAAGAAAGTGAACTAGGAAAAAAAATATCAAGATTTAAATTTAAAAACACTCTCCAAAACCTACTAGAAAGTATAGCATAGTGGTTAGACGTTGAAAGCTTAAGCAGTGGTTCCAAGTTCCAATCCTCTTTTGCATCGAGCTTGACCCCTCGAAAATTTTCTAAGTCCCAAAACTCTCCATGGTATACTCTGAGTTCACTCCTAGTTCACCTCTCCTTAGTTCATTCCTAGTTCACCCTGAGTTCACTTGCCCGACGGAAATCCGACGGTCTAAATTAAACAAGATTGTGACGGCCTCTTTTCGGTCTTAGATCCCTCGTGATTCATAATGTGTCAATTTAATCCCATGAGTAGCTTTTATTCTCGACCTAGGTGCCGAAGGGGCTACGTTGTTACGACGACACTACGCTTCGTAAGCCTATTTTTCTTCGAGTGAGTACAGAATGCTTGTTCTTAATGATGGTGGCTGCGTGAAAGCCATAGCTACAAGGGGTCTCCTTGTAGCTCCTGTCAAATACTTCCCCCACCGTAGACCCCTCTTTTTGAGTTTGGACAAGAAATCTCCGCGGAGACTCATTAGGACCCTAGCTCTTCTTGCATCATCATCGTCTACTGAGAAGCTCAACATCACTGCAGAGGGAGTATCCTCACCGACAACAAAAACAAGCGAGGCCAGGCGTCCTACGAAGAAGGGCTTGCTAGCATGGGGGGGCGAAACTCTAGACAAGAGGGGTCTCCTATGCAGCCCTCGTGCCGCCCGCGAGCTCGCGTTGTAAGAAACCCTTTTGTGAAATCGGTTCTTACCCTTGGCGTGTTTTTCTTAATCATCTTAACCTTCGTGTGTGCAGCTCCATGCTGTATGCAGGACTCGTCTCAGGTCAAAAACCTATGTGGGTCTTCCGACAACGTCTCAAACAAACGCCAGGTACATACGTACCTCTTAGGCTTGTTTCTTTTTAGATGAAGATTTCTGATTTCCCATTAAAAAAGCAGATTTATCTTTTCAATTGGCATGGGCTTGGCGTATGGCTAGCTCCCATACCCATGGACTCTTTGGTGGCCTTTGGACAAAGCCCACATGGCTGTCTACGAGAAAAACTATTTCAAAGCCTATCTTTTGACCTAGATTGGTACCTGTGCATCCAGCTGGAAGCCTAAGAAATGCCCAGTACAGCTCCACATCATTCTAGAGGGTTACACAGACTTGCAAGACATGCACTGACTTCATGTGGGACATGACCCTCTACAGTGGATTCTTGGTTGACTTGTCTTGTACAAGGGCTCACAAAGGACCAATTACCACTCTTAAGACTTACACCTGCTTAACATATATGTCTACATGGTATCCAAGTGCGGGGTGCACGTGACATGTTTACATTCCTATTGGGACATACATCCAAGGGTCCACAAATTTGTACTGTAGTAAAACCAATGTATTACTGACTTGTCGTTGAGGCGCATGTACTAGCCTCTAGCCTCTGACGAAGCTTATGTCTAGGACTATGTGATAAAGTGTTTACTGGTGGGGTTATCCTAGGTCTACCCAAGCACACAATGCTATTTTAGCATGATTTTATCTTTGGCATAATGATCGACAAGAACTAGAAGTTATTGGACATATGAAATAGTCAGTGATTGACTGATTATGAGTTCTTGTTGATGATCCTTTGTTTGTTGAGAGAATAGGGGTAGAGATGCTGAATGTTTATATCTCCAAGGGACCATGTGATTGGGAGAGATGAATTCCTATGGTTGAAGTTGCCTGGCCCAGATTTCTCGGGAATTAGAACTAAGGGAATGTATCTAGGCTTAGCTTGTATTTCCTTGTTGGAATATAGGAGATTGTAGCTCATGCTAGTTATTCTATCAGAGGTGTTATGGATAGAATAGAGTTTTGGCATGATAGGAGCATTGTTCGGGAAGTGCTACCTGGAATGAGAATGCTTGTATACATTTATGTATTAAAATACCTAACAGTTTTGAGATTTTGTAAGCAGGGAAGTATGTTACATTTTTCACTAGATACAATGGTTTTACCAAAACTTGATGTGGATAGGTAATTTAACTAGGACTAACTCAGAGAGTTCAAGTTCAACCAATTTTCAACGTTGTTGACTTGAGCCTTCACACTCATCCCTTCGGTTTTGAAGAAGCCTTCTCCTCGTATTGCTCCTTCGGTTCTACTCTTCGTATTGCTCCTCCGAGGTCTTCGGCAAATCCTTCACGATGTACTTGGTGGAGTCATAATAAAAGCACTGTCCATTAGCCATCCTGGCGCGATGCTCTTCAAGGGTGAGGTGCATCACCGAGGCTCCCGCACTTGCCTTGTCCCTACCATCCTTGGCCTTGGAGTGGCTACCCTTGTCTTTGCCTTTTTGCTGTCCATGTGTTGAGTCCTAGACTTGGAACTCTCCCATGTCTAGAGGGTTGTAGCAAGATGAACTATAGTTGAAAGATCATGGGGCCGATGTGCATGAATATTTGTGTGTTCATACGATCTCCTACCGCCAGGCGGTCCTTTGGAGCATCAACGAAAGCTTCTAGAAACAAGTGAGATAGTCGGTTATTAATTCATCATGTTTTCGCATAAAACGCTCCCACTATTTCATCAATTCACACTCGCAATCTACGAGAATAAACTGCTTCAAGACCACATTGCATAGTAATCCCAGCAAGTCATGGAGTGGGGCCTAAGGTGGTCTTCCCACCACAAGAGAGTGGCATCCGTCAGACCCGTACGCACCAAATGGAGATGAAAAATATATGAATCACGTGCTGTTGCCAATGTGGCAGTCATCTTGGGAGCCAATTGGTAATGACTTCTTTGTCCATTATTGTTGAACTTGGGAGGCATCAGAAGCTTCAATAATTGAGCTCGTTCCTCATGAGGTGTGGAGGAAGAACTCGACAACTCGGTAGTCCTTCAACATTGAGTCGGTGTGAAGTCAAGCTGGAATTGTTCGGGGAATCCAATGGAGAGGGACTCCGTGAAGGAGATTGTTGGTGATGCAAATGGTGTCTCTTTTGCCGACTATTTGCAGGCGTAGAATGATGACTGTTGGATTGGGGGCGAAGCTAATCCGGTACATCCTTGCCTGCATCCTTGCCTGCATCCAAACGAGTGAAAAAATTCTCCTTCAAAAAGTTTTGCCACTTCGTTCTCAGAATCATCCAACACTTGCTCTGAAGCTTGTGCCCTTGTAGATTCCAGCTACTAGGTGCTTTAGGTGCCGACTTCATCGTGTCGAGAAGGACAAAGGTAGCCTCCATTTTAGTTGCCTGTGTGTTTATGGATTAAAGAGAATGTGGGGGAGAGGGAGAGCTTCAAACCCTAGCAAGCAAAGTTGCAAACACACACACACACGAGAGAGCAAGACACAAGAGAGATGGATAGTTGAATTTTCTTCTATCTTCTTCTTCTCTACTCAACCAACATAACATAAAGATAAGAGTACACACTATATGGGTTAGTACTCAACTACTACAACATACAAGGGTCGGTCCATAATGTGAACCCGACTAAATGAGCTGGCGCTATAACTATGCCAGTCTCTAGTAATCCAAAATGGCTGTCACACAGCCTGTCGTCCCACTGGCCACATATCACCCATAATCTTACCAACCATGCCAGTGGTGTAGATGCGGAAGCTATTGTTATAGACATCATCCCCTACTTGCTGGCTTCCTATTTGGTGTCCTATTTTAGCCTCTAGGATTGACCATGTTAGTCTGAGGGGCTGGCACCCCTCACATATATTTTCCCATATTTTTTTCCATTTTATGGAGTCCTGGGTATTTTCCCAGCCGTGTAGGTATTTTAGCTCCAGTCGGTTGCCTTCATGTAGAGGTATATATAGCTGGCATGCCTTCCTTGTATTTCACTGCTTGGCATTGCTTGCCTAGCTTGTCTAGCTGGAGTCCCTCACTTACGAGGTTCTCCCCTCTTGCTCGGGACATGTATTCCTTTTGGTGATGATATTGAGAGCAGGTTCTCACCTGTGTTTCCTCTCTCTCTCTCTCTCTCTCTCTCTCTCTCTCTCTCTCTCTCTCTCCCCCCCCCTTGTGTTTCCACTTTCCCTTCTTCCGCCGCACATTTTATCATGGTATCAGAGCGCCGGTGATTTTCAGCGTTGGATGCTCCCTCCTCTACCTCTTCATATCCGCGTTTTTCCGCCCATGGACAGATCTGTGTTTTTTGTGTTCATGCGTTGAAGCTTGCGTTTCTTCAAGGGCTGATTGATACCCATTCAGTGGGCTGCAGTTTCCTCTCTTCAGGGCATCAGTTTGCAGCTTATTGGCAACTTGACAAGGGTGTTTTTTTTGGACAGCATACCTGTCCTTCTTGGTGGCACCTTCCAGGGGTTTCTCAGGCGTTTTTTCTCAAGACTGGACAGCAACATAGCTGTCCCAAACAGGCTGCGTATACACCTTGGTGCCTTTAGAGGTGAGGACGCCTCTGTTGAAAGGACGCCTCTGTTGTTCTCATAGTAATCTCATGGGAAGCATGTAGGTACTTTTGGGTGGTTGAGATGTTTCCTAACATGGGTATTGGTGAGCATGTAGGTACTTTGAAGAATCATCATTCCACCTATATTAAGTCCCTCAAGCTTGATATTTTGGAGTTGTCCTATGAGGGTGAGGCCAGGTGGGAACTAACCAACTATCTATATGGCTGTTGAAGTGCTTCTCTCAAAGACTCTGTTAGTGCAATGATTGCAGGATACCTATATTCTTTAGAAACATACCAACATGTGGTCTACAGAGGAGTTAGATGAGGTGGCACACTTACTGTAACGTAGACTTCCCGACGAGTTGTGTCGTCGAGAATTTGTAGTTTACTGGAGTGAGTCCAATTTTGTAGTTGAGTTTGTACTAATTAACTAAATATTTGTAATTATATTTGAAATCAATTTTTAAAAAAACATTTCGAAACATTTTTTTAAAATCTACTTTTTCCTTAAACAATTTGTTGCACATTAAGAATTTAATTTTGTGTTTCAAATGAACAAAAAAATTTGTAAATCTATAAACTCTCTAGAAGAATTTACAAAAATTACACTTATGTGTTTTATAACTTGTGAGAAACATGGTGCAACCGAGTTCAATTTTGCACATGGTATATTAATAAAATATATTTCAAACTTACAGATTTCAAAATGTGTTCCAAAACAAAAATCCATGACTATACAAGATAAAAATGAGATAAGACAAAAAAAAATTAAGCGTTCTATTGATAAAGATAAGTTTTTAGCAACATTGTTGATTACAAGTCTTGATGACGCAAAAGCCTAGCTAATTTAAGATCCTTTGTCATTATAGTTACCCTCTTGGCATGAATAGCACGGAGGTTTGCATCCTCAAAAAAGATCACCAAAAAAGATTTTGCAGCTTCTTGTAAAGCTCCCAAGGTAAGATGCTTGTGCCATTATTGCTCACCAAATGTCAAGGCGATGTACTATGCAAACACAGGTGCTAAAACAATATCCCACAATACTACATTGAATATTTGTTAAGTATGACACAAGATTTTAAAACATGAAAGTCTTTACCGATGTGACTAGTTGAAGAAGCCAACACCCACTATATATTCAAACATGCACCTGTACGGAAACCCGAGCTTCTCTCCTGTAAGGTACACACCTGGCCACCTGGACAGCTTGGAACTGCCGGCCAATTAGCTGTAGTTTCTGTTCGTTGCTTTTGTTCGCCACCTAGTTCTAGTCACGTGTAGAGCCTCTTTGCGTGTAGAGTTTGCCAAATAGCCTTGGGTACCTATGTTGCCTTGGCCCACGAAGTGCGTAGTCTTTACACAGACTGTAAGGCCTTCCGACACTGTGTGCTATCTGGGCCTCACGACCACTTGTGTGCCGCTTTTGTACAGCTGTCGCCGCTTCTGTATGCCCCTTCACATGTATACGTAGCCTCCCTTCCTCCCTCCCTCAATACCAAGTATATTATTGGAGTATTTTATTGATACAATGTTCTACGGACTTTTAAGCTATAGATTTGCCGGAATACTAACAGGGTGAGCACCAGGGATCAGGTCAATACGATGATCTACTGTCCTTTCAGGTGATAAGCCCGATGGCAGTTCCTTAGGAAATACATCTTGAAACGAATCAAGTATCTTCTGTAATTCTTTGCTTTCAAATACACTTAATTCATTGACATCCATAGAAGGTATGAGAAATGAAGAAAGTGAAATCAATACACAATGGAAAGCAGTATACAAGGAAGAATCCATTATATTACCAAAATCAACTGTATTTACAAGAGGTCCCTGAGAGGGATGTATACAATCACCTAAGATACTATACTGGGTGTTTCTATGTTCAAAAGAAAAAATATGACTAGACCAATCTATCTGGACTTGAAGAGTCTTAAACCACTCAATCCCTAATAACAAGTCTACATGTTCTAGGTGCATAATATAGCATTCCAGAGTATCTTTGTAGTCTTGAATCCGGATTGGTAGCGTCTCCATCTTTCGATCCCATACTTGCCGACCCGCAGGTAGGCGTACCTCATAGGTATGATCGCTGGGTGTTGTGTCAAGACCCAATTTCTGCACAAGTTTATACTTAACAAAGTTGTGTGAGCTGCCAGGGTCTAAAAGAATGTGGATTCTATGGCCATTCACGTTTCCATAAACTCGGAGAAGATCATGCAAGCCAAAAACTTTAGTAGAGTTGAACAGACAATCAGAACATGTACTAGGGCGAGAAAGTACAGTAACCGACGTACCTGTCAAAGACAACTGGTTAGCTGCCTTTGGCTTGGGTCCTGCGTTGGTCTTTGCATCCTTTTGCTTTGGGGACTCGTTACGCATGTGTCCTTTTTCTTCGCAGATGAAGCAACGTCTCTCCTTCTTGAGCTTCAAAGCTTTAAGGAGACGTTTCTTCTTCGCTAGTGTCGAAGTTGAATTCTTCGAAGGTTGGTCCGAAGACTTTCTTTCAGTCGTGCTAACCATTGGTGCGGAGAACTTGCTTTTGTGTTTGTTCCCCTGCTCGGTAACGGGTTTAGACTTGGAAGAGACCATTGTATCATCATAGATATGAGCGGAATGAATGGCATTGTCCAAAGTTTTGCATTTGTTGTTTTTAACCTATAAACGGTATGAGTCGGGTAAACCGGCTACGAAGAACCCCAAAAGAGTTGTGGGATCCATCTTCGTAGCTTTCATCTGCAAGTCCCTAAATTTCTGGAGATAGACCTCACAAGTGAGGTTCTACGAGCTCATGGTCAAAGTAGTAAACCGGGCAACAACATTATAGTGATCCTCTTTCTTGAGGAATTCTTTCTTGAAGACGTCTTCGAATTGTGCCCAAGTCGTTGGTTTAGGGTTGAGTTGCTTCCACCAAAGCAAAGCTTTGCTTGAGAGGAAACCCGTTGCTAATTGGATCTTTTTCCCATCGTCATACGGATGGAACTGAAAATGGACTTGCCACTTATGTAGCCAAGTGTCCACTATCTCCTTGGTACGCTGCTTTTGCTCGCCCCCAAACTGTTCCGGAGTAATATTGGGGCCCAAAGTAGATGCCAAGGTATCCATACCCGAAAGAGTAGATAGGGTAGTGGTCAATAAAGAGATGGAGTTCTGTAAAGCTTGCATCTGCGCTACGATTTGTGCTTGACGTTTCGAGGAAGAAGCTTCGAGAGCAACTTTAAATTCTTGGAAATCTGATTTTGATACATAATCGTTGAAAAGATCGGCATTGGTGTCTTCCGTAGCCGGCAGGTCTTCATGTTCGATAAGGGGCTCCAACTCGGATTCTTGGGTCGACATCTTGAAGAGAGCAAGGTGAGAAAATATTTATCTTGCACAAGGAGAGTGCTAGAGAACTCGAGAGCTTGGGAGCTTGAGAACTTCAGAGATGTGTGGCAAGAAGCCCGCTTAAGAAGAATTTATAGGCTTCCCCAAAAGCTAACTTTAGCTTTTGCTTTTGTGTTTTTTTTTGGCAATATATAAATATAAATATAAATATAAATATAAATAAATAAATAAATAAATATATAAAAGAAAAAAAAACACATATAAAGCAATACTTGGGTTTTTAAACCCTTTTTTCTAAAACACGCTGGCAATTAAATGGGTCTTGTAAACCCTCTAGCGAAGGCTCAAAAACAAAAGCAACGTGTCTATTTTTTTAAAAAAACAAAAGCCAAAAATATCGAAAGCTTTTTTCTACCCGGCGACTGCTTTTCTCTACAGGAACCTTAGCGCCACCCGTCGACTGCTCTTTGCGCTCGCTTGCAAGCGCCGACTTGGGAACCTGGAGTGCCGCTGTGCGCATACCTGCCTATTTGTGTGCACCGCTTGCTTGCCTGTGTGTACTGCCTGACAACATGTACCAGCCTGCCTGCCTGAAACTGGTGTAAAGCTCATACGGTTGGCGTCTTTGCTCATAAGGGCTGCGCAGCCACTTATGCGCCACACAGCTACGGCCAGACAGTCCTCATAACCACAAGTGCTACTTCTCTCTCTCTCTCTCTCTCTCTCCAGCCAGCCCCCTCTACCCGCCCTCCAGCCAGCCCCTCGCCCCCCTCTGCGCCAGATCCCTCTACCCCCCCTCCCGCGAGCAACCCCCTAAGCGCTAGCCCCCCCCCTCTGCGCCCCCTCCCGCCAGCCCCTCGCCCCCCTCTGCGCCAGCCCCCTCTGCCCCCCCTCCCGCCAGCAACCCCCTCTGCGCCAGCCCTCCCTCCCGCCCTCTCTCCCGCCAGCCCCCCTGAGAGCTGAGGATCACACCGGCTTACAGGGTGAGCATTTCATTTATGCAGCTGACACACTCTCTCCTTTTATTGCTTACCTTTTTATCAGGGCTCTGGTAGAAGGTTTCCCGACTGAGTGGACGATGCACACTATTGTACCGATCCACAAAGCTGGGGACATGTTGGACCCCGGTAATTACAGGACTATCATGATTGGTCATACCTTGGCCAAACTCTATGGGGCTATCCTGGAGGAAGAATTGAGCACACACGCTAAGAGGGAGGGGCTTCGTGCCCTTGGTCAGGCAGGTTTTCGGCGAGCTTTCTCTACTATTAATCACATTTTCACCCTGAGATGCCTGATTGACCAAACTCGGGCACGGAGACAGAGACTCTATTGCTGTTTTGTGGACTTCCGCAAAGCCTTCGACACAGTCCCGAGAGAGCGCCTCTTCCACCGCTTACAGACGCTGGGCATACCCCCCGACATGATGTGGGGGATTCACAGATTTTATGAGCAAGTGTTTGGACGAGTTAGATGCCCAGGGGGACTATCAGATATGATTGCCAGCACCATTGGTGTGAAGTAGGGCTGCCCTCTCTCCCCGACACTCTTTGGCTTATACATCGACGAGGTAGCAGACTACATGGAGGAGGCTCTGGGATTGACATCTCAGGTAAGACTGTACACATTCTATTATATGCTGATGATATCATTCTTGTGTCGGATACTCGGACAGGGCTACAAAGGCATCTACAGGCTCTGGATACTTTCTGTGCGGAGCGAGGACTCACAGTGAACCTCGGGAAAACCAAGGTTATGGTCTTTCATACATCAGCGCAGCAGTCAGATGCCAGACTATCCTTACACTAGCTCGGGGATAGGTAGAGGTGGTGGGCTCATATGTATACCTTGGGGTCACATTTACCAGCTCATCAGGGAGATTCTCTATGGCACAGGCAGCTAGAGACAGAGTGACACGAGGGTACGTAGCACTAGCAATTTTGGAATGCCAGTGTCACCGGGCACACTTCCAGGAGCCTTGTACTAAGGGTTGGCTATTTGATACACTAGTTACTCCAGCATTGATGTATGCAGCAGCAGTATGGGCACGAGGTTTGGCTACATCCTCATGGACACGGATAGAGCGCCCTCAGATTTTGATGCTCTCACGGATGATCCGCAGCAAACCTTTAGTACCACATGATATCCTTCGAGCGGAGTTTGTTGTACCACCTATGTTAGGAGAGGTCATGTTCCAGACTATATCTTTTATACACAGGATGCGGGAGCTCCCACTAAATCGGGTATCTCGGGTTGCTTTTGAGGCATCCAGACAGCTTGCTGAGGAGGGACATACCTGGTCATGGTACTCCCAGGTGGTACAGTGGATATCATCACACAGGATTGATATTGACAGATTACCACCCTTACAGTATGTCAGTATGACCTAGCTGCACCACAGAGACGCCTCTCTCAGACAAAGAGGAACAGAGTCATGAGACATGACATTTGGCAGGGCCACATACAGGAGACTTGACTATCTCCCAGTCAGCCACTCCCCATGAAGATGTTGTACTACAGAGACCACTTCTTGAGCACCTCCACAGACGGCTTCATCCATCGACCACGATACTTGGAGGTCCACTTATCACATGGAGCCAGAGTAGCCATTGGGCGACTAAGGGTCTCATCACAGCAACTAGAGATTGAGACTGGGAGAGCAGCACACATCCCTCGAGCAGAGCGCATTTGCAGATTATGCCAGACGGGGGTAGAGACAGAGGAGCATTTTGTTTGCCAGTGTGGTCCTTTGCAGGAGATCAGGGCATGCTATCCTGAGGTTTTTAGAGGGACCACATCACTTAGACAGATCTGGGAGAGATCGGACCAGAGACAGCTAGGCAGACTACTACTAGCACTACAGAGACACATGGAGATCTTACTTCAGACACCCGCACATCATAGCGGAGGAAGACAATCCCAGTTGATTGACTTCTTCCAGAGATTGGCACCAGTAGCCTAGCCACACACATTGGGAGTGACATCTCAGCGAGCGGAGGAGATTCGAGCTAGGTGACGACCCAGACTAGCCGGCTACCAGACACCACAGAGAGATTGCGGCCATCCGGTCTCGACACCAGCATGAGGTCCAGGAGCAGCTGGCACATTTTCGCTCTGATCCAGGACGCATGTTCCAGACATTTACGGCATCCTCAGATCAGATGTATGACATATTGTACCCAGACTATGGGACTGGATGGAGTTAGGAGTAGATAACATATCATACTTGTATCACCCCTTCAGCATATAGAGATGCAGTAGTAGCCCTAGTACTCCATCCACACCCTCTCGTTTGTACACCACCATTGAGTCCCCTATGGTCGTGTTGTCATACTTGTACATTTTATTCTCACTCCACATTTTCCTCTTGATGACTGGAGGAACATCATTGTACTACTTGTTTGTCTTGTAGGCCAATTTTGGCCTTTTGCAGACGTTAATATATCTTTCTTTCTTTCTTTCTCTCTCTCTCTCAAGCTGTTCGCCCCTGCTCGACGCCCCCCCCTCTCTCTTTGTTCGCTTCCGCCCGCCTCTCTTCCGCCCTTTGCATTTTCAGTCGTGCCATCTCTCTCTCTCTCCCCCCCTCTGCGTTTTCAGAGCCCTGCCATCCCTCCTCCACCCCTGCATTTTTCAGCCTCCCGCCACTCTCGCTGTTCGCCCCTGCTCGACGCCCCCCTCTCTCCCCTTTTTTCGCTTCCACCGGCCCTCTCTCTCTCTCTCTCTCTCTCTCTCTCTCTCTCTCTCTCCCTCTCCCCCTCTTTGCTGTTTGCCCACCTCTCTTCCCGCCTGGGCTGGCCCGTCCCTCTGTTCCCACCCACCCTTCCTCATGCCCCCAAGGCAGCAACATAACTCTCTCTCTGCTGAATCTCCTCTTTTTCTCTTTCCCCTACATGGCTTGACCCCCCCCCTCTCCCTGCTGCTGCTGTTCGCGCTGGTGTCATGGATTAATTTCCAGTCCATTGGCTGTGGGAAGTTCTGCAAAAAGTCATGGCCAAGGCCGGAGTTAAAGAGGAGCTCGTGAAGGTGGAGGACAAGCTCGGCACAATTATCAAAGAAAACAAGAAGACGGTCGACTCTTCCGTTACCGCAATCATAAACCGCCTCTCCAAACTCGAGAAGGGATTTGACAAAATCCAAGAGCTCGAAGAGAGAACATCCAAGCAAGAGGCTGGGATTTCAGCCTTAAAGGAGGAACTAGTGGAGGCCAAATTGCATGCTAACAGTCAAGCGGCTGAAATCTCAGCCCTCAAAAAGGAGTTGGAAGCCACTTCAAAAGGCAAGCTTGAGGATGGAAAATTTCAGCCCTCCTTTATTGAAGAGCTGAATACCATCAAGGAACAAATGAGGATCATTCGAGAGGAGGAGGAGCAACATAAAGAGAAGACATCTTCATGGGTGGAGGTGATCACAAAGACGCAAAAGAAGATGGACGAGGCAGAGAAATGGATCGAGGTCGCCAAGAAAGGAAAAGGTAAAGAATCGCCACCCATCCCCACTCTCACCATCATCAACATGACCCTTGAAGAGGAGCAAAGGAGGAAGACCCGGGCCTTACATGTACGAGTGTCCGGTCTAAAAGACCGTGATGATGCGGAAGGGGAAACCAAGGAGCTCTTCTCTATGATGGGCATTGAAGCCACGCACACAAAGGCATGGAGAGTGGGAAAGAAGAGAGAAGGTAGTGGCGAATCTTCTAAGGAGAGAGCACTTATCATTCATTTCCCCTCCATGGAAGCGAAGAAGGACATATTGATAGAGACGCTTCATGCTGCAGCATTAGAGGCATATCCCCATAGTCAGCCTACACGGAGACGATATGGGAACATGCCCCAGAACAGTTGGTATGATGAGGAGTGCAGAGAGATGAGGATCAGATTACAGAGAGAGGTGCTCATGGGTGTTACCGCTCACAGACAGTCACGGATTACCTTCCGGCACCTAGTGCGACGGAAGAAGAGGGCTTATCTTGCTCAGTTAGAGTGGGATTTGTATCAGTTATTTATGAGTCAGGACTTAGGCGAGGCATGGAGACTATTCCATGAGCATTCACCATCACCAGCCATTACCTCCACAGAGATTTGGGGTGAGTATGCAGCATCCCTGTACACAGCACCAGGATAGCCGCCCCTGCTAGACCCATTGGAGCCATGCCCAGAGACATGTGCTTTCTTTACTGCTGAGATGGTAAGGAAAGCTATTGACAGGATGAGGACTGGGAGAGCATATGATCATGATGGTTTGGTAGCAGAACACTTTATTCATGCCAGAGATATGCTTGCAGAGCTTATTGCTATGATGTTTAACCGAGCCATGTGTGAGGGTTTTCTTGAGACTTGGAATATGTCCACGATTGTGCTTATCTTCAAGTCAGGGGATCCCATGCTTCCTGGGAATTATCGTACCATCATGATTGGTCACACATTGGCTAGATTATATGCATCTATTCTTGAGTAGGAGTTGAGTAGATGGGCAGAGAGAGAGGGCATACGTGCATCAGGGCAGGCAGGGTTCAGGAGAGGTTTCTCCACTCTTGACCATATCTTGACACTCTGAGCTATTATTGAGGAGGGCAGATTATATGGCAAGAGGATTTATTGTTGCTTTGTGGATTTCCGCAAAGCTTTTGACACAGTGCTGAGAGCCAAACTGATGCGTAGACTACAGGAGATGGGAGTGCCCACAGAGCTGATTTGGGGAATCATGGCTTTATACAGGACAGTTGTGGGGCAAGTACGTACTGCTCAGGGTATATCTGAGATGGTTCACTCCACTATTGGGGTGAAATAGGGATGCCCCCTTTCTCCCACCTTATTTGGGATGTATGTGGATGAGGTTTCGGACTATGCAGAGCGGGAGGGTGACAGAGGAGCACAGCTAGCAGGGACATGGATTCCGCTGTTATTGTATGCTGATGATATTGTGTTGATCTCAGATTCTCCAGAGGGGATGTAGCGTCATTTGGATGCATTGCACACATTTCAGTGGATTGTCTGTTAACCTTGGTAAAACCAAGGTGATGGTGTTTAACACCACAACACAGTGGGTTAGGAGGTCAGTACCCACCTTTACATATGGTCAGGAGATAGTGGAGTATACAGATGCATATACTTACCTTGGTGTGGTTTTTAGTGGCCCACTATTTTCCTTGAGGAGAGCAGCGGAGACCAGATTGACCAGAGCTTATGCAGCATTGGGGAGACTAGAGAGGATGTGTTCGCAGGTTCAGTTTCAGGAACCTCGAACAAAGCTCTGGCTCTTTGATACTTTGGTCACTTCAGCCATGCTGTATGGAGTGGAGATATGGGGACCCTCAGTGGGTCACCACAGCCGAGCTGGTAGCACTGATGGATGGAGATGTATGGAGAGGCCCTTGGTTTCTACGATTTCCCGGATGATTAGGGCCAAGGCCTCCGTACCACATGATATTATCCGTGCAGAGATGGCTGCCCCCCAATTGGTAGTAGAGGCACTCACTCGATCAGTCTCCTTTATACATAGCACTTGGGCTCTCCCTAGAGACAGATATGCTCGCTTAGCCCTGGAGTCTTCACGACAGTTGGCATCACAGGGAGACGGATCATGTTGGTATGCACAGATGAGAGCTTGGTTCCAACTGCATGGCTTTAGTATGGATAGGCTACCTCCATTTCAGTACTCCTTGGATGCACCCTCCCTCTCTCTCACATGGGCAGAGATTACCAGACTTATCAGGCAGGACTTGACTCAGCTGGACACTAGGAGGACATGGATACAGCCGACACACGAGCTTGGTACGAAGATGGCTTTCTATAGAGATCATCTTCTCCAGCTCACGGAGGATGGGTTTGTGATTAGACCTAGCTACATGGATACTCATCTTTCTCATGGGGTACGGTGTGCTATTGGTCAGATGCGCACATCCTCACACCAGCTAGAGATTGAGACTGGCAGATTTAAAGGAGTACCAGGTGAGGCCAGGATTTGTGAGCTGTGCCAGATGGAGCCAGAGACAGAGTTACATTACATATGTCACTGTTCAGTATATTATGAGATACGAGGCCGTTTTTACTGCTTGTTCAGAGAGGGTTTCGGACCACTTTCTAGAGTCATGAGATACCAGGATCAGAGATGCCTCAGATTATACTTGCTGGAGCTGCGTAGACATAGAGAGGGTCTCTTGAGAGGGAGGGGATCAAAGAGGGAGAGACACCTACAGAGGCAGATTACAGACAGAGATTGAGCAGTCAGGCCACCAGGCATTGCAGCTAGCCCGAGAGTATAGCCGCACCAGAGGTACACTGATTGATCGGGCTATAGAGCTGGGGCGGTCCAGGCGCCCCAAATGAGAGGTCCATCTCGACATAGGCGGAGACTACAACAAAGGATCAGGACCATACTAGCACGGCATGGGAGACGTCCAGTTAGAGTACTCACCATGGAGGACATTGAGGATATCCGCCATCGACCGATGAGAGACATCTTTGGATAGTGATGTGTATGATGCTTATCTTTGCTGCTGGAGTTTTCCTCCCAGATGTTATCCATTAGGAGCTCCTAGTACCTTACTTTTCCTCATAGTTGTTTCAGTTTCAGTTAGTTGTTTAGTTGTTTTTAGCTTTTCTTACACGGACATTGTATCAGATCCACCAATTGTTGTAACCTTTTTGGTCTCATAGGTCATTTTGGCCTTCTGAAGACGTTAATATATCATTTCATTTCTCTCTTACAAGAACAAAGCCGTCTGGCTTTTACTACTTCTCTCTCTCCTCAAAGTGTTTACACAGTTGAAAACACCTAAGCCCTACTTCTTGCAAAGCAAACTAACCCATACAAGACCAACCCTTCTTCACGGGTTTCCACAATGAAAAAGCAACATACTGAATCCGAAAAAACAACAGTATGCACAGAAAAAACAGCAAGCTTCTCGAGCTCATACCTTTTCTTCGACCTCTTCTTCTCTACCTACCGACTTTCTCGTTCACGAGGCTTGCTCTGATACCACTGTCAAATCCCCATAGGATCTCCTCGTAGAACGCTCCTGGTACATGACTCGAAACTTGCAAACAAACCAAACAAACATGACGGGGGTGTAGGCCTGACTCACCTCCCAATCTCGACAGCCGTGGGCAAGCCCACAAGTCTTGGCTGTCCCCACCGAGCCACGAGCTAAGCTAACTAGATGGACGTACCGAACAATCTCTACCTCGTGACGTCCCATACCGCCACGAAGCTACCCTCGCGGGCCTCGAGACTGTTGCTGGCCTTGGCTGCATAAAGCAAGTGCACGTCTGCACTAGATCCAGGCTCCTGACCATAGAGTTCTCACAAAGTCACGCGAGACTCTATATCACTAATGACTAATCTTGGCCACCCTTTTATAGGCTCTTGGCTGGTCATCGGGCACCGCCCGTCCATACTTGGGTGCCCGCCCGTTAGTCTATCCCTAACTCAGCTTGCCAATCAGCCTGCCTAGCTCCAACAAGCTTCCCCAACCTCGAAGCTAGTCTTGTGTGCGTGTAGCACACGGTAGATACACACTGTGCACATGATAGCGGTGGAGCATGTCCTGGATCTGGAGCTGATAAGGTGATCGTGGCCGACAGGGGGGCCAAGGGCGTCGGGCACGCTGAAGTGCAGAGGCTTGGTCCGAGGTAACTTCTCTTGGGCGAGGTAGGTCCAGAGCAGCTCGTGGAGGGTCCACAAGATCCACTATGTCGGTGTCCTCCACCTCCTGGGTCCGGAAGAAACTGGTGATGGTTGGCCGACGAGGGAGGGGGCGGGGTGGCTGGAGCCGAGGCTCTCTCAAGAAGGTGTCCCTCTGTCTGCGGAGCTCAAGCAGGAAGAGGCCCGGGCAACGCTGGTCGTGGAAGTCAATGATTCTGGAGAGTGAACCAGGGAAACCTCCCGCGGATCTCATAGAGAGCATAGGCTTTCTTGGAAGCGGAGGCTTCCTTCTATCAATAAGGAAGAGAAAAGATCTCAAGTGGGGACCACACTTACCATCATTGCTATTAAGCATGGCCAGCCACTTCAGAGCCTATGAAGCAAGAGCATGAGCAATAGACAGCTTGGTCTAAGGATTTATGAATTCACAAAATTTATCTTGGAAGTATGGAGTTGACTTTATATACACACATTTAGCACTCTTTCCATATGGATATTGTGGATTATATTATCAAGCGTACAGGCAAGCTATATGGAGATATATCTTAGGGTATCTTAAGGATATGGTGACGAGATATTTCTTTTGGCTTCATGACGAACCTGGCAAACAAAAGCTAAGTATACTTTGAGTTTGCAAAGTTAGTGCTTTTGCTATGAAGTGTTTTTGATGTTCACTAACTCTTGTATAGCTATGCAAGGAGAAAGGTGTTGTTTGCCTTCAGATGGTTTCAGGGAAACATTGTTTATGGCTCACTTTAGATATTGGGCTTCATAAGCAATTTCTATGGACGAATCTGTCCGAGTTTATAGAGAAGAAAATCTTTGGATATCTCATGGATATGATGCTTTTATGGATAAAGTCCACCTCTACTCCAAGGTGTGTGGTTACCACGGAGTATATGGTAAGAGTTATGGTATACAAGGATTATGGTATATAGGTCTATGGATTCCTGGACTTCTTTTCTAGGGATTTGGATCCATCCTCAGGTTTATGGATTATGTTTATGACTCCCTTTTACTAGGATGGATTATTCTTTATAGCTTTCTTTATTTGGGATGCATTGGACTTATGAAACTCATGGTTCACATACCCTGTGTAGTGTTCTCTTGTCCTACGTGCTCTCTTGAAGATTGTTTCTACTATGTGTGGGTGGAACAATAGAGAGCAGATGAAAGGGAACATGGGCACTTCAGAGGGTAGTGTCGAGCACAACATGCCATGTGTAGTGTTCTCTTGTCCTACGTGCTCTGTTGAAGATTGTTTCTACCATATCTGGGTGGAACAATAGAGAGCAGATGGAAGGGAACATGGGCACTTGAGGGGGTAATGTGAGTTGGTGGCCGAAATGCCTACAAACTATTAGTGGCCGAAATGCCTATAAACTATGTGTAGCAGAAATGCTTATGGAACACCAGGCTATATATGCCTGCGAGTGATTGTTTAATCTTGTTACTTGAGTCCACTTCTCATCCAAGGTGTGTGGTCAGAGTACCAGCATAGAGTGCAAGTGGTAAAGTGGACATGACGCTTGGTTGGCACGGGACTTATGTCTATGCCATGGGTCATGTGGACCGATGCCTTGTTGGTAGGAGACTTATTTTGTCTCGCCCATTTACTTGGGACATGGATTATGATATCTGGACTTATGGGATTGATTTGTCTCGCCCATTTATTTTGGGACATGATATTGCTATTATGGAGACTTATTTAGTCTCACCCATTTCTTTGGGACATGGATTCTTCAGTTATATTAGATTTCAGAGACTGTCTCGTCTCGCCCACTAAATGGGACATGATTATATCTTGAATATATGGCTTGAAGCTTAAAGTTGCGGACAACTTTTAAGAAGCTGGGGAGGACGTCACCAACGTGGACATTTCCCAGTATAAAAGGGGTATGGTGGACTCCAGGATGTCTAAATATTTGGAAAGTACAAGCTTTGGGAATGGGGGATTATCCTGGAATACAAAGGATCATACTCCTAAAATTTAGGAGAGTTGCTTGGCCCGACTCCGATGGAAATTCTGTTCGCGTCATTACATCTCGAATTGAGCAGATACCAAGAGTTGGCAAAGTGCCTATGACAGAATGTCTATTTTTAGAGATAAAGTTTATGGAAAGCATAGTTACCGCGGAACGGGAACGTTCCGGGAACGTCGGATGCTAGAACGGGAGCGGATCGGGAACGTCGCGAAACGCCACGTCATATGACATGTCAGCATATGACACAAAAAAATGTAACTTTTTGTATACGGATAGCCAAATATGCTTCATAATATTTGCTCCCCCAAGACATGAACATACATTTCTGCAAGTAATTTCCCCCCCCCCCCCGGAACGTTTCGGGACGTTTCGGGAACGTGCCTTCGCCCGGAACGGCGTTCCGACGTTCTAGGAAGGCGGAACGACGTTCCGTGGTAACTATGATGGAAAGACCCATCTGTTAGTTTGGGACATGTGGCAAGAAAGTGGACCAAAGTGAGACAAGTGGCCTGACACTTGTTAGAAAGTGGATCAAAGTGAGACAAGTGGCCTCACACTTGTCACTTCAGCTATTGTGTGGCTCTCCACTTGTCATTGTAGCCTTCTCTTGCCATTTTAGCTCATGGGAGGCCCAAATCTATAAATTGGAGCCCTCTCTCTTCATTAATAGAGGCTCTCTTGCTGCACACTAGCCTTTACCACTGTTACAGGTTTCCCTAACGATGGCTACTCTCTTTCTCTCTCTCTTGAAGGCTGCCCATGAAGAATACCGACTGTTGGGGACTGTTTTGGAGGCTTCCATCGCGAAGACATACTGAAGGCAAGGGTATTTAATCATTTATTATGATTTCTAGCCATTGTACTTGTCGTACCAGCCCTTGTACCGGTTGTACTAGCTTTTGTACTTACTGTACCACCCATTGTACCGGTTGTACTAGCTTTTGTACTTGCTGTACCAACCACTGTACTTGTTGTACTAGTCACTACACATGTTGTACCAGCATTTGTACTTGTTGTACCAGCCACCGTACTTGTACCAGCCACTGTACTTGCTGTGTCAGCCACTGTACCGGTTGTACCAGCCATTGTACTTGCTGTACCGGCTGAATGGAGAGTTGTACTTGTTGTACCAGCTCTATTGCATGAAGACCCGTGGTTTTTGGGGAAGAATCAGTACCCACACGGAGGTATATGGATTATATGTTGTTGGCTCGGCATTTCTACAGCCTATGTTCCGGCTACCTTGTGTTGGGCTGTGTTATGGCATTTGTATATGGATAATCCGGCATCTCCCGTGGGGAGAGTAAGGCCCTCAAAGCTTGTACATGATATTATTCTCCTTGGGTAATAAAATACTCCAAGGGGGGGGTCGGCCCATTCCAGCCTCTATGTGGTCACACATGTGCAAGATCCATTTTCAGCATTTGTGGTTGTTTTGTCCAGCTTTTATGTTTTATGCAAAGTGATGATGGATATGTGTTAACGTTGTGGCCATGTTTAAGTGTGTTGATATGCATTGATGGTATCAACAAGTGTGTCAAAGGCCCTAGTCCCTCGGGCACCGCCGCGAGTCACAGTATGTGACTGTATGGAAGAGTGCATCCACTACCATCGGGGCTGCAGCAAACTCTGCTTGGATAATCTGGTGTGGGGCTGATGGTTTGCTGCGGATCATACGGGAGAACATCATAACCTGGGGTCCCTTAACTCGCTGCCAATCCTCATCGGATAAATCTGGCCCCCAGAAGGCTGCTTCATACATCAAGGTTGGTGTGACGAGGGTGTCAAAAAGCCAGCCCTTCATCCTGGGCTCGTGGAAATGTGCTTGGAAGCACTGTCGCCGCTCAAGTAAGCTCAAGAGAGAGAGAGAGAGAGAGAGAGAGAGAGAGAGAGAGAGAGAGAGAGAGAGAGAGAGAGAGAGAGAGAGAGAGAGAGAGAGAGAGAGAGAGAGAGAGAGAGAGAGAAATTAACGTCTACGAGAGGCCAAAGTCGGCCTATGAGACAAAAAGAAATAATACAACTGTGTTCTTCCGGTTATCGGAAGAAAAGAAAGAAAAGAAAAAGTGTGCGTGTGTTTGGATACAACTGTGAATCATCATGGATCGGTGGAGCCCATATACAAACAATATAAGGTGGGGTGGGGATGTGGATGGAGTGCTAAGGCAAGATGCATCTCTATATGCTGAAGGGGTAGTACAAGCATGCTATGCAGATCTATGTCTAACTCCATCCAGTGCCATGAGAGAGAGAGAGAGAGAGAGAGAGAGAGAGAGAGAGAGATGTGTGACTGCTTAAGTGAGAGAGTAATTGCACGACTCAATGATTGCTCTCATTATTTGAAATCATCACAAGTACATGCTTTTATAGGCTAGAAGCCTTATCTTTTGACCCTTAGGAATCCCCTTGCATACACTGGATGAAAGACACATGGCAAACTTATCCTATCCTCCTATAAGGGAGTGTTCACATCCTAAGAGGATGTTCACACGTTCTAAGCCTCAAAAACCTAACAAACCTCCCTCTGGAGTGAGGGAGGTGTTTACGGTACATACCTTCAATAGTCAAGGTGATGTAGACTCTAGATTGCACCACTTGCTCAATGGCACCAACACTTGAACTCTCATGTCAGGCCTGATATAGGAGCATGACCAGCTATGACAACCTTCATCACTATACGAGGCTAGCCGCCCCTAAATCTAAGCAGAGGTATGAAGGAAATGTTGGAGCTTTTTATAAGAATCAAGGCTTTTTACAAGGAAAACTGTTGGGTACTACCCAGGCACAGTACCCATGAACCACACATTGGCTTTTAAAAAGCCCAATCATAATCTTCCTCTGCAAGAGAAAGATCTTCCATTGCTGTTGCAATGGTCACCGTGAATGCTTTGTCTTTAGTTGCTATGGACGCCTCTAAGATCTTCTTCTTCTACCAAGTTGGCATGCACTTTCTCCTATTCTTTGGCCATCTTTTTGAAGCATCGGTCCTCCGTGTGTCCAAGCTTCTTGCAAAAGTTGCATGGCTGGATGAGTGCCAGTGAAGTTGGCGAAATGCCGGTGGTGTCGTTTCACTGGGCACTGCTTACGTGGATGGGTGCTGGTTGAAGAGCAGGACGGGTGCTGCACGAGTAGCACTGGAGTAGAAGGCTCTATGCACACTGAAGGCGCCTGTCCATTGGTGGCGTCACGTTGCAGATGTGTGGGTGACGTTGTGTTGCAGAGTTGCAAGCTGGCTGTGATACCATATTGGAGATCAGAGAGCTATGGTGGATGATTGCACGACTCAATGATTGCTCTCATTATTTGAAATCATCACAAGTACATGCTTTTATAGGCTAGAAGCCTTATCTTTTGACCCTTAGAAATCCTACACACACACTAGATGAAAGAGACATGGAAAACTTATCCTATCCTCCTATAAGGGAGTGTTCACACCTCCTAAGCCCCGAAAACCCAACAAAGACTCAAGAGGAGGAGGACACCCGTGCAGTGGATCCTGTTGACCCACCTCGGGTTGCACGCGGACACCTCTCACCTGAGAGGAGTTACCTCGGACCAGGCCTTCGCATTCCACAGTACCCGATGCCCCCCTAGAGGTCGGCCTTGATCCCCTCATCAACTTCAGATCTAGGACATGCTCCATCACCATCGAGCTACCTTTCCATATGACATAGCTAAGGGAGAACTCTCGGCCATTCTCATTAGCCCCATGCTTGATATTTTGGAGAGTGGTATACGATTTATTGGGGGATGATGCTCCTCTCATGTTTCATGTTCTTTGTATTCCATTATGAGATTTCCATGGACAGTTTTGTATCACTCTAGTGAGATAGTTTTGATTTGTTCTATTTTATTTTTCATTCCATGATGAGATATGCCATGGACATTATTCTCACGTTGGTCTCATAGGCCCATTGGTTCTATAGTAGTACAAGATCATAGGTAACCCGGACGAGGATAGAGAGAAAAACATACGAGGCTTGTGGTGGAAATGTAAACCTTGTCCACAAACTCTACCTATGTCCAGAAAGAATTATGGATTAATGAAATCAGTAGAGGATCCAAGATGGGTTGGGCAGAAATCTTGTATAATAATATGAAAGATGAGATGGAGAGCCAATGAGGTGATAGCCCAAGCGGTGAAGGTGTTTGCCTAGGACCAGGAGGTCTTGGGTTCAAAACCCCACATGGTGCTTCCTCGACGGCATTGCCTACGGGTAGATAAAATGCGCATACGGGCGGTGAAAAATGTAACTACAGGAGGATCATGGGCCTAAAAAGATGAGATGGAGAAGCTGATAAAACCGAGCTGCAAAACAAAGATTGGGGTTATCTGAAGGCTCTATTCCAAGAAGGAGCGGTCCCAAACAAGGAGGAGGAATCATAGCAACAGGAGTTGGCAAAGGATATTGTAGAAGAAGACAAGGGATAACCCGAAAGTCCTGAGAAACAATGCGAACGATAGCAATAGGGACAAGGCGAAGCAAAGCATGTCAAAGCCAGAGCCCACCATGTCACGTGCACACCCAGAAGGTGTACAAGTGACATGGCATATTAGAGCATCCATAAGCATTTAGTAGGCATTTATCCATTTATTCAGGCATTCAAGCATTTATCACAGCATGTATGGGACTGTTTCCGCCCCATCCTCAGCACACGAGTCATCAAATCATTTAATAGCATTAAATAGCTATTTAATGCTATTTAATAGCATTAAATAGCATCAGGTCGTGGGCATTTATCGCAGCTGACAGCAGTTTGTAGCATTTATTGCAAGTCGTGAAGGTACAGAAGGCTGGCCGACTGCAATATAGGTACCTGACCAGCAGCCATGCTCTCATAGGAGACAAAGGGAAACAGTTCAACAGTTAGTGTCATAAGGAGCAGTAGCATATTCAGCAGCATTCAGTCATCTTCCTGCCTCCTACATAGAGGAAAGCCAGCATCTAAGGGTGGACCTCAGCATTGGAGAAGGAATTAGTCATTCATCAATAGCATTCAGCATATCTCTCTCTTCCCGAGATAGATATACATCTAGGACAGCATAGATCTATTAACAGATCTTCATTGTAACCATTGCATTTAGTATAGTTGCATTGCATTGCATTGACAACTTTGTCTATCTCTTACGCATCATTAAGTGATGTTTAGTTTAGCCTAAGGTTGTTTACTACGGTCAATCTCCCGCATGTCACATTGGTATCAGAGCGTTACAGGCTGAGTAGCCTTAGTTCATGTTCATTCCATCAGTCATTCAATAAGTCAGCATGTTAGTCACTTCTGCTCAGTTAAATCCAATTCTCAAGATCTTGTAGGCCATCCTTAGGGTTTTCCTCTTAGGCATGCATTAGTAACCCATCCATCTGCATTCTTGCACAACATATAGGGTTGCACAAGGCTTGCATCAACATAGTAGTCATCCTAGCAGTCAGTCCAGCATCTCGCAAACAAGTTTCACCTATGAGTTCTTTGGGGAAGAATGACATCCATCATCAAAGGAGTAACTAGAGTTTTAGGCTTCAACTGGCAACAAGGGGTTCTCTTCCACATAAGAAGGCGGAAGTTTGCTCCAACATCGCCTTAGGAGGTTTAGAGGTTTAGGAATGACAGAGATGGTGTGTGAAAGGATTCCACAAACAGGTCAGGGGTGACTCAAGTATTTCCAAGCTGTTTTAGCAGCATTTGCCATTTAGTTCCCACAATCAAGAAGTCTTTGGCTCAAAGGATTCAACTCTTGTAGTCGACCGCAGTCCCGGCAGAAGAAGTCAGAAGGGGGCAGTGGTTTCGGTAGAGTCGTCGAAAGGTTTCCAGGCGTACCACCCAGCAACAGTTTAGCAGAGGGGAATGTTACGTGCACACCGAGAAGGTGTACAAGTGACATGGCATATCAGAGCATCCATAAGCATTTAGCAAAGCATTTAGCAGGCATTTATCCATTTATATAGGCATTCAAGCATTTATCACAGCATGTATGGGACTGTTTTTGCTCCATCGTCAATACATGAGTCATCAAATCATTTAATAGCATTAAATAGCATTAGGTTGTGGGAATTTATGGTAGTCGACAGCATTTCGTAGCATTTATTGCAAGTCGTGAAGGTACAGAAGGCTGGCCGACTGCAGTATAGGTACCCGACCAGAAGCCATGCTCGCATATATAAGAAGCGCATCATTCAATCATCGGGATCTTGTCAGCGTTTCTTGCCTAGGAGACAAAGGGAAACAGTTCAGCAGTCAGCGTCATAAGCAGCAGTAGCATATTCAGCATCCAGCATACTCAACAGCATTCAGTCATCTTCCTACCTCCTACATAGAGGAAAGCCAGTATCTAAGGGTGGACCTCAGCATTGGAGAAGGAATTAGTCATTCATCAACAGCATTCAGCATCTCTCTCTCTTCCCGAGATAGATATACATCTAGGACAGCATAGATCTATTAAGTGACGTTTAGTTTAGCGGCTAGCCTAAGGTTGTTTACTACAGTCAATCTCCCGCATGTCACACACCAAGCCTATAGGTATAAAACCCTTGCCACCTAAGACAGCTCTAGAACAGACAACACCTGCTAGCCATGGGGTGTCCAGGAAAAGGAAGTTTAATTTTGGAGACAAAAAATCAAGCAACCAACCAAGCAAGAAGCTGGAAGTAAGGTTTCCGGAACAGCAGGTGGATGCACCTGGGATAAGGGAGCCCTAGATTATTTGCAACTGTGTGAAGCAGAAGGCCCCAAGGAGATCTAGAGGCTTAGTTAGGGATGCCTTGAAGGAGAGAAATCAAAGCAAAAGGGGACCACAAGGAGCTGTTACTACCAAAGGCTATGCTGCAACAGCAGGAGAAGATCCAAATGCAGATTTTGGGTTTGCAAGAAACCAACAAATGCATGGCAAAAGAAATTGGGACCTTAAAGGTGACAATGGTTAGGCTGGAGTAGAACACAAGACAAATCAAGGAAGCATTGGATGCAGCCACTGCCAAAGCTGCAACAGCCCATCAAAAGGCAGATGCTGTGTTGAAGGGGCACTTGGAGGTGGTCAAAGACATACAGGCAAGGGCAAACAAAGACAAGATTAAGCTGATTGAGACAGAGGCCAGGCTTGCAGTTTATGAAGCCCTGACCCCTGGAGAAGTATATGAGCTGGATGCAACCAAGATGGAGGAATGGGAGGAACACACTGTCGATGAGCAAAGGGGTTGTGGGAGGAGTATCTGCAGAAGTTGAAGGCAGTTATGGAGGCTCCCACACCCACCTGTAGCCAATTCGTCCCCCATGGAAAAGAAGACCAGAATTCGAACGGCCGGGGGGGGGGGGGGGGGGGGGGGGGGGGGGGGGGTGGAAAGGAACAACAAGGAAGGATTGCCGAAACAGGACTCTTGTACATGTACTGGAAAGGATCCAAGCTGGATTGGAAACTGACAGCGGAAGTGCAAGCAAAGAGATTGATGAGCTCCGAATGCAGAATGTACAACTAATGCAGGAGCTGGAAATCTGGAAAAACAAATAACAGAACCTGAAGGCCGAAGGCAAGAAGGGGTACGGCTGTAGAGCTAGAAGGGGAAGGGAAAGGAAAAGAGCTGCTGTTGTGGACCAACAGTGCGATGGATACAACTCCTGAGCATGAATTGAGAGAGCATGTACTGGCCACCACCAAGCGTTTGGAAGACAAGACGAGCTCCTCAATCTCTTTGGTTGCACTTCGATTGGAAGTGGCAGAGGAAGTGCAACCAAAGAGATCGAGGAGCTCTGAATGCAGAATGTAAAACTAATGCAAGAGCTGGAAATCTGGAAAATAAATTCCAGAACCTGAAGATCAAAGGCAAGAAGGTGGCTGTAGAGCTAGAAAGGGAAGGGAAAGGAAAAGAGCTGGTACTGTGGACCAGCACTACGATGGATACAACTCTTGAGCATGAATTGGGAGAGGCACCACCAAGCATCTGGAAGACAAGACGAGTGAAGAATCCGCACTTAGAGCCCACATTGAAGAGCTAGACGGCCTGTTGCAAGAATTCAGATAGCAACAGAAGCAGGACACGTAGACTATAAAAGACCTTGAGAAGCACACAAGCACAAATACGCCTAGGAGAACCCGAAAAGGAGCTCAAGAACATGATTCTCCAGATGAGCTTAATGTAGTCCTCGCCTCCAAGGCTGAGCTGGTGAAGATGCAGGTTGAGATCCAGGCAATGGCGGACAAGCACACAAAGGACCTGGAAGCCGAGGACTCCATGCTCCTGGAATTCCAAAGTTGGGCCAGAAGAGAGCACAACGTCAGGAAATCTTTGGCACAAGATAAAGTCCGAACACTGGCCGATCTCTATGAAACCTCGGATGCATCCTAGATTGCAATGAGAAAAGCATTCCAGTATTTGACGGATCTGACGGACCATGCTATGCACAGCCGGACTGGCTCTCCAGATAACTGGCTGGAGATTGAGAATTCATGGATCAGCAGAGAGAGCGCTTTGCTGAGCAGAGGGCATACTGCCAGTTTATAATGAGATGAGTGTTGCAAGGAATGTACTGTGTCATTACTGAATGGATTCATGCTACTCGTGTTGAACTCTATATGTGTGATATCCAAAATATAATTCTATGTCGTGTGTGTTGCGCTTTAATGCTGTGAGGATCACGTAGCTAAATCTTTCTTGCAGTGATACTAGCAGTAAGCTTTCCTGATGCCTCACCAGAAGCTTTCCGGACTGTTCTCTGGCTCTTCTGGACTAATCTCCAGAATGTCCCCAGTAAATGCAGACAGGTGCTGGGCATTTTTTGCCCACTTATGGCATTGGGCACAGACGGATGGCTTGGCTAGGTGATCCCAGGTGGTCCAGAACCATTGAAGTGTTGGGTCTTGACTGGAGAGCGGCCATGGATCTATATGAAAGAATTATTGCTATGTAAATATTGCCCTTTTTTACATGGAAGATGCTAGATCATTTATGCCATAGGCAAAGCTAATCTTTGGCATGAAAAAAGTCTGCTTAGAAGTGTTTCAACTCCAATGCATACGGGCAGTGGTTCTTGTGTGACAGGTGTGCATCCTACTCTTCATCTTCGTGCATCTTAAATCTCACCACCATCACTCTGTGACCTTAGCCCTTCATTTTTTCTTTCTTGCAGTTTTGTAGTCTCAAGGTTTTTTGGTACCTTCCCGGAGGCAGTATGGTCTTCCTGCCCAAAGTTATTACAACTTGTGGTTGCAAAGCGGCCACAATACCATTGGGCCTACGGGGATTTGTGAACGTGGGACCTCCCCTCCCTTACTCGCAAGCCCTCACCGTTGGGCTACGTGCCTGTTGGCGACCTTGTCCTGTTATTAATAAGGGCTCACACCAAACTTTTTTGTGTACATTTCCTTAAAAGCCACCACACTTGCATTTGAGGCACTCTCTTATGTACATTGTCGTATGGTGGAATTTGTGGATCTTTTAATTGGGGAATTCAGTATATTGGTGCATGTTTTTGATTTGTAGGGCCTCTGTTGTGTTTGGGCATGATCTGAAAATCTTTTTTTTTTTTTGGTTTACATTATGTGACCACTTCAACATTGCTATTTCTTTTCTTTTTATTTGTATCCAGTCATGTTTTATTAAAAAAACAAAGTTTTTTTTTTTTGCAGTTTTTTTTTGACACTTGTGTATGTTCAAGCTTCTATCTGTAGGATGTTTTATCGTTTTTGCTAAGTTGGAACTTTCGAAATAGAAACAAACATGACATTTTTACATACCTATCTACCATACGTGCTGTTGAAGACCATGACTCTGATTCTCTCAAGAAATCAGCTGAACCTCAATTTAATGTTTTGGCGCTGCACATCTGCCAGGGGATTTTGGCAAAGACCAACTTGCAAGTTATAAATATGAACCTGATGATGGAGATTCCATTTTTGTTGAAGATGCTGAGAGTGCAAAGAAACTAGAACAGTATCAATATGAAGAGTCAATGCTGGGTACGTATTCAGGCCACTTAATGTGTTTGTTTTGACGCAATAGTGGCCCTAACTTTCACTCGTTACATTTATATTAGAGCATTCAAATGACATCTTTGCTATCCACACGATTTAGAGTTGAAAGTACGTGTTGCAAAACCTTATTAGGTTGTTATCACATGCATTTTACTGTAATAGCATACATGGCGTAGGGACTAAGTTGTACTTCAAGAGTACTAAATTGGATTTCAAGTGTACCACTTGGATTCCACAATAATTTTGTCTGGTATAAAAGGATCTTTGTATACAATTTGTTCACACATTTGCTGTTACATATCATGTATTTATGGGAGCACGAAGAACTGATAACACCCTGTACATGGCCTGAACTATGAGGCCTGATGCATGTGACAGGAAGAGGGGCCTTCACTTGTCTCTTTTAATCAAGATAACCAGGCATGTGTCCTCTGCCGACCCAATTTTTCTCTATTATTAATTTTGTTTCAGCATATGGGGTCCTCAATATTGAGGACTCCAACACAGGCCTCCCCCTCCTACAAGCTGATACCAAGATTTGCACATGGATCAGCCAATTCGAAAAATAGTTGCTCTCTAAAATGTATCCCATGTAAGCAAAAAAATAAATGGGAACATGAAAAACGCTCTGTAATTAAAAGCTTATAGAAGGTTCAAGCTGTGACATACAGTGCATCAAATTTGAAGATGCATGAGCCAACACTTTGGTGTTGTTGTCTAATGAAGTGAAGTCTTGATGCCTTGGTCTTCGATGCTCCCAGATTTGTCTACTGATGCTTGGTGACCTGTCCCCTAAGCTGGGTGTTAGACGAGGAATGGAGAGGACCATCATAAGAAAATCCTTGAAAACTTGGTCAACCTTTTGCAAGCACTATGAATGTGTCATTCAAGTCACTTAACAGTTAACACAAGTTGGCCTTTTGCAAGCACTACAAATGTGTCAGTCAAGTCACTTAACAGTTAACACAAGTTGGCCTTTTGCAAGAACTACAAATGTGTCATTAAAGTCGTGAGATTGCTATTGTGCACCAGCAGCTAGAGGGAGAGTGAGAGTGAGAAGTGAGGGGTGAGCAAGAGGGAGAGAGATTAAGAATAAACTAATCTACTCTAGAAAGAACGGAAAACACAGAAGACTACATCTTGTTGTAATGATATTTACACATAAATTAGTGAGAGAAAGAAAGAGTGTAAGGGAAGAGAGAGAATGTACACAAAGATATGCACGACTCAATGATATCTTCACTATATTGGACTGAGTGAAAAGAGCTTCACAAGTACATGCTTTTATGGGTTACAAAACCTCATCTTTTTGACACCTAGGATAACACACTAACAATGAAATGATAACACATGGCATGATGCATCCTCATCTTAAACCTCATAAGCAGGCATTCCCATACCACCCACATGACTAAGCTCCGACATACCTAACAAATCCCCCTTCAGAGCGAAGGTGGTGAGACCTGAGAAAAAGAAAGAAGCAACCGACCTCCAACTCCATCACATCTTTGCAAAGAGGCGGTCTAGCCATGCGCACATCCCGTGCCATGCTATCCCCTCAATCAGCTAGTGACCGAAGCTGAGACCATCACGTCGTCACCCCCCTGTTAGAATTTTGTGCATCTCATGTGTTGTGGGAACTTGGCCTTTTATTGGCACATACATATTTTCTCATGTTTTTATTAGTCATGGGGATTTATGCTAGTTGTGGGCTGTCGGCCAGATTTTGGCCTCCTTTATAAAGACCTCCCTCCTCTTACTTGTTATCCAATTCATCCACAGGCACATTGCTTGACACATGGATGACTTGTTTTTGATGCCTGGACATTGCTTGGTATTTTGCCCGTGAATGTCCACGGGCACCAGGGACGCCTGGACAACCCGTGGATACGCATGTGCACACCTGATTGGGACTCATATGGTTTCCTTATGTGTTTTGCAAGTGGTAAGTGTGCACACTTAACCCAATTTATTATTATTTCATGTTACTAAGGTTTATTGGGTGCAGGGTTCACATTCACTTAAAGTGTGGGCGGACACACTTATAATTTTATAAGTGAGTTCACATTAGGCTGGACTATTTTTAATGAACCAAGGCCAATTATGAGAGATGGGCACCCGGGCACTCCCAAATAGCTCCACGAGTTGCTATTTTGGGTGTGGGAGGGCCAAAGTGGGCAAGCCCTGACTTGTAGAGCACTCATCTGGAAGTCGTGGGCTGTTAGGAGCTATTTGGACAGGAAAAACAGCAAGTTTACTCATACACATTTGCTACAGGTGGAATACATGCGTAGTACAAGGGTCCTAGGGCTGGACGGCTGCTATTTCTCTCTCTACAGGGCACGGCGACTGCATCTACAGGGTTGCAGGCTGATAGATTTGGTTCCAGAAGCTGGCGCATAGCTGTTGGGACTGTTTTTGGACTCCTTTGCTGAGAATAGGGCTTGGATGGAGTGAGCAGAGTCTCTACAGGAGCTGGCTGACTGTTGTAAGGGCCATTATTGGCTGTTTTTATAGGTTTGCAGGATGTTTCTCACGACGAAACTTGAGCAAACATGTCCCTAGACAAGTACCAAGCCTGGGGATGCAATCTGGTGGAACCTGTGGGTGGCCAGTGAGCCAAAACCATGGCTGGTTATTGTTTTGCAGGTTTGGGACAGCACTTTGTTAGAGGGTTGGTGACCACTCTATCAAAGTACAGGAGTGGTTGGTGATCACTCTACCTTGGTTGGTGACCGAGGGTGTTGCAACAGGAGTGGTTGGTGACCGAGGAGTTGCAAGTAATGTGTTTACCTATGTTTTCACAGTTGGATAAATCTGGTGTCAGCTGGATGAGTGTGTACTCTCTGGGCACCCGCATCTTGTACATATAAATACTTCTGTTGGTAATAAAGATACCTCGGGGGGGGGGGGGGGGTGGGTTGGCCCAACTTCAGCCCCTTGTGGCGTGTCATGTGCAAGTTGGTTTATGTTTGCAGGATGTATATGCTCATGTAATGTTTCACAATGATGGTAATCATGTATATGCCAGGATGGTCGATGTATGTATGCTGTTTTGGTGGTGAATTGATTCCGTATACACGTGCCTGTTTGTGACAGTGGTATCAGAGCATTGGTTTCTTTCTTTGCTTGAGAAAGACGATTTTTGGGCATACGGAAAGCTTCTTGCTGAGCATACAGATTGTGAAACATGAGCATGCAAGCAGGGTTTGTTGAGCATTTAGATGCACAACAGTCTGCTAAATCCACATATTCTGACCAGGCCGATGTACTTGTAGAGCTAGAGACTCTCAAGCGTCAAGTTAGACGCTATCGTGAGGAGACAGCTGAATTGCAGTCTCTCAAGAATGACCCTGATGTGCAAAGGGTTTTGAATGAAAAGAAAAAGAAGGGTTCAGATGACGATGCAGCCTTTGAGGCCATAGCAGCAGAGATGGGATATGAAGATCCTAGAGAGTTGGCCATATCTTATTTGAAAGGCAAAAAGGATGTATTAGGTGATGCAGGTACAAAAAGGACTCCCCGTGTGGAAGCACATGCAGATTCCAGTACATTAGGAGATGTAGATCCTTGTCACCGTTATGCATCTTCATGGCGAGAGCGTTCTTCAAGTGAAGATTCTCACCACTCCAAGAGCGTGTCTCGAGAACGTGGGAAGAGATCTAGGCATGAGTCTCCTAAGCCTAGACATGGGGCTAGAGACAGGTCTCATTCTAAAAAGAAAAGCCGAGAGTTCAAGTCAGGAGACAAAGATGTGAAGTTTGAAAACTTCTATGGCAAGATGGATACTACGAAGGCGCTTGCTTTTGTGAGACAATTTGAAATTGCTTTTTGCAATGAAGATTTCTCCCAGAAGTCTAAACTCAGGCATGTGGGTATGCATCTCAAAGAGACAGCTAGTGATTGGTGGATGGCCAAGCTTTTGGATGCAAGTGTTGCCCGCACATGGGATGACTTTAAAATTCAGTTTTATGCTCAATTCTTGCCCCCAAACTTTGCCAAGAATGTACGCAAAGAGTGGGATTGGTTGAAGCAGGATGAAGGGGAGACAGTGCAGACATATATAGTTAAGTATTGGAAGGTACTGCTGAAAGTTACTCCCTTTATGTCTCTTTCTAATGGGGAGAAGAAATGCAAGTTTGAATCAGGTTTGCACCCCATCACTCACGAGATCTTACAGGTGTACCCAAATCAGACTCTTCAGCCGTTGATAAACTCGGCACTCATAGCTGAAAATTGCATATGAAGTGGGTTAAAAACAAGTCAAATTCAGATTCATTTAAGGGAAAGAGACGAGCTGGTTATGACCAGAAAAAGGGTGGATAGCCCTCTAAAAGTGATCAGAAAGATGCCTCAGATACAAAGGGAAACTTGTCTTAGAAGCCGGGGGGTAAACGCAATGATTTTGGGCTGTCAAAACAGCAAAGGCTTGATTATGTACGTGGTGGGAAATGTTTTGGCTGCAGCAGTAAGGATCACATATTTCCTAAATGCCCGCAGAACCCCAAGAATGGAGATTCTAATGCAAAAAAGCCTCATGTGAATGTTGTGCCTGATGTGCAGGGTAACATGGGGCAACCCTTAGATCATAGAACAATATGTAAAGCATGGGGACAGTTGAGGGATCAGCCTGCACTCTTTTTGTTTGATGATGCATCCACATATAATTTCATTTCGGTACAGATGGCTGCTCCCATAGGCTTGGATGTATGAGATATTGGGACTCAAATGAATGTAGATGCTGCCTTTGAGGGTAAAGGAGTCGATGTAACGCCGATCATTGGCAAACTCCGAATTCATATACAGGGATATCTTGATCATGAGAGTTTCTTGGTTGCTCCTCTCACAGGATGTGATGTTTTGTTGGGAATGCCTTGGCATGCTCGTATGGAGCCCAAGAAGGACTAGAAGTCCAAGAAAATCAGCTTTGTTCATAGAGGTAGAGAGCTTGTTATAGAAGCTGGTACTCCAGGTAGTACCATACCTATTGGATGCATTACCAGGAGAGTTGCCACCTAAGCGTCTAGAGGATCATCATATTGATGTGATACTTGGGAGTACGCCCCCGAATAGACCTCCTTACATGGTGAGTGCAAGTCAGCAAGAAGAGATTATGGCGCAGGTTAATGACTTGCTTAAGAAAGGGTTGATACGCCCTAGTTTATCTCCTTATTGCTCACCTGTGTTGCTGGTGCAAAACAAAGACGGGATGTACAGGATGTTAGTACCGTGCCCTTAACAAGGTGACGATAAAGAATAGGTTTCCGATATCACGTATCGATGATATTTTGGATAGGTTGGAGAGTGCAGCATGTTTTAGCCGCATCGATCTTAAGAGTGGATATCATCAGATTCGGGTGGCCCCTCAAGATATTCACAAAACTGCTTTTCGTACGCAGTTTGGGCTTTATGAGTTCTTGGTGGTCCCGTTTGAACTTACCAATGCTCCTGTCACATTTATTCGTATGATGGATCGTATCTTCAGAGCACACAGAAAGTTCACAGGTACTTTCTTTGATGACATCATTGTGTTCTCCAAAGATGAAGAGCAGCATAAGGAGCATTTGGCCATAGTGTTTGAAGAGCTTCGTCGCCATAAGCTCTACATTAATGGCAAGAAGAGTGAATTTTTCTTGGCTGAAATTCATTACCTTGGTCCTATTGTATCCAAGGATAGGATACGTATGGATCCCGCCAAGTTGCAGGCTATAAAAGATTGGCCAGAATTGAAGAATGTACATGAGATCAGGAGCTTTCTGGGATTATGCTCATATTATCACCGGTTTATTAAGCTCTTCGCCGAGATTGGTTCGCCTTTGCATGATTTAACAAAGAAGAAAGCTACTTTTCACTGGGGTGACAAGCAAAGGAATGCCTTTCTTAAGTTAAAGGAAGCAATCATGACTGGACCGGTGCTGATCATTCCAAATTTGCATAAACCTTTCTCGGTGATGTGATGCATGTGGGAGTTGTATTGGTGCAGTGTTGAACCAGGAAGGCTATGCGGTGGCATATGAGAGCCGTCGGTTGCAACATGCCGAACTCTACTTGCAGGTTTACGAGAAAGAGTTATTGGCAGTGATTCATGCTCTCACGATATGGAAGCACTATCTTTTAGGAGCTCAATTTACCGTTAAGACTGATCAAGTAGTCTACGGTATTTTCTTACACAGACTAAGCTATCTGAGAAACATATGAGATGGGCAAACTTCCTATCTATGTTTCATTTTCAGATTTTACATACTCCTGATAAGAAGAATGTAGTGGCTGATGCACTATCCCGAAGGCCTCAAGTAAGTGCTATTACAGTAGCCTATCATCCAGGACTTATCAGATATGTGAAATTCTTATCATACAGATGATGATTTTCAGCATACATGGGCTGGTTTTCAGCAGGGTATAGTAGCCCCAAATTACTCCATACGTGATGGGTATTTGATGTTTCATAAGCGCGCTTGTGTACATAAGGATTTGAGGCAGAAAGTGATGGATGAATGCCATGCACCGCCTTATGCAGGGCATAGAGGAATCCTTGCCAGTACATAGGCTTTGGAGAGATACTTTTTCTGGCCAAGAATGCGTAAAGACATAGATGACTATGTGCGCCAATGCATGGTTTGCCAGAAAGTTAAGTTTGACAGGCATAAGACTACGGGGTTGCTTCAACTGTTGTCGATTCCGAATCAGCCTTGGGAGAGTATTGCCATGGATTTTATCACATGTCTTCCTAAGACGCAGCAAGGGAATGATGCCATTTGGACTATTGTGGATAGGTTCAGTAAGTAGGCACATTTTATTCCGGTACGGAAGACCATAAAGCCCGAGCATATGGCAAAGATATTTATGGCACAGATTTTCAAGCATCATGGGATGCCAAAGACGATTGTGGGGGATCGAGATCCTCGTACCACAAGTCTCTTTTGGCGAGCATTGTTTGATAACATGGGAACGAAGCTGAATTTCTCTTTTGCATATCATCCAGAGTGAGATTGCAAATTCAGGAGTGTTTGATCTTTTGAAATGCTATGTGGCTCATCGCAAATCAGATTGAGAGAAGTATTTATCACTGGTAGAGTTTGCTTATAACAATACAATGCATACTTCTACGGGCAGGGCGCCCTTTGAGATTGTTTATGGCAGGATTATTTTGCCACCTATCCTTCGCACGAAGGATGAGATATTTGCAACAGATGAGTATGTAAGGGATTTGGATACGGCCTTTGCACAGGTCCGGACAGCCATACGGAGATCCGAGGATAAGCATAAGAAAGCTGCAGATAAGGATAGAAAGCAATTGGATTTGAAGGATGGAGATTGGGTTTTATTGAAATTCCAAAAGGCTCGCCTTCGCAAGCAGATTGGAAAAGATAGTAATTATCCGAAGCTATCTTGGAGGTATTATGGACCATTTGAGATCTTGGAAAAGATCAATGAGGTAGCTTACAGGCTGGTGTTGCCATATCATTGGCGAATTCATAATGCTTTCCATGTCAGTCTCTTGAAGAGATATATTGGTCCTAAGCCGGTGGAGCCGGTTATGGAAGATCAACCCGAGGTTGATGAGCTGGAAGAGATTTTGCAGCCTGAGCAGATTGTTTTTCACAAGGAACGGAAAGGTGCTAGAGGCAGGCTTGTCCGTAAGTACCTTGCGAAGTTCAGGAACTATCCAGCACTTGATGCGAAGTGGATGGACGAGGCATATTTAAAGATTATCCAGATGCCTGCTTGGAAGCTTTTCAGTTGCGGGCAACTGATTAGAAGCCGGGGGAAATGTCACCACTTCTCTGGCAGACGTCTGGAATGATGTCATGATTGAATACATGTGGAAGGGCTCCATGGAAGGATTGGTATCCTGGTGTGAGTTCCTGGCATGATTTATGAACTCATGGAAGGGTGGTAACCCTGGTGAGTGACTCTGGACTCATGGAAGGGTGGTTACCCTGGTGAGTACTTTTTGGTCCTGTGTGGATGGCGCCTGTGAACGGGCTAGTAACCTCCTAGTGAGGGAAAAAGTGCCACGACGGTCCTAAGTGTGTTCACACACATCACTAACCTGAGCAAACATGTCCCTAGACAAGTACCAAGCCTGGGGATGTAATTTGGTGGAACTTGTGGTTGGCCAGTGAGCCAAAACCATGGCTGGTTACTGTTTTGCAGGTTTGGGACAGCACTTTGTTAGAGGGTTGGTGACCACTCTATCAAAGTACAAGAGTGGTTGGTGATCACTCTACCTTGGTTGGTGACCTAGGGTGTTGCAACAGGAGTGGTTGGTGACCGCTCGACCTTGGTTGGTGACCGAGGAGTTGCAGGTAATGTGTTTACCTATGTTTTCGCAGTTGGATAAATCTGGTGTCGGCTGGATGAGTGTGTACTCTCCGGGCACCCGCATCTTGTACATATAAATACTTATATTGGTAATAAAGATACCTCGGGGGGGCGTGGGGGGGGGTGTGGTTGGCTGGCCCAGCTTCAGCCCCTAGTGCTGTGTCATGTGCAAGTTGGTTTATGTTTGCAGGATGTATATGCTCATGTAATGTTTCACAATGATGGTAATCATGTATATGCCAGGAATGGTTGATGTATGTATGCTGTTTTGATAGGGAATTGATTCCGTATACACGTGCCCGTTTGTGATAGGGGGCTAGGTTGGTGATTAGTGGATTGTTTTTACAGCCTGGACAGCAGCCGGAGGTATGTTTCTTGCTTATGTTGCAGCCCAACAAGTGGCCCTTGCCATTCATCTTCTACCCCGGCTTCCCTCCCCTCACGGTGGGTGTTTCTCGGAGGACTTTTTGCTGCTGTCCATACCCTTTCTCTCTCAGTTTTGAGAGGGGTTTGATTGATCCTCGTGCCTTGTTTCGTTGGAGAAGTGCTGGAGATTGGTGGAGTGCTGAGATCATTGGTGGTACAAAGGCTTGCTTGCAGAGGTTTGCTATTGCCGTGGATCTGGATCCCCTCTTTCTCTGGGGAAGGTTGGTTTCCCTCTCGGTGGACGGGATCAGGCATTTGTTTCAATGCAAAAGACAGGCTGGAGTCGTTTGCTACTTTTGTGGAAAGAAGGATCACTTGGCCAAGGATTGCAAGACCAAAGGTTAAGCCAAGGCTAGGGCCAAGTTTTCAAAGAAGGGCAATGATCATATACATGATGATGACTCTAATAATTTGAGTGATAATTCTAGTGTCTCCAAGGCTGCAAAAGCCAAGGAGGACCTCGATGGTAAGCTTTTATAACTATACAGAAAATTTTCCCGTGTGTACTTGTAGCCAGAGGAGGCTTGTGGGCGGGAGAGGGAGTTGTCACAAGCCTTGACTTTTTGGTGTGTGGGACCAGTGTGTCGGAGTTCCAAGCAAGTAAAATATTTGGTGAGACAAGTTCATTTTTGAAGCTATGGACTAGATGTGTTCCAAGTCTATTGCTTGGTGTAGTAGAGATTATGGACGGGATGAGTTCCAAGTTCACTGGTCGAGGTCTTTTGAGACGTGATGTGTTCATCGTCTAATGTTGTGGGATGATAGGCGAGGTGTTTTTTCCACAGACTCATAATTCTATACGTGGAGCCAAGCAGATTTCTTTGCTGTTCAGGGTGGCATTTTGTTTTGAGGAGTCGGATTGACATGTGCTTTTCCGAGGTGTATCCAATACTGCATGTATCCAGTATCTGCAGTATTGGAGTGTCCATGGTTGCATCTTCATCAGCTTATCTTCTTCAAATTTTTCCACACTATGAGCTGTAGAGGGTGTGTTAGAATTTTGTGCATCTAATGTGTTGTGGGACATGGCCTTTTATTGGCACATATATTTTCTCATGTTTTTACTAGTTGTGGGGGTTTATGCTAATCTTGGGCTGTCGGCTAGCTTCAGGGTGTAGTAGGCCAGCTCTTGGCCTCCCTTAGTAAGGCCTCCCTCCCCTCACTTGTTATCCAATTCATCCATAGGCACATTGCTTGACACCCATCTGCTGGCTGGTATTGCCATTGTAAAGCCTCGTGCTTTAATACAAAGAATTTCATTGTTCGATCTCTCTCTCTCTCTCTCTCTCTCTCTCTCTCTCTCTCTCTCTCTGCCTCTCTCCTATGTTTTGCTTCCGCATTGTGCAACTTTATCATCCCTATCTCCTAACTAGGGATAAAAGATATCTTAAAAGCCTTTTTATAACATGAAGGCTTGGATCACAAGGCTTAGGATTAGGTGCGACACACATAGGAAAATACACTCAGAAAATTACACATTTTGGGGACATCCCAGGCGAAGGACCCTTATTGACACTTTATTTACGGAACCCTAAATTAAAACCCTTAAATTTTGGCATAAATCTTTAAATCTATCCACGTCCTTGAAAAGCTCCAACATTCCCTCGAACCCGACCAAGTACAAAAATCCATGTGACCGGATGAAGCGGTGTCGTCCTGGAAACTTCCAATTGACGGTGGAAGCCTCAATTGATGGAAAATCTAGAAACTACCCAAAAATTTAGAGAGTTTTGAAGCTTCCAAAAATTGTGAAAATGGTGCTAGCGGGAATATGTGCCATCTTTGAAGAATTAAAATGAAGTTTGCAATGTTTAGGCTTTATTAGAATCACATATAATCTTATCTTTCTCTGAAGGTCGATGTGCAGCAGTGTGCAGATCTTTACTCGAGGATGCAACCGCTTAAGGAGAGCTCTTCAGGCGTGGCTTCTTCCTGTGTTACACTCGAAGACAACTAGTTGCTCTTGCTCTGCTGATGATGAGCCTCGCGTGACCTGCATTGCTGGCCCTTCCTTTTTTTTCCTCGGAAACAAGTTCCTTCTATTACTTAACAAAAAAACAACCTCAAAGGCTAAATACAACCTCGCCTCCATGTACAAAGCAAGAATCAAAGAACGAAATAAGGAGGAAGGATGCAGTTCTCCTCTGACTGGCTTCTCTTAAGGAGAAGTCTATCTCATAACCACATAGGTGGTCTGTAGTGCCAAGTGGGCTCACCACCATTATCTGTGAGAAAAGGACCAGGTCGCTAGAGCCTCAAGAAGGCTTCCCGACGCTTCCGCATGCGGTTAAAACCACTTTGAAGCTTCCTCCACTATTCATGGAGGGTATGAATGATGTCGAGCCGGATGCTTCCGATGGACTCCGCAGGTAGAGTGTGGGTGCCTTCAATGGCTTCATTGCATCAAGCTCTCCAGATGTGCCATGCAGCAAATCTCCCATCTCTAGCTTGAACCAAGAGTCCAGTGACCAGTGGGATGGGGCTGAGACTGGCACTGTCGAGATGCGAAGGTGAGAGACCTGAAGGGCTAGCCCCCCACCTTCCTCCTTGTAAGCCATGACCACCTTGGCCTCAGTGGCCTAAGCCATAGTGTCCCATGTGATAGTATGGGAGTCCTGTCCATAGTGAAGATGCAGAGAATCCGCTGCCAAACCTTTCGAGCCTTTGGGCAATCCAAAGACAATGTTGCTGAGACTCCTAGGGATGGCCACATCTTGGACATGTTGCTGATCTACCGCAAATGGCCAACCACGTGCCAACCGCCAAACTCCGATGGGCCAACAACTACAAAAAGAGGGTGACCTTCCGAGGTGGAAAACTGTCCCAGAGCCTCTTCCAAAAATTTGAGAGAGTGCGGTGAGAGGCCTTGAGACTACCAATGTCTTGTTGCTATCAGAGTGCCCTCGACCCCGAGCATCTAGATCCTACAGCCTAGTCGTGCAGTGTATGCAAAGAACGGAGTACCCGGAGTCTCCTCCTTGTCTGCAGGTCCACCCCCACGGGTTCCACTGGAGGCGCATGATGGGCCGGCTCTCCCAAATCCATAAACGCTAGAGTCTCTTCTTGGCCACCGTACCTGCACTGGTATCCCTTATCATGCGTGTCTCTTCTACAGCCTTCTCTATCAATCTGCGGTGGCATCTCTATGCCCTCTCTTTTCTTATTGATCTCTCAACCGGCCGCTCTTCTCCTCCTCTTGCCTTAAGCTCTCAAATGTGCTTACTGATCCAGAATGTTATGGCTTTAGCTCGAATGCTGGCTAAAGAGCTTTGATAGAGAGCTGCAATTTCTTGCACTTTTGTAACCTTTACTGCTCTTAGCTATGAAGCTGATTTTTATCCCAAATGCTTGACTGTCAAAATGAAGCCTATGTGCTTGAAGAGTTGTACCAATTTGACCAGCTCTTATAGAAGATAGATAAAAGGTTGGCCAAGCTATGATACCAATTGTGAGATTGGTATTCTTCACCGGGAGCTAGAGGGAGAGGGAGAGGGAGAGTGAGAAGTGAGGGGTGACCAAGAGGGAGAGAGATTAAGAATAAACACCTAAACTAATCTACTCTAGAAAGAACAGAAACACAGAAGACTACATCTTTCTGTAATGACGTTTAACACATGTCCGGGACATGTCAGGCACGAGCTACGTAGGTCAAGTCAGTCCTCTTAACCCACTATGGAGAATTCAGCAAGTGTTCATCATTCAGGAGCATGTAGATGTCAGCCATAGCAGTAGATGCATTAGATGCACTTCATGTAGCAGGGACCAGCCCTAAGGCCAGCTGTCACCAATTGGCCGACCATTTGGTCCATCTCCAGTTTTGTGTCTCGTTCACTTGAGGCCAGGCCGGTGTCTCATGTGAAGAGGCCAGTATTTTTGCTTAACATGGACGGGAGCCAGACTGGTGCCACCCGTGTGTTAGCAGGATGGTGTCGTGTGGATGGGAGCCAAATTGGTGCCACCCGTGTATGACCTGGACTGTGTTCTATCCATGGGATTGTCACGCCATCGAAGAGCCAGTATTTGTGCCATGTCTTGTCTATGGGACTATCACTCCATAGGGAGGCTCGTGCCTGGAACTGTGTTTTACCTATGGGACTGTCACTCCATAGGAAGACCAGGATTTATGTTTTATGTCGTGCCATTTTTGTGCCCGACAGATGTTTTGTACTTGTTCCATGAACGGGAGATATGTCCATGATACTATTTGCACATGCACTCATGTTTTGCATGTTTGAAACTGTTTTCGCATGACTTGTATTCTTGTGTTTGCCTGCTTGACGTGCCACTTACTGAGCGGGGACGCCTGCTAGTGAGTCGTGAAGTTTGCTCTGTCTTCTGACGAGTTTTGTTGCGTGTGAACAGGTGGTAAGTGTATTGCACTTGTTGGTTTAATAGTTTTATTTCTAACCTTTCATTTTATAAGGTTGTAAGTTCACATTCATTTAAAAGTGGGCACCCACATATGGGCCAAGGTGGGGAGGGAAACCCCCACACTTAACCATTTATGTGTGTGGGGATGGGTGCATGGCCACCTACCCACACCACACTTTGAAGCTGGCCGCCCCCATGCAAGCTTGGGGAGCCGGCCAGCTTTGGTCGTGTAACTCCTCTCCAATCTCTACAAAAGAGAGCGACCACCCCACTCGTAAAAGGATAGAGCCGGCGATCGTCTCCTCCTCCTCAGGCTACGCTTCCTCCACCTCTACAGCTGACGGCTGTGTTTTCCTCAGCAGGCTGCTCCTCTCCATACAGGCGGCTACTACTATTCCCCAGGCGGCTGTGCTCTGCAGCCAGGCAGCTCCTTCTCCATCTCCTCAGGCGGCTGCGCCTCCTTCAGGCGACTCGCAGCCACAGGCGGCTGCACCTATCTACTGTGGGCGGTTGTGCCTCCTCCCCACGGGCGGCTGCAGCCAGGTGTCTCCTGCCCATACAGGCGGCTGCTCCACCCCACAGGCGACTGCAGCCAGACGGCTTCCGTGTTCTTCAGCTGGCAGCTGCACCTTCTTCTCTTCAGCTGGTGGCTGTGCCTCATCCTCCGCCCTTGCAGGCGGCTGCCCCTTCTCTACAAAAGGCGGGCTGTCTCCTCTTCAACAGGCGGTTGTTTCATCCTTTGGAGGCGGCTGCACTCCCCTCTACAGGCGGCTGCGTGGGGTTGCACCTCCCTTCCATAGGCGGCTACAGGTGGCTCTGCACCTCCTAGGTGGCTACACCTTCTACACAGGCAGCTCCTCCTCCTCCTCGACAGGCTGCTGCGCCCTGGTGTCCACCTCTAGTAGCTGCACAGACACCTCGGGTATTTGTCTTCCATTTGCGAGCTACAAGTAAGTGAATTCAGATTTAAGTAAAGAACTTTGTTGTAAATCTGATAAAGGATTCTCTCTACCGCTAACACCCGTTCGGTGCCGGGTAGTCCAAGCTTTTGGAGAACCACGGTCCCTGTATTCATCTCAGTTGCACATGGACATCATCTGGTTCATTGAACCCATGGAGCATTGTATTTGTTAAATACTCCCAATAATATATCATATATTGAGGGGGGGGGTCGACCCGTTGCGGCCCCAGTGCTGGTGTCCATCTATCAACATTTCTTTTCATTTCAATTTTCAGTTGTTATTAAGTTGTCCATTTCAAATTGTGATATTAAGTTGTGCTATTATGCGTGTGGGTGTCCAACGGAGTCTATTCCCGTTTGACGGGATCGGTTTCACCAACCCCCAAGTTGGGCTTGCCTTGCAAGGGGGCTAGCCAACCCCTTAGCCTTGCATATAGGCTCAGCCGACCAGCCTTTGGGAGGCTGTGGAGCAGTCGGCCAGGTCTTGGGCCAATCGGCCAGGATTGGCAGTTGCTACAGGCAGCTGACTTGCATTAAATGCTAGTCAGGTATCAGATGCTACAGTCGACTGACATTTAATGTCAGTCATGGACACTTTCTGTCAGCCGACCAGCATAACAGGCAGCCGACTTGCACCCTGAAGTATATAAAAAGACAAGTGCTGTTCAGTCCATAAAATCATCAGAAAAAACCAAACATTAACATCAAAAGACAAGCATGTGTGCCTAGGCTCTTGCTTGTGCATACTTACAGCCCTACTTGTGCTCTCAGCCCAAGGCAAAGAAGCTCATTCTCTTCAAGAGTATTCAGCACACCTTCCCTCGGTCTTGGGCCGGTATATTTCTCTCGAAGATAGCTTCAAAGACGCCTAAAGCTTATGCACAATTCTACCCAGCGTTTGGTCGCTTTGTCCTTGCGTTTGGCGGTTAGTCAATCAGTTTGTCCGCTTAGACTTGTGGGTATAGTTTAGCTTGTATACAGTTCTCCAGAAGAAGAAATAAAGCAAATACTCCTACTTGTAGGGGAGGCCCTTCAGTGGGTAATTCGGGAACCCATCTGGTGTCGCCTCTACTACATCTATTTCAGATTCATGTATGTTGTTTCAAAGGATTGCTAAAGACTCTCATGAAACTTAGGTTTAAAGAAAGGCTTCATTGTTTCACACGGTCCTAGTTCGGCGCATGCTACATTGGTATTAGAGCTTGGGACGTGATTCAACCAGGCAACCTAGGCTGAGGGCATCCAATGGATGGAAAAGCTGAGATCGGGAAAAACCACTCACCCATCCACAATGGCATCAAGCTCCGAAGACATAAATAAAGAAGAAGAACCATTCAAAGAAAGGCTTCCGCAAAAAGAAGATGAAGACAACCAAAAGCTAAAGGAGCAGTTACGGCAACTCTAGATTTAACTCGAAAGAGTGCTAATGGAAAAAAAACTTGGAGAATTACAGGCAACCTTGGCCTAGCAAGAGACACCTAAAGAACAAAATTCCTCAATGGAACAATGGTGTCGATGATGACTTAAAAGGAAGAGTGAGACCATGAAGCAAGACTGGTCGAACAACTGGCAGAGAAAGCCAAATGCAAGGCCAAAGAAGAGCCATTGCAGGCAAAGCTCGAGGCAAAGGCGAACCATGAGCGACATGCCCGAGAAGACTTGAGGGACTAATTCCAACAGACACTCCGGACTTTGGTAACTTATTCCCACCCTTTTCAATCCTTGACAACCCCAGCCATAGCTTCGACAACAGTTATCCGTGCCTCAATGAACCTCACCAAGTACGATAGCAAGTGCGACCATTCGGCTGTGACTGAGTTTATTCACCTATTTGTTGCCCACTTTCCTCTTTCAAAAATCACAGAAATTGAAGACAAAGTCCACCTAGCGGCTCCACACCTCACGGGTGATGCAGTTACTTGGTGGCAACATTGGTCCCGTTCCGTTTGCACACAGATTCCTACACGGGCTTACCAGACTATGATTGAGATACTTTTGTGTCAGATTTGAAGACCAAGTTTCTACCTCCATAGTACATGACAAACTGAAGATGAGTTCTACAAGAGTATCCACAACGGTTCTCCTGTGCTCACCTACTCCAAGAAGGTGATGACATCAGCTCAACAGTTGGGGAAATCCGAGGAGAAGAAACTCAAGCAGTTCATTTGGGGATTTGATCCGAACATTTATCATCAAGTCCGGATTTTCGAGGCCGATATCCCAAAGAATGCCTTTCGAACAGAATGAGGGCATTATGAGTTCGTGGTCATGCTTTTTGGTTTGACCAATGCACCCGCGACATTCAACCATAGTCACAAGAAACGACCGTTTTAGTCCCTAGAAATGCGTTTCTCTATTCAGGACCCCATCCGTTTCCATGGCCGTTTCTCGTTTCTCAAGTGATATCGTCATAGGAAATGGTCGTTTCCGCCCCTAAAAACCCGTTTCCCTGTTTCCATTCCTCGAACGTTTCTGTTCCTGTTTCTCATTTTTGGTGACTATGCATTCAACAAGATGATGTCACGAGTCTTTGCCGTACTCATTGGTATATGTCTTTTTGTTTTTTTGGATGATATTCTTATTTTTTCTGCCACAGCAAAGCAGCGTGTGAAAGATGTGCAGAAGGTCTTGCAGCTTTTGCGAGACAACGAACTCTACATTAATGCAAAGAAGAGCATATTTGGAGTTCAAGAAGTCCAATACCTGGGCTATGTGATCGGTTCCAATGGCATTTGCTTTGATCTTGAAAAGATAAAGGCAATCCTCGATTGGGACGTTCCAAAGACGGCCCAAGAGATACGTTCCATTGTGGGCTTGTGCCAAGCATATAGCTGGCACATGGATCAATTTTCTAACCTTGCAACCCTAATGACAGATTTGCTCAAGGGAGTGAAGACTAAAAGACAGAAAGTTTCAATCATCACAGATAAGGCTTTAGAGGCTTTCTTTGCTTTGCAAAAGGCAGCTTCCAAAGCACTAGTTCTTAAACTTGCATCATGGAATGACCCTTTCGAGGTAATCATTGATGTCAGTAATCTCGCCATAGGAGCAATTCTGCAACAAGAATGTAGACCAGTGGTGTATTATAGCAGAAAGTTGAATGATGTAGAAAAAAATTATTTTGTATATGACAGAGTTGCTAGGGGTTATCACAGGCTTGAAGGAGTGGAAACCTTTTCTTTATGGAAGGGAATTTACTCTGAAGATAGACCACCAGGCCTTGAAGTGGTTACAAACTATGCCAAGCGCCTAGTGGAGCAATAGACAGCACCGATGGAGTTAGTTGTTCCAACAATTTGGAGGAATGATTGAGTATGTATTGGGTAAGCACAACCCTTGCTTGCGATGCTCTAACTTGCAAAGATAGTATTCAGATAGTACAAGAGTCCTCTATGTTGGAGTTACAAGGAAAATATTTAGACAGTAGTATGAAGACACAGTATATAGATTGTCCAGATTTTGGAACTCCTTACAGTATGTCCGTTTATTCCGAACCGGGTCATTACACCATTCAGGACGGTTGGCTCTTTTACAAGGGTCGACTATGTGTTCTCAGGGAGAAAAGACCGGAACTCCTCCATGATGCCCACAATTTACTTGTTGGTGGTTATCGCGGGATCAACAGGACCTTGGAGAAGTTAGAAAGATCGTTTTATTGGCCGAAGATGCGCAGGGATGTGTACAACTATGTTTCTCAGTGTTCCATATATCAAAAAGTGAAAGTACCTCATACCAAGTAGGCAGGGTTGCTTCAGCTATTACCCGTTCCGGAGGGTTCGTTTCACCTCATTTCAATGGATTTTGTTGGACACCTTCCTACATCTATTGGATCTCGGAATACTCAGTGTATGACGATAGTTGTCAGATTCAGTAAATTTTGTATGCTTATACCATGCAAGCAGACGGCCACAGTAGAAGATATAGCTCGGCTCTTTCTTTGACATTGGTATCCAGTTTGTGGTTTGCCACGGACCATTACTTCACATCTGGACCCAAAGTTTACATCTCACTTCTAGCGAGCTCTGTTCGACAACTTTGGTACCAAATTGCAATTGTCCAGTGCATTCCATGCTCGGACCGATGGCCAAACCGCGATTTACAATTAGTTGATTTTCGATGTGTTTAAAGCGTACTGCCATGATCAGTAGTCAAAGTGGGAGCTTCATCTCCCGTTGGTATAGGCGATTCTCAATGTCCAGTGTTAGCAAAACTTCGGACGAGGCAGCCTTTGGTCGAAGATTTTCATCCCTTTTCACGAGGATGATCTCTCCTTCCTTGGAAGCCAATAAGACAACATAAACTTTTTCAGCCCATCATTGAGTCCGTTAAAGAGCGTCTTACCAAAGCTTAGGAGGTTTACGCCAGACAGGCAAACAAGTCACTGCAAGACGTCAATTTCAAAGAAGGTGAATGGGTATATTTAAGGATCATGAAGCAAAGGCTCAAGCAAGTGGGCAAGCGCTGTCCAAAGTTGTCATTCAGAACTTTTGGTCCTTTTCCCATCATAAAGAAGATAAGCGACGTTGCCATGCAACTCAGATTGCTAGACAGTTGGATGATGCACAATGTCTTCCACGTCTCTTGGTTAAAGCCTTATATTGGACCTTCATTGTAGAATGTTCAGGAAGAGCGGCAGCTAGAAATGGTTGATGAAGTAGAGGCAATAGAGCCTGAGCAGATCCTTCTACATCGTTGGAAGCATGGTTGTGGACGACGTCTTTGCCAATTTTATGCCAAGTTCAAAGATTGAGGGGCTCATGAAGTCGTTTGGCTAGATGAAGAATTTTTCCTCGAGTATCCACAGTTATTGGCGGACTACCTTGAAGCTATGAACCTGCCATCAAGCTAAGCAAGAGGGAGTGTCACGTGCACCTATGCACTGTGGTACACAGTGACAAACTGGCTCATCAATAGTGCAAGAATCATGTATAGAAGTAGTACCTTTTAGTATTTATTTGTTGTATGCGTGACCCCTTTGTGAGCCCGGTCCGGGACATGTTAGGCACGAGCTACGTAGGTCAGTCTCCCAGCCTTAGAGTGTCAGGTCAGTCCTCTTAACCCACTGTGGAGAATTCAACAAGTGTTCATCATTTAGGAGCATGTAGATGTTAGCCATATCAGTAGATGCATTAGAGCATATAGATGCATTTCATGCAGAAGGGGACAGCCCCCAAGTTGGGCTTGCCTTGCAAGGGGGGTAGCCAACCCCTTAGCCTTGCATGTAGGCTCAGCTGACCAGCCTTTGGGAGGCTGTGGAGCAGTCGGCCAGGATTGGCAGCCACCCAACTTGCTACAGGCAGCTGGCTGACATTAAATGCTATTCGGGTATCAGATGCTACAGCCGATTGACATTTATGTTAGTCGTGGACACTTTCTGCCAGTCGACCGGCATAACAGGCAGCCGACTTGCACCTTGAAGCATATAAAAAGGCAAGTGCTGTTCAATCCATAAAATCATCAGAAAAAACCAAAGATTAACATCAAAAGACAAGCATGTGTGCCTAGGCTCTTGCCTGTGCATACTTACGGCCCTACTTGTGCTCTCAGCCCAAAGGCAAAGAAGCTCAGTCTCTTCAGGAATATTCAGCACACCTTCCCTCAGTGTCGGAACGGTGTATTTCTCTCGAAGATAGCTTAAAGCTTATGCACAGTTCTGCCCAACATTTGGTCGCTTTGTCCTTGTGTTTGGCAATCAGTTAGTCAATTTGGCCGCTCAGTCTTGTGGACATAGTTCAGCCTGTATACAGTTCTCCAAAAGAAGAAATAAAGCATATACTCTTGTTTGCAGGGGGCCCGTCAGTGGGTAATTCAGGACCCCATCTAGTGTCATCTCTACTACATGTATTTCAGATTCATGTATGCTGTTTTAAAGGATTGCCAACGACCCACTAAACTTAGGTTTAAAGAAAGGCTTCATTGTTTCACACGGTCCTAGCTTAGCGCATGCTACAACAGTACACAAAGATATACATGACTCAATGATATCTTCACTATATTGGAATGAGTGAAAAGAGCTTCATAAGTACATGCTTTTATGGTTACAAAACCTCATCTTTTTGACACCTAGGATAACACACTAACAATGAAATGATGACACACGGCATCCTCATCTTAAACCTCATAAGCGGGTGTTTCCATGCAACACACAAGCTCCGACATGCCTGGCACAAGTCACTTAATGTGCTCAAACTGGACTAAAAAGGTGCTCCGGAGTTCTTCTTCCTTCCTTGTTGACTTTGGCCTTGTCCTATGCTATAGCAAAGTCTTGATATCTTGGCATTTGACGCTCTTGGATGCTCTTGCTGATGCCCAGTGACTTGCTCCTTGAGCTGGGAGTGAGCTCAGGAATGAGGGAGAACCATGGGTCTATTTATAGACCAACTAAAACACCCACCAACACGAGTTGGCCATCCTTTTACAAACCCTGTAAAAGTGTCATACAAGTCACTTAGCGTGTTCAAACTGGGCTAAAAAGGTGCATAATTGTTGGCCATTGGATGCTATGCACATGCTTAGGCTTGGTCCAAATTGTAACCGAAATCGGGGACGCGGAACAATAAACCAACAATTTAAATACCAGACACAGCATGAAAAACACAGCGGAAGAACCATAAACAATATAATAACATTGCACCGAGCCGGAACGACCGGCTCCCCGTAGAAACTTCTTTATTCAGATAGAAGCTTTTACAATATACCAAGGCGTTGGTTCAAAAAGCACCGAATTTTCCACAAAGCATGAGCAAGACTCTTGCCCAGATCTCTGTCTAGAGCCAAGATAGAAACTACACCAAAATCTGTCCAAAAACAGGCTCAAAAAAGTCTCAAATCTGCTCCAATACAGTTCTATGTTCCGAGCTTGTCCCATGCAAGGGAACCCAAAGGACAGCCGCTACTATTCAGCCAACTCTTGAGCAGCCACAGTCAAGAGAAAGACAGAGAGACTTCGCTGCTGTTTGGCTAGCCTAGCAAAGGGGGTACTGTTGAACGGCCAGCACCTCTGTAGCACTCAATTGAACAAGAGAGAGAGAAGATACTCTGCATCCAGTCAAGGAAGGGAGTTAGAGATAGAACCAGCAGCTCTCGGCCAGCTTGCAGGCGACCAGCAATAGGCAGGAAGAATTCTTCTGTTGGCCAGCCCAGAGAAAAGAGAGAGAAACAAACAGTCGCCCTTTCAGCATGGATAGCAGCCTGCAGGAAGAAAAAACTCGAGCTGCTGTGCTGCTAGCTTCTGTGGCAGCCAGTCGAGAGGGAGAAGAGATAAATAACTGCTGCCGGCCTGTATGCCTGCGCGGATCCCCTTCCTCCTTTGCCTTTTTCAATTTAACCCCCCTAGCCCCTTTAGATAGAGTGGGCCAGCTTCAAATAGTGCTCTTGCTTTACCTTTTTGCCAAAAGTGGCCTTGCTAAAAATAGCTGGGCTGGCCCAAAATATCCACTTTATGCTTTTCCTAGGCTTATAGCCCAAGTTTTATGTAGGCACCTCCTTCTGTCCACCCTTCCATGGCCCAAAGAATAAGTATGTCCAGCCTTCATTAAAGATATGCGAACACACTGACTTATAAGCATTATAAGTCACTTTGATAAATAAAATTCCATGTTGCTCGTGTACTGTAGCTGTCTTTCAAGCCAAACTTTCTTATATGGAAAATCCCCATTCACACCTTGGCTCTGCCTAGTGTGTGAACAGTGAAACACTGGCCAAGACTGGTGAAGGGACCAAATGGTGACACAAATTGCCCGTGGGCTGCACATGCTATCCACCCACTTGGGGCAAGAGATCTGATGCCCAACTTGTGTGCCTTGATATTTGGTGCTCGGCACTTGGCCTAATAAGCTACTAGGGCATTTGTACACACTTTGTTTTGTTTTGTTTTATGAGCCAGGGTATTTGTACATACTCAATCCCACTGAAAAATAGAGCAACAGCCCAAAGGAGGCCTCGTTAGGACCAAAGGATGAGTGTGGAGGAGTTACTTGTGTGATTGTGTCGACCATAGTCACATGGGACGTGAAATGGGGACGGGGAACGGGGACAAAAAAGATTGAGAATGGCCATTCCCTGTGACTATAGAGTGACATGGGATGTGAATGGGAACGGGAAGATGCTGCCATCCCCAACATTCTTGAGTCTAAAAATGCCCATTCCCTGTGATTATGGTGTCGACTCTTTTTATTTCTTGGGTTAGTTGCACACCAAGGAAGCAAGATTAGATCAAACCGTAAGAAACCTTTTTTGGGGATCTCACGAGATTGCCACATAAGCTGGAGAACCATCACCCCAATCATGTAGAGTGCATGAAGAAGCTGGAAGTCTTCTACCGGTGGTTTCTTAGGCCAAAATTGCAAAAGCCTCAAGTTTCCAGTGGACTTCTTTTGTTTCCTTTTGAAGCTTGAGTGTAGAAAGTTTTTGTTTACAGAAATTCGAAACCCATTGATTTTCGGTTGTGTTTCTTGAATTTTGAGCGTGTGAAGGTCTTTAAAGAAGCTAGATGGTGTAGTTCAGATCAAGAGAGAAGAAAAGCTTAACGATTGAGATTTTTAATTGCTATTTGAAAGATTGAGTGAGTGAGATCTTCTAAAGAATTTATGGAGATTTTTTTAATGCTGAGCATTTGAAGCTTTGTATTTTGATCATTGTTATCTCTATTTTTGAAACTCTATGGGGTGATCAAGGCTTTTTTGGGCTAGGTGCAAGTGAGAGTGAGAGGGAGAGTGTGATAAGTCCTCTACGGAGGCCCCCTTGGGATCCTTGTGGTCACCAACGAGTGAGTTTGAGTGAGACATGCTGGAGGGTGATTGTCGGGTGGTTCAAGGTGTTACAAGAGTGCTTTTTATATCTACTTCATGTGTTTAATCAAGTGAATAACTAGCTCTTGGATTTTTTTTCTTTTCTTGTGCATCTACAAGATATTGGAGGTTTCAATCTAAATGAGAATTGAGGCTCGAAGAATGTCTATGCATGTGATGTATTGCAAATTTCTTTTAAAAAAGAGAAAGGAAAAATACATTAGCTAAAAAGTCATATAGATCTATGCACCTCTATTATGTAGTTGAGGCTAACCTAGGGGTTAAATTGTTAAACTAGGGTTAGGTTGGCTATTAGGGTCCAGGGGGCCCAAAATATCAGTAAAAGCAGATTGAGTGTAAGGGCTAAGGCTTAGAAAGTGACTTATAAGTTAATAATCCCATAAGTATAGCTTTTATTGAAAAAAGCTATATAAGTGAGGGTTATTTGATGAGTGGATTGTTCTATTGGATTGTTATGTGACAAGACCCATGGATGCAATCCACACTCCCGATTATCCATCCTTGATGCAGAAGACAGCCCCCTGATCGCCCTTAGGGCAAGTTTTGCAGAATGGGATGCTAAGGCTGACTGGTGTGGTTTGTCTGGATTGAGCCTTAGCCCCTATGCTTGGGGGAGATTCTGTGTTGTACGGATCTATGGTTGGGTGGTTAGCTAGCATGCTTTTACTAATCTTTTGGGCCAATAGAGCACATGCTATTTTAGCACGATTTTACCATTTTTGCATAGTGAGTGATAGGAACTTGAAGTTACTAGACACTTCACGTAGTCAGTAGTTGATTGGGTATGAGTTCTTGCTGATTATCCTTGGTTTGTTGGGCAAACATGAGGATGAATCAGACCTTGGTACAGATGCTCGATGCATGTCTCCAAAGGACCATCTAATTCGGACATGTATATCCCTAAGGTTGAATTTGCCTTTGATGTACTAAGCACATGACTAGTGGGAACTTTCAGATTATGTTTGGTATAGTTATTAGGCTAAATTCCCTAAAACTTAGAACTTAAAGGAATGTCTTAGGCTTAGCTTTCCTAAGGTGGGTGGCTGGGTGGGTGGCAACAGCGAATGGCAAAAAAAAATCTTTTTTTATCGTGCCGTACTAGCTAGGTACGAAACAAAACAAAACAATACGAAATGGATCGTATCACAGCGGCGAAACTATCATGGAAAAAAAATCATCCCGGATCTTGTACCGTATGCCTAGCCTGTTTCATACTGGTTTCTACGTACCTGTGGTGCGGTATGCGTCCTGCAGACAACTATGTTTGTTGGTATACATGGTATTGTAGGTCATGCTAGTTATTCTATTGGAGGTGTTCTGGAGAGGACACAAATTTTGGATTGATAGGGGCATTCTTCGGGGAGGGCTACCCACGATGAGGATGCTTGTGTATACTCATGTATTGGAATACTTGTTAGTTCTAGGATTTTGTGAAGAGGGAAGTATCTTATGTTATCCCCTAGGTACAATGATTTAACCAAATCCTGATATGGATAGGTAATTTAACTAAGTCTGACTTTGAGGATTGAAGCTTTGCAGTTCATGTGGTTGCTTATCGTTGTTGGCCATAACCTACTGACTAACATGCTCATTGTCGTCTTTAGCCCACCGCGTAGTTACATCATTAGTACGGCGCCGCCATTGCAACTTCTACCTGCAAATCAACAATCATAAATTTAAGGGTTTTTAGTAATGATGTTACATGCACTGAGGTTGATCGTGGTAACACACAACAAAGCCTCTTCAAACCTTTACTTTGGTGAGATCTTTAGCATCCATTCACTGAGTAGAGAGAGAGAGAGAGAGAGAGAGAGAGAGAGACAGAGAGAAGAGAAAGTAGATGACAAAGTATAAGCTCCTAAATACCCACTGAAGGGCCCCCCCTCTGCAAGTATTTGCTTATATTACTTCTTTGGAGAATTGTTGTACAATGCTTGAGAACAAGAGTTATGACTGCCCAATGCAAGGACGAGGAAGAGAATTCACCAATCCAAGGGCACTGTAGAAAACTCTTTTGGGCCACTTATGCAAGTCCAGGATAGCTGTAGGACTGCACATACGCTGGCTGGATGTTGAAGAGGAGCTTCAATGTTTGCCTAGAGAGGATGAAGACTGAATGCTGACTTTATGCTTGACTGATGATTGAAACTTGAATCAATTATGTTGTGACCAAGTGCTTGCTTATATATGAATATAAGCTGCTAGTCTGTCAGTATAATCCGTGTCGGCCTGTGTATATGGACAATAAAATGCTACAAATAGCATTTAATGCTTGCGCACAATGTTGCTGCCCCACATGAAGCTGTCGGCCAATGCTTATTCTCCATTAACTTGCCCATAGCTGCTGGCCAACTGCCTAATCATACCCGACCTGCTGCTGGTTGCTACATATGATGGCCGACTGGAGCATAGCATGCTCCTAATGCTGTTGGTGGCTGGCTCCTAACACTGTCCAGGGCTGTAAACAGCCCCTAAACAGGTTGCCGTGGGGTGACCGTACAGAGAGTAGAGGAATTGAGAGCCAGGAGGAGACCTAGACAGATTGGTCACAGAGCACCCCGACTCCGTCACCGAGAGATAGCAGCTATCTGGATGAGACACCAGATGGAGACACAGGAGAGGCTAGCTCGCTTTCATTCAGACTCAGGGTACATGTTCACGCCACTCACAGCCTCAGCATCGGCGATGTATGATATCTCATATCCCTCTTATGGCACTGGATGGAGTTAGACATAGATCTGCATAGCATGCTCGTACTACCCCTTCAGCATATAGAGATGCATCTTGCCTTAGCACCCCATCCACATCCCCACCCCTCTTTATATTGTTTGTATATGGGCTTCACCGATCCATGATGATTCACAGTTGTATCCAGACACATGTACGCTTTTTCTTTTCTTTCTTTTCCTTTGCTTCCGATGACGGGAAGAACACAGTTGTATTATTTTTTTTGTCTCATAGGCCGACTTTGGCCTCTCGTAGACGTTAATATATCTTTCTTTCTTTCTTTCTTTCTCTCTCTCTCTCTCATAGGTCCATTGGGTCTTTAGTAGACGCTTAATATATCTTTCTTTCTTTCTTTCTCTTTCTCCTTAAGCATTCTCTCTCTGTCTCTTTGTCTCTCTCTTTGTGTGCACACACTCACACCATGGATCTCTTTGATCCCCCATAGCTTAGGCTTGTACCTGTGCAAACCCTAACCCTAAAACCTACAAGATATGACAAAGATAAGAGACAAAAAGTATTGCACATCTCAATGGTGGTTTATTGTTTGATGTTGAAACCCTTCACAAGTACATGTTTTGTAGGCTAGTAGCCATATCTTTTGATCCATAGAAATCTCTCACACACTATACCGATGACACATGGCACACTTATCCTACCCTCTCGTAAGAGGGTGTTCACACATACTAAGTCCCAAATCCTAACATGCTTGCTAGATGAAGTGGATCACAAGTGTGTGGGTTACGCTGAAGGACACGTGGAAGATAAAGCTACAAGGTAATAAGCATGCAAGCTAATCCGAATGTTTGCCTTGGGATTATGAATGCACGGTTTATGCTCTTGAACGCATGGATTAGGAGGAAAGGTTGAATTATGAACGCTTGCTACAAAGCTAACGAATGCTTGAAAGAGAGTCCTTACTTTATCGTGAATGTGTGCATTAGATTGACCTTAAAAACTGGTGCTTGTGAACATGAACATGTTCGTGAGGTTAATGAAAGCGTACTTGCTAATGAATGTGGACCAAATAATTGAGCAACTCAACGTGTGTTTGGGGTCTTTTTGCTAGATATGCGTGTTGTAGTTCGTGAATGTGTTTGTGATATAGGGCTAATGAACTTAAGGGCATGCACAATGATGCATGATCTCTAAAACACTTGCACAATGGCATCTTTTGAGGGTACAATTGTTGCCTTCACTGTTTGGCTCACCAACCATGAAGACACTTGCACAATGGCATCTTTTGAGGGTACAACTGTTGCCTTCAGTGTTTGGCTCACCAATCATGAAGACACTTGCACAATGGCATCTTTTGAGGGTACAATCGTTGCCTTCACTACATGGCTCACCAATCATTAAGCTAGTTAATCCTTGTTTAAAGGTTGTTTTAAACCTTAATCAAGCATGTTTAAGCACTCCTCTTTCCACCCCTAACACCAAGAAGTTTGTAGCCCATTCTAGCTTTTCATGGGTAAGGTGGGTGGGTGGTAGGCAGTTGTTTCCAAGGTTTGAAAGGGGGAGGCTACTAGATTGTTGCAGGCGGTGGGTGAGACAAGCATGATGGAGGCATATAGTTGGCACATAGGTTAAGACTCTTAAGCTTTGATTTAAGGCTACTAATTTGCTGCAAGCAATGGGTGAGAGAAGCATGATGGAGGCATATAGTTGGCACATAGGTTAAGAATCTTAAGCTTTGATTTAAGGTGTTTAGGCATTGGTTTAAGGCGTACTTAGCTTGTTAAAGGGCTAATCACATCACCTTTGTGGCATATTTTTTAGGCGTGTTAAAACCTTTTCACTAGGTCTACAAGGCACCGCACGGGAGGTTGAGAGGCATGAATGAAGTTGCCGGCAAGGCAAGAGAGCAATGGGGCTGGCAGTTCAGGACTAGATGGTGTTATAGGCTCTCATTAAGGCTTATTAAGGCCTTTTACAAGTGCTTGGATTTGGCAGCCATTTAAGTGCTTAATAGTGCCCAAATTGAAGCTTTTTCTTGAGGTTTTATGAGGCCTTAATAAGGTTTAGCTCACATTGAATTCAACACTTAATTCAATCTGCCACTTCTTGTGAACCCTAATAAATGTGGATTAGCAAGCCCATTAATATCTAGCTTTGTGTCCCAATCCGAGAAATTCAAAGGTTCAATATCAAGACTTAGTTAGATGTTAATTAATGGGACAATCAAAGCATAATTAGAAGCCCAATTAAATGAATCACAACATTATCAAGACCTAAAATAAAGCTCGATTAGTGGTTGAGTCCAGAGTTTTAAGTCTCAATCGATTCCTACCATGAATTGAAGAGCCCGATTTATGCCTCGATTAAGATGGACTTTTATGTCAACTAAGCTTAATAATTAGATTAAAATTGTTTCCAATTGAGTCCAAATCAAAGCCTTGGATTAACCACCAAATCGACCTTTAATTAAACACTAATTAATCACCTTGGCAAGGAACTTGGGCTTCAATTAGTCTTCGAAATTGTGTTACCCTTTAAGCTTCAATTAAGCTTAGAGAAGCAATGGAATGGAAAATGAGAGGGGGGTCCTAGGGTGGCTATTTACAGGCATTGGAATAGCTAACCCTGGAACCTAATTACCCTAGACCAAAACCCTAGACCATATAACCAAAACCCTAGACATCTATAGAGGCCCAAACTTTTCCTTCTCTCTTACAATTAGGCCTTTATATTCGGCTTGCTTTTTTTATTATTAATTACCAAATTTAGTTCAATTTTGAGGAATGGATCAAATTGTGATGTGGGTTCGTTTAGGAGTTAAAAATCAAGCAATTTGCAATAATATCACCCCAATTATCAAATGCATCAATCTAAGCTTAATCCTACTTCTAATCCTAGCTAGAAATTACACTACTCAAGCTAAAAATTAAGCAAAAAAGTCTTCTCTAATCAAGAAAAATTAAGAGCTAATCCAACCAATAAAGCAAAATCAACAAGATTAAGCAAAAAGAGAGCAAAGATTAAGCTTTTCACCCGTTTTGGATTTTGAGCCTCTTTATACAAAATCAAGGGATTTTCAAGACCTAAGAGAGTGGACTTGGCAGGATCCCATATGCTAGTGAGGAGGCTCCCAACACTCCTTTCTTTGCTTACATTGCATAGCTTGTCGGCCACAGGATTCAGATGCCAGTGATCGAGGCCACTCCAGTAGCAGCAAGGCACTAGTAGTCTCAAGGCCTCCCTCAATTTCTCTCAGATTTCTCAAAGAGGGTGTGGGGACCATGAAAGATCACTCTCTTTCTATGGCAATTGGCGCATCGGAGCTTGGCAATCGGCACTTGTTTGGCCATAGGAGGTAGGCGAGCAGGGTGTTCGAGGTGTGGCCATCCCAGCAACACTTCCTTTGGGATTGCGCGAAGACTTAGCTAGTTTGGCAGCGGATTCTCTGCATTTTTACTATGGACTAGTCCCCTTGGGGCACAGTTGCTTGGGCCACTAGGGCCAAGGCTGCCATGGCATATGAGGAGGATAGGGGACTTACCTTGTAGGTCGTTGTATTTTCGTAGTGCCAATTGTAGCTCCAGTCATCGACCATTTGACTCTGGCTCCCTCGAGAGATGGGGGATTCGTAGCAGTATTGCTACGTGGCACATTTGGCGAGCTCGCTAGCAAGGCCATCGAGGGAAAACCCTCACCCCACCAGCGGAGTCCATTCGGAGCATTTGGCTTGATATCATTCATACCCTACGTGGACAATGGGGAAGCTTCTGGGTGGCTCCGACCGTATGCGGAAGTGCCCCATGAGGTCTCTTGAGGATTTGGCATCATGGTCCCTTTCTCATTGACAATGGTGGTGAGCTCACCTGGCACTTTAGACCACTTGTGTGTGCCCCCCCCCCCCCCCCCCAAATAAAAAATAAAAAAATAATAAATAAATAAATAAATTGTATGAGATAGCCTTCTCCTCCCAGAGCTGCCAACCAGAGGAGAAGAGCATCCTCCCCCTTTACAGTTTCTTGATGCTCACTCCCCTTTATGGAGGTGAGTTTGTACTTAGCCATGATGGCTGTTTTTCTTAGTAACTAATAGAAGGATCTATTTCTTGAGAAAAACAATTCAAGGGATTTTCTTGACTTTTCCTAATCGAAAACAGACAAAGAGAAAACCAAATCCAGGCTTTTTTTGTGGTGTGTTATTGCTCAATAGAGAGCTATGATAGACTACATTGGGGAAACACAACAAAATGAAGCAATATGGCACGGCAACGGCGCCAATGATGTTTACTTGTTCTCACAAGGTTGTGGTGAACTTACCAAGCCGCTATGCTCAAGTTGAGCTTAGAAGCTTTACCCTCAAATGGTGAGGATGTGGTTCTTCTCCAATGGGAGCTGGAACCGCCCTCTGTGAGGTTTGAAGGGGTAATGCTGGCATGAATCATCACTATAGTACCTACTGCTCAAGAGATGAGAAGAGAGAAGAAAAGAAGGAGAAGATGAGCCGACGATGGCAAAGCATGTCCCAAACTTTAATCAAATAACAATTCTACACAATCTAGATTAGAGTTGCATGAGAATAGAGAGAACACTAGCTCTAGCCTATTCCATGAATGAGGGAATTCTTTACAATCATGAGGGCATTGGCTTAGATACTTCATAAGCCATTTCTCACTAGGCCACTTGGAAATAAGTCACTTGAGGTGCCTACCACTAGTTACAAGGCTTTTACAAGAATTTGGCCTTATGAGCCGGGTTCCTCATGATACAACCTTGAAGTACATAATGTGGGAGTGTCTCAAGAGTGTTTACAAACATGAGCAGGATGTTTTTACGATGTATGAAAGACACTCTTTTTACGTATGAAGTGTTGAAGTGCTCATGTTAATTCAATTGGTTAACAGGGTAGGGGAGCTCCAAGAAGTAGTAGCCTGCAGGGAAAAGACAACCTTTTAGGACATTCAAGCATAGCTAACTTCACCTTTTCAAGTTTAGAGTCTTAGAGACTACATGAATTTATCACCTCATGAGTCATAATGAGCAGTGACTTGGGGCACATAGCTTTGCAAGTAGTTTTACGGGTTTGTATCTCTGTGGATTATGAACTTTTGATAAAGAAAGTAGCTGTTTATGTCAATCATGATGCTAATGCAGTATGCCTAAAAATATTATTTGTTCATGTTTTTTGTCTTGACAGAAGCTGCAGTTCTCTCTGCCCCACTTACTCTCATCTACAACAAATTTGCTTTAAAGTAAGAGTTTTTATCTATATTTCACTGACATGCTTGGTTTGCTTGGGTCATTACTTTCTAGCTGGCTAAGGGACACATTGAACAGGTTGGCTCAGGAGATTATTCAGGTTACAGTTGATAGTTGGACGGAGCAAGAACTTGTACTAATAGACTACCTTCCAAAAACATGGAAGGCAAGTTTTCTCTATAAATTTTCTTCATGTTTTGTAGCCTAGAAGCTTCTTATTCTTACAAAGTAAATTTTTAAATGAAATTCATTACACTAGGCTACATTCTACCTGACCGTTTTTGTATTCGGATGTGCAGGAACCAGGACATGGAGCAGCCATTCAACAATGCATTCTTCACATGGCAATGGCTGAAATGACAAAAAGGGGGACATCCCCTAAAATTGCAATCAATGAGGCAAGTTGTCAGTTTCTTTTTGTTGCTTTTAGAGTTTGCATTTTTCTCTTTTTTATACATGAAGCTCATTTGAGTTGTCAATCTCTGATCTATATGCTTGCAAACGTATAGATGAAGTTTTATATGAAAAACCTATGTGAATTTGGCCAGCTATTCTAAAGAGGGAAAGAAGGGCATATCCAATCCAATGAAGTTAATGGTGTTACAAGAAGCTGGAGGCTAAGCCCTGGTCCAAGTTTCAATGGGTAAGGTTAAGTAGAGTTAAGTCAATGCAAGGCAAACATAAGACTTTAGACTAGGCATGAGCATAGTAACATGAAACGTTTCGTCCGTTTCGCTGTTTCGTCGTTTCGAAGGTTTCGTTTCGTCTGTTTTGGACGAAACGCAAAGGTTTCGAAATCGCTTCTTATATACACATACCAAATTTATAACATAGCCAACAGAAAGATGAAGATGCATTTTTGGGACTAGTGGGTATGAAATTCATGATTTTGAGAGTAGGTTTTTTGGTATTTTCAAAATTTGGGCAAGAAAAGAAGAGAAAGAGAGGAGGAAAGAAACAAGTTGGAAGGGAAGAGGGAGGTGAGAAGAAAAGGAGAGAAAGAGGGGAGGGGTGCACCGTGGAGGAGAAGAGAGAAAGAGGAAGAGGAGGCGTGGAGGAGAAGAAGTGAAGGAGCGAAAAGGAGGAGTGGACGAGGAGAAGAGCTGGAGCAACAGGTTGCGGTTGAGAAGAAGTGTCGAATGCGTGAAGTGACAAATGGGCAGCAAACAAAGATGGAAACGACGGCAAAAATCGCATTTGCAAAAAAAAACCTCTCGCCCATTTTTCTGTGTTGGAAATAAGTGCACACTAGGTGTACTATTTCTCTTGTCTAGTTTCAGTCTTTGTGTCTTGAGTCTAGTGCCATGTGGCACCTCTACATTTATCCCATAAGTGAGTCTACTCAATCTTGTACTTCTCACCTATAAATTGTAGGTGTCACATCAATGAATGTATCAATCTTGTGTCTTGTCTACACTCATCTCAAGGTAACTCTTTGTCTTTCATTTGTGTTCTTGTTTTATTTCTAGTCTCTTGCTTTCATATTTTCTACATGGTATCAGAGCCATGGTTTTAGGGTTTCCCTGTTTTTCCTCTGAGCTTTTGCCATTCTCTCCAAGCTGTCCCACTCAATTCAGCGCAGCCCACGGACTTGCCTGCATTCGCGTACATGCCTACAGACTCATCGCAGATTTTACAAGGCCTTTGGTGTGGCTTCACCCATGGATTCGCGACTCTCCGTTGCAAAGTGCTGGTGTTTGTTTTCAACTCGCCCGACCTCAAAAGCTCGATTGAAGCTCGGTGGAAGGCATCAACGTCCCTTCAAAACATCAAATCCATGTTGCGTGGCACTCCTGGCTGCGACATGGCTCGCCAGAAGATTTACAAAGGCCGCGTCACCGTCTATGTGTACAGCGTGAAGCCTGCGGGCTCACCTTTTCACATTGAGAAAAGAGCCAAGGACATTGTCTGCGAGATAACCAATCTCAATAATGGTCTCGATCTGTCGCGCCTTCTCTCTCTCTATCAAGCGATGGCGAATCAAGACACCTCTACTACTGTCGGGACAGTGGTAGGAGGAGCTCCGACATCAGTGTTAGCGTTCTCACGGGCAGCTGCTGGCGCCTTTCTGGGCCGCATCTCAAAGACTTGGCAGCACACCGTCTCGCAGAGTCGGCCATGGCGGGAGCTCGTGTACCGCTCATCCTTCGCCAAGCCAAACTCTCTGGCCGAAGCAGGCAGCCGGATCCGCAAGAATGGCGCCTCACTTACTGCGGTACTCGCCTTAACTCTAATCTCTAAACTTGTCTCTCTTTTCCTGCTTTGTGGCCTCCTTGCAGCTTGGGTCTTCGCCTACCTCATCAGAACCACTCCCCTCATCCTCTTCAACAGAACTTTCAGTGAAAGGGAAGTCAATGTCGGATCTGTTCTCATCTCTGCTGCCATGTTACGGTTTGCAATCATCTGCATCCATGCCACTCTCTTCTTCATCAACATGTGGGTTAGCTGTCCATTGGACCAACCAGACCTGCAGCAGCAAATTTAAAGCAGAAATCAAGTGTATGATGTGTTCTATTTTCAGTCTACTCTCTATCTCTTTAAAAAAATAAAATAAATAAATAAATAAATAAATAAATAAATAAATAAAATAAAATAAAATATCTCAGTTCTGAATTTCATTTACTTCTCTATCTTGTACGGGATTAGACACTGCCAAATCTGGTAAGACCTTCCCATCTCTCTCATAATTATCTATGTTTTTCATGCTATCTACCACCATTGGTCACCAATGATGTAGATCATGGGGTAATATCATGTCTATTTGTCTACATGGACTTATCTTGTCCCTATCCAAGAGGCACCCCTGCATTACCCACTCTAGCAGGAGGATTGCTCTTGAGGAGGGATTATCTATCAAGGTCCATCTCTCTATCTATCTCCAATCAGTCAGTCTCTCTGTCTATGTGTCTATCCTATGTGTCTATCCTGTCACATGTCTTTGACACTTTGTCTATCAGTCTACATGTCTCTCTTTTGTGGATTAGCTACCCACATTGTCTTGGCATTTTTTTGTCTATGTCCCCATTTATCTTCTATTTGTCAGTCTCTCTCATGTCTCTCTGACATTCTCTCTCTCTGTGGGACCACTCTACTGGCTGATTGTCTCTCTCTCTGTCTGTCTATGATCCACTCTTGTCCCTACCCTTGTGGACCCATATGAGGATATCACTTGAGGAGGGGTGTCTCAGGATCTTTTGTCTCTCATGTCTTGTCTCTCAGTCTATCAGTCTTTATGTCTGTCTTCTAGTCTTGTCCATCTTGTCTTCTAGCTTGTCTCTCAATCCTTGTCTAGTCTCTCTGTCTTGGTCTTATCTTTTGTCATGTTATAGTCTTGTCTTTTGTCTTCCTCCTAGTGTCCACTTAAGGAGGGTGTTGGAAATAAGTGCACACTAGGTGTACTATTTCTCTTGTCTAGTTTCAGTCTTTGTGTCTTGAGTCTAGTGCCATGTGGCACCTCTACATTTATCCCATAAGTGAGTCTACTCAATCTTGTACTTCTCACCTATAAATTGTAGGTGTCACATCAATGAATGTATCAATCTTGTGTCTTGTCTACACTCATCTCAAGGTAACTCTGTGTCTTTCATTTGTGTTCTTGTTTCATTTCTAGTCTCTTGCTTCCATATTTTCTACATTCTGACCTCACTTTACATTTGGACGAAACACCGATTCGATGGGCAGGTTTCGTTTTGTTTCGAAACGTTTCGTGCCGTTTCGAGAGGGCAAAACGGGTTTTTATGTTACTATGGGCATGAGTGACTTGGAGTAGACGCAAACGTAGAATATTCAGGGATTAGCTCTAAAACTGAAGTTGTCTACTATTCCTACTTGAGAAGGTCATTCTAGTGTGGCCATTGGGCCATCTCAACAGGAGCCACACCTCTCCCATAAGTGGAGAAGGTGCCCAATAAGTTGTCCACACTCTTTAGTTTAAAAGAGTGCCTGATTTATGAGAGTTTGGCCGGCCGTCATCCAATAAATGCCCAACCTCACTTATAACCTGTCTGCCTAGTCTTTAATGAAGTGTGGATGCCCAAACTCACTTATGAGTTGTCCAGCCAGACTATAATGAAGTGTGGACCTATAAAGCAACACAATGAGCTAAAACACAAATAAGTGTAAACAAAGAGTTACAGAGTCACACCGACCACTTGCCTATAGCCCTGAAGCAAGGTCATAATACAGATTCATGCGCACAGTTCATGAGATGGCGTCCCATGCCCGTAAACTAGACACACGGATCTTGCAAGCAGTCATGCCATGCATAAGAATGTATTGGTCAATATCCCTTTCATTTAGCTTATAGTAGGCGGTTATTCTGGGTGTAGACATTACATCCCCAAGCCAACCGGAATACCGTAATCTAGATATGGACATGGACCAAAATCCCTAGCCTCTCATATCTAGCCTAGTGGCCCTTGGTGAGACATAGAGTCCCCTACCATGAGGTGCTAGTCCACATGACCCTTGGTGTAGATGTAAGTCCCATAGAAGCTAAAGTACGCGTATTTTATTTAAAGTACTATACGTCACGTTTTTTTGAATAAAAACGTCTATGATAAAAAACGCGAGCCTTTGTAGTCTTTAAAAAAAAATCGATTTGATAAGGTTGGCTACGTGTCATGTGGCTGGGAGTTTGTGTGGCCGTTGTCTTCTCTGGGCACAAGTGAGCTCTCTCATCCGAGTCACAGGGATACCAGAGAGCACTGCCTCCACGCCCGAGATTGACGGGCGGAACCTATGTACCAAGCTGGGACTAAAGGAGGATGAGCCGCTCCCATTCACTAGAGTATGGAGGACAACCCCAAAGGACTCCACCAAAGGCAAGGCCTTAGTGCTACAGTTCCCGGACGAGGAGAGTAGGATGAGCTTTATGAGAAGACGGGCTATCTTGAGGAGCTTGCTAGGGGACCCCATCTACTTTGATGATGACCTCACATGGATGCAGCTGGAGCACAGAAGATTATGCATGCCGAAGATCAAGGCGGCACGCAAAGAAGGGAAGAAGGCACATTATAGGGATGGTCACATCTACATTGATGGGAAGAGGGTCGAATAGCGCCATCTGGCCTATGAGACTCAGAGGAAACAACATGAAGACAAAGAGATACACATAGCAGTCTGGAACTGTAATGGAGTCCTATGGACACATCCAGGGAGACTTGAGGAGGTGATGGAGGGTCGGGATATCATCTTGATGACAGAGACACATGAGAGCCCGGAGAGGGGCTTACCACGGGTTGAGGGTTATCAGTGGGAGTCAGCTCACCGACAGGGGATGAGACAGGCCACCTCCCGTGGTTCAGGAGGTATTGCAGTGCTTTTCAGACATGGGTTACATGAGCATGTTCGAGTCGTAGCACGAGACTTAGAGGCGAGATACATGTGGATTAGCTTACGCCTCTCGGAGACCAGATGGATTTATATCGCCCTTTGCTACTTTCCTCCTAAGGGGTCGCGGTTGCCACCATCGAGGAGCCGGGTGGAGGAGAGGCTAGTGAGTCTCCATACTCTGTCTTATCTGAGGAGATCTCACACTATTCGACACTGGGAGAAGTCTTCTTGATGGGGGACTTCAATGCTCGGACTCAGAGCAGACAGTGCGAGATCTATGACTTTGAGGATCCCTTGAGACTAGAGCCGCTAGCTACAGAGGATACAGGGACCACTCGGATCTCCGCTGACAGAGGAGCTGACAGCACTGGATATGGGCAACATTTGCTGGAGCTTGGGTCCCGACACCATCTCGTTATTTACAACGGGATGACTCAGTGGCCAGATTCAGGTGGGTTGACTTGCTTTCCAGTGGGAGGCGGCAGTAGTACAGTGGACTATGTGATGGGATCCCGGGAGGTAGCAGATATGGTGTCTCACTTCACCGTACCACCATGCCCCATTGGGGCGGATCATACATACCTATCCCTTACTTTCAGGAGCTTACTGGAGACCCACCCACCCATCATACAGCCACCATGCACTATTTTCCACTTCACTCAGGACCTAGCCGATGTGTACGACTATCATGTTCATGAGCAGCTATTTGCCTTAGATCCATCAGCACCCATGGCTATGCTCACCTCCCAGCTCTCACATGTACTGCACTTTGGAGCCGCGAGGAGTTTCCCATACCACATACAGACAGGACAGCCACCTACATCTGGGAGCATGCCCCAGAACCGATGGTATGATGATGAGTGCAGAAACCTTTACCGCAGTCTCCGAGTGCAAAGGGCTCGCAGGGAGATCACCCAGAGGCAGGCAGGCAGGAGGATGCATACTCTCACACGCCGTAAGTGGCGAGCTTATGAGGAGGCTCAGTACGGGGACACATATCACATGCTCATGAGCAGAGATGCTGCTGCTGCTTGGAGGAGACTCAGAGAGCCCCGTCCTCCCACACCTATTACCGATCCTCAGACCTGGCAGACATATGCAGAGTGACTATATGATGTGCCTGCACAGCCCCCTATACCACAGCCCACAGAGCCATGCTCCACAGTCTCCACCTTCTTCACCCCACCTATGGTTAGGAGGGCCATATGCCGACTCCAACATGGACGGGCGACAGATCATACAGGATTACAGGGAGAGCATCTCGTCTATGCTATTGATACATTGGCACCATTTCTTGCTCATCTCTTCAGCAGAGCTCTGTTAGAGGGGTTTCCGGCTGAGTGGACGATGCGCCGATCCATAAAGCGGGAGATGTACTAGACCCCGGGAACTACAGGACCATCATGATTGGCCATATATTGGCCAAACTATACGGGGCAGTTTTGGAGGCAGAGCTGAGCACTCATGCAGAGGTTGGGGGATTGAGAGCAGCAGGCTAGGCAGGCTTCCGTGGAGCCTTCTCGACCATTGACCACATTCTTACATTGAGGTGCCTGATTGATCAGGCCAAGGCACGGAGGGAACGGCTCTATTGTTGCTTTGTGGATTTCTGCAAGGCATTTGATACTGTGCCCAGAGAGCGCCTCTTTTGGCGACTACAGACACTAGGCATACCTTCAGACATGATGTGGGGCATATACAGGCTATATGAGTAGGTCTTTGGGAGAGTCCGATGCCTAGGAGGCTTGTCCGACACAGTTGCTAGCACCATTGGTGTGAAGCAGGGGTGCCCATGCTCTTTGGCTCTATATTGATGAGGTGGTCGATTCATAGTCACATGGGAACGCCGTTCCATTGGTGTGGAACGGGGGGACGTGGAGGAATGGAACTTGGGAACGGCGGAACGTGGAGCAACGTTTTTTTTATTTTTTTATTCCCCGATTCGCGAAACGGCACCGTTAACGTTTTTTTTTTCCACGTTCTGGCCGCCGACAGCGTAATAGCGTATCCTTCTTTTTTTTTTTTTGAATAGAAGGGTTACGGGTGCCCAACGTTTTGGGCACCCTTTGTATTAAAAAAAAAAAACGGATACCTGCTTTGAGCGCCGCCGCCGACCCCTAAAAAAAAAACATGGGAAAAAAAGAATAGATTATGCAACGTTAAAAAAAAACGTTGAAAGACGACCTGCCAGGCTGCCCTGCAACGTTCAAAAAAAAAACGTCAATATCAACGTTAAAAAAAAAACGTCAATATCAACGTAAAAAAAAAAACGTACCTCTCTGAGAACTTATGAAAACCTGCAGAGTGCAGCTGCAAGTACAGTGTCACGTGTGCATAGCCAAGTACAATCTCTCTCTCTCATTATTCATAGCCAAGTACATTGTACAATCTCTCTCTCTCTCTCTCTCTCATAAGGGAACCAAGACAGCTTTCTCTCTCTCATAGCCAAGTACAATCTCTCTCTCAAAGCCAAGTACAATCTCTCTCTCTCTCTCTCTCTCTCTCTCTCTCTCTCTCTCTCTCATATAATGCCTCCTAAGGGAACCAAGAGAGCCAAGAAGAACGAAGCATGGTCATGGTGGGATGAGGTGGATATTCTTGAGGCCAATCAAGGCGGAGGAGCTAGGAAGTGGAAATGTCGCTATTGTGGCAGCACCAAACATGGTTTTCTAAATATGAACAAGGTCATTGAGTTTGCTATCAAATTCTTGTCTTTTTTTGTCTACTTTCAATTGTATATTTGTCTCTTTTTGCCTGCTTTTAATTGTATATTTGTCTACTCATGTGTATTGAAATATGATAACGTGTCGTTCCGGATCCCGTTCCGGATTGCAAGGGGTCCCGTTCTCGTTCCGGATTGGCCCCTCGTTCCCATATCCATTCCCGTTCCCTGGTGACTATGGGTCGATTACATCACACAGGGAGGAGGCTCTGGGGTTGAGCTATCAGGTATTACTGTCCATGTTATGCTTTATGCTGATGACATCGTCTTGGTATCCGACACGCAGGTTGGGCTTCAAAGACACCTTGTGGCTCTTGATGACTTCTGGGCACAGCAGGGTCTCACAGTGAAAACCAAGGTTATGATCTTCCACACCTCACCCGCAGTCAGGAGCCACACTACTCTCACATTAGCAGGAGGGTGGGTCGAGGTGGTGAGCTCTTATGTTTACCTTGGTATCACATTTACTATCTCAGCTGGACGCTTCTCCATGGCTCAGGCAGTCCGAGACAGAGTGAACGAGGGTATGCAGCTCTTGCTGGCCTTGAGCGTCAGTGTCATCAGGCACATTTTCAGGAACCCTGCACGAAGGGGTGGCTCTTTGATACATTAGTGACACCAGCCTTGATGTACGCAGCAGCGGTTTGGGCACCAGGGCTTGCAACCTCCACATGGGTACAGCTAGAGAGACCACAGATCTTGATGCTCTCGAGGATGATACGCAGCAAACCATCCGTCCCGCACGACATTGTTCGAGCTGAGTTTGCTGCACCACCTATGGCAGTGGAGGCATTGTTCCAGACGATCTCCTTTATATACAGGATGAGGGAGATGCCCACGGAGAGATTATCCCGCCGAGCTTTTTAGGCATCCAGACAGCTGGCCGAGGCTGGACACACTGGATCTTGGTATGCACAGATGCTACAGTGGTTCTCACATCATGGGATAGACATTGAGCGGTTGCCACCTTTTCAGTATGATCAATCTGCTCCACGGGGTTACCTCTCTCTCAATGAGAGTAACAGAGTGATGAGACAGGACATATGGCAGCACTACATAAAGGAGACATGGACAGCACTAGAGAGCCCACTACCACCGAAGATTCTGTATTACAGAGACCACTTTATGAGCATCTCAGGGGATGGGTTTATACATCGACCGCGGTACATGGATGTATACATGCCACACAGCTCTCGCGTTGCTATTGGACAGCTACGAGTCTCATCACATCAGCTAGAGATAGAGGCTGGGAGAGCGGCACGGGTTCCCAGAGCTGATCGGATATGCAGATTGTGCCACGAGGAGGTGGAGATTGAGGATCACTTTGTATGTAGATGTAGAGCCCACCAGGGGGTCAGAGATAGATATGCAGGATTGTTTGAGGAGCACTCTTCACTACATCAGTTGATAGGGGCCTCGGACCAGCGACAGCTTGGCAGACTACTACTAGAGCTTCATAGTTCTCGAGAGAGACTCCTCCAGACACCCGCTCCCACTAGGGGTGGGAGACAGTCCCAGCTCACAGATTTCTTCCAGAGAGCTATGCCAGTGCCAGCTGATGTACCACGTGGGGTGACCGCACAGAGAGCAGAGGAATTGAGAGCCAGGAGGAGACCTAGACAGACTGGACGTAGAGCACCCCGACTCCGTCACCGAGAGATAGCAGCTATCCGAATGAGACACCAGATGGAGACACAGGAGAGGCTAGCTCGCTTTCATTCAGACTCAGGGCACATGTTCACGCCATTCACAGCCTCAGCATTGGCGATGTATGATATCTTATATCCCTCTTATGGCACTGGATGGAGTTAGACATAGATCTGCATAGCATGCTTGTACTACCCCTTCAACATATAGAGATGTATCTTGCCTTAGCACTCCATCCACATTCCCAACCCCCGTTATATTGTTTGTATATGGGCTCCACCGATCCATTATGATTCACAGTTGTATCCAAACACATGCACACTTTTTCTTTTCTTTCTTTTCTTCCGATGACCGGAAGAACACAGTTGTATTATTTTTTGTCTCATAGGCCGACTTTGGTCTCTCGCAGACGTTAATATCTCTCTCTCTCTCTCTCTCTCTCTCTCTCTCTCTCTCTGTCTATACCTTCTTCTCTACTTTTCCCCTTCCATTCTCCTCCTCTTTTGTCAATTCCTAATCTATGATCTACTTGACAAGACCATACCCCTAGGCCCTTAAAAATGACGTATTATATTTCAGTCTGCCGTAAAAGACGTTCATACGCATATTATACTTCGCCGTATTATATGCCCCGTCTTGTACCTGGCTTCTATGGTAAGTCCCCTGCCACGAGGTGTCATGTCTGAATGGAGCCCATCCATAGGTCCGGAAGCGTAGAGAACGCCCAACTAGTGACATCACCCCTGGCTTCTAAACAGTTGACTGCAACTGAAAAGCTTCCAAGTATGCTTCTAGGAGCTGCAGATACTCCGAGAACTATACCTCATCCATCCATTTAGCATCCATAGGTGAATAATTTTTGAACTTCACAAAGTAGCACCTTTGAAGTTTGCCACTTACAAGCTTACGCTCCTTGTGAAACACAATCTGCTTTGGCTGTAACATCTCTTCCAGCTCATCCACTTTGGGTGGATCTTCCATAACTGGCTCTCAATGACTTCGAATGGTCCATAGTAGGTGGTAGAGAGCTTAGGACATTCTTTCTTTTCCAGGCGTCTTTCTAAGTCTGGCTTTCTCGAATTTTAGCAATACCCAATCATTTTCTTTGATGTCCGATTGCCTTCTATGCTTATCTGAAGCCTTTTTATGCTTCTCTTGAGAATGCTCAATGGCTGTCTGCACGTATGCAAAGGCAATTTCAAGGTCCCTAACAAATTCATTGGCAGTAAAAATTTTATCCTTTGCACAAAGGATGGGTGGCAATACCACTTTGCCATACATGATCTCAAATGGGGCCTTTCCTGTGGAAGCATGCATTGTGTTGTTATATGCAAATTCAACAAGTGGCAAATACTTCTTTCAAGAGCTTTTCTGGTCTGCCACATAGAATATAAGGAAATCTAGCACGGTTGAATTTACAGCTTCACTTTGTCTATGCTTTTGAGAATGGTAAGCGGATGAAAGTGCCCATATTGTCAAAAAGAGCTCTCCATAAGAGACTCGTTGTCCTCGGATCTGTGTCTCCCACAATGATGCTTAAATAGCTGTGACATAAAGATTCTAACCATGTGCTTAGATTTTATGGTCTTTCAATTGGGCAAGAGCTTGCGTCCTAAACTTGTCCACAATAGTCTATATTGCATCATTACCATACTGTGTACGAGGCAAATCCATGACAATGCTTTTCCATGCTAGTTTGCACCTGGCAAAGACTGAAGCAAACCAAGAGCTTTTTGCCTATCAAATTTCACCTTTTGACAGGCGATACATGCACATACATAAGTCTCTATGTTTTCTAGCCAAAAAGAAGCACCTCTCAATCATTTGAGTGGTAGGCAAAATTCCTATGTCCTGCATAAGGAGGAGCATGGCATTCATCCAAAACTTTTTGTCTCATGTTTGAAACTACATATACGCAGTTATCTTTCATAAGATAGCCATCTTTCACTACATATGAGGCATGTGTATGGTCGACCAGCCATGAAATCAGCCCATATACTTGCAAATTAAGCATCCAAACGATACATGTCTCGCATCCCAAATAAGTCCTGATGTAAGGTAACTGAAATTGCAGTCACATATGGTTTTCTTGATAGAGCATCTGCGACCACATTCACTTTGTCAAGGGTGTGCAAAATCTGAAAATGAAACATAGAGAGGAAATTGGCCATCTTTATATGCTGCTCTGAAAGCTTGGTTTGCGTCAAAAAATATCGCAAACTTTAGTGATCAGTCTTGACTATAAATTCAGCTCTCAATAAGTAGTGTTTTTATATTGTAAGAGCATGAATTACAACAAATAGCTATATCTCATAGGCGCCAAGAGAAAGCTTGGCATCATGCAACTTTCTGCTCTCATATGAACGGCATGTCCTTCTTGATTTAGGACAGCTCCTATGCAATTGCCACATGCATCACATTCGACACTGAATGGCTTTTGTAAATCAAGAATCACTAAAATTGGTCCCGATGTAATGGCACTCTTGAGCTTAAGAAAAGCATCGATTTCAGATTTTGACCATTTAAAGATGGCCCTTTTTTTTGTAAGTTCATGCCATGGTGAGGCAATCATTGCAAAATGAGATGTGAGCATAAACCAAGGGGACTCTTCTTGTATGGATTTAAGTTCCGGCCAATTGGATCTTTGCAGGATCCATTTGCACACCATCTTTTGACACTATATGTCCAAGATAGTGAATCTCCGAGAGGAAAAATTCACTCTTTTTTCCATTAATCATAAGCTTGTGTTTTGTTAATTCATCAAAGACCATTTTCAAGTGCATCTTATGCTATTCCTTGCTCTTCAACAACACTAAAATGTCATAAAAAAAGACACCTATAAATGCTCTATGATTTTTGAAAATTCGGTCCATCATTCGGCTAAAGTAGCTGGAGCATTTGTGAGATTGAATGACATAATGTAAGCCCAGTGGGGTGTGTCGTGACAGATTCTACCACGTGTCCAAGAGATAAAGATATAGAGAGAGGGGAGAGAGAGAAGGGAATAGGGATATTGCACAGTACACCACACTGAGCGGGGAACAGACCTGGTCTCCTTTCAGGAATTTATTTTTTTCCACGGGCACGTTGGCCAAGATCAATACAACAATGAATACAAAAGCAAACAAAATATCTCGATGTAGTATATCCAAGTCGATGTCGATGTCAAGGCACGAGATCTCTGATGCCGATCACACCACGTGGATGACCCACAAGAATCTCTCACCGGGCTAGTACCAGATCCAATATCTAAGTCCAAGTCTAGATCTAGATCCAAATCCAAGTCCAAGTTCCAAGTAAACTCAATACCCAATCTGTTAGGAGGTCTTTTCTTGAAAAGCTGAGAAAAACTTGAGCAGTCCTGGTAGCTGAGAACAGTGCTACTAGGCAGCGGTGGCTGTTGCATAGCGGCGGCGGCGGCGGATAGAGGTGGTGGCGGCGGAGATGGGCGGGGCTGGGTGGAGCTGAGTAAAATATGGTGGAACTGGGCAGCACAAAGGTGGTGCAGGAGGCAACCCTGGCAGAAGATGGAGGTGAGACCTTAGGCCGGGCGGATGGAGAGGTTGAGAATGAGGATAAAGATGTTGAATAGGATCTCCTTGCTCTCCAAACACTTCAATGAATGAGAAGTGAGAGGTTCATGCTTCTTTTATACCCAAGGGGGGATACGTCTTTTTGCCAAAAGCTACCATGCTTTGCTTTTACTTTTTCACTATGCTTTCCTCTTTATTCTTTTAATATAATATATTACTCAACTTTTGTCAAAGTTCTTTAGCTTTGCTTTTGTAACTTCAAGGCCTTGTTTTTTGGTCCTAAAGGTGCTTTTTGAAAAAGCGGCTTTTAGCTTTTTGGTTTGGTTCAGTCTCCTCTTGCTAGTGGTGCCCTTAGCTCGCGGTCAACTTAGTTTGACTTTTTGCTTTTGTTCAGTCTCCTCTTGCTAGTGGTGCCCTTAGCTCGCGATCAACTTAGTTTGACTTTTTGCTTTTTCCTACTTTTTGTCCAAAATTGGTGCTTTTTTCTGAACCAACTTCGTGATCCCTGTTCCCATGCTTTCAACAAGTTGTCCATGTGTCCGAGCATGTGAAGATGGTGCCCTAGAGAAAGAGAATGTTGATGGGTCCCCCAACTGTAGCTCTTCTAAGGACGCCTCACCTCTGAAAGCACCCAAGTCCCCCCAAACCCTCAATGTTCCATGAGGCTATCCGCATATCAATCTCTACGGGAGACGGAACTATTGGAACTACGCTCCACTCGAAGAGTCTTGGGCATGGGTTTCGATGGGGAGTAATCACAATCGGTCCTAGGACAAAGGTGCGCCAGGTGGATGCGGATCCTATCCTCCATTGCTTGGGTCACGTGTAGCGGCTGATCCGGAATTGATTGTATATTTCTGTTTGGCCATCTGTTTGAGCATGGAATGCATTGGACAACTACAACTTAGTCCTAAAACTGTCAAACAATGCTCTCCAAAATTTGGACGTAAATTTTGGATATCTATCTGATTTGATAGTCTATGGCAAACCACCAATGGGGTACCAAAACCGAATGAACCAACAAGCGATGTCCTTGGCTGTGGCTGTTTGCTTGCATGGAATGAGCATGCAAAACTTATTGAATCTATCAACAATTGTCATACACTGTGTGTTTCTAGATCCACCTGAGGCGGGAAGAGAGTCTATGAAGTCCATACTGATGTCATGAAAGGGTCCCTCAGGAATAGGCAAAGGCTATAGTAACCGTGCTTGTTTTGTATGAGGAACTTTCACTTTTTGACATATCTAACATGATTGGACATGTTGGTAGACATCCCGTCGCATCTTAGGCCAATAGAATGACCACTCTAACTTCTCCAAGGTACTGTTGATACCCCTATGGCCCCCAACCAGAGAATCATGGGCATCATGGAGAAGGACTCGATGCTTGTCTTTGAGTACACAAAGGCAGTTCTTGAAAAACAACCAACCATCCTGGATACAGTAATGGCCTGGTTTTGAGCTAAGGACCAAATGATATTGAGTCTTGAATTCTTCCGAATCTGGATATGGTGCCTTCATACTGTCTAAGTCTTTGCCTTGAATTTCAAGCACACTGGACTCGTGCAATGTTTGAATAGTGCCCTTGCGACTAAGAGTATCGGCAACGGGGTTATTCTTGCTCGGAACGTATTCAATCGTTCCCCCAAGAACAATTGACTCCATCTGGACTGCTTGTCACTCCATTGGGCACTAGGCATGGTTTGCAACCATTTAAGTGCCTGGTGATCTGTCTTAACTGTGAAGTCCCTCCCGTAAAGGAAGTGCTTCCAATGTTTAAGAGTGGTCATCACCCCCAAGAGCTCTTTGTCAAACAACAAATAATTCTTCTCGGCGTTATTTAACTTGCGGCTATAATAAGCCACTGGCCTACCATCTTGCTGTAAAATAGCAAGATGGTAGGCCTCGGTAATCACGTCAAAAGGATCATCCCACGATTCCAACTTCAAAACTGGAGACTCAAAGGCAACTTTCTTCATTGCCTGGAATGCCTCTAGAGCCTTGCCTGTGACGGACACTTTCTGACGACAAGTCTTCTCGCCCTTGAGCAAGTTAGAAAGAGGTGCTGCAAGATCAGAAAACTTGTCCATATAGGTGTTGTAGGCTTGATAAAGACCCACAAATGAGCAAATTTTCTAGGCTATAGTGGGAACATCCCAACTGAGAATGGCCAGTACCTTTTCAGGGTCGAGGCTAATACCTGAAGAACTAATGATGTAACCCAGGTAATGGATCTCCTGGACTCCAAACTCACTCTTTTTGGCATTGATAAACAACTCATTGTTCTGCAAGAGTTGCAAAACCTATGCCACATCTCACTCATGGTGCTCTGCAGTCCCTGAGAAGATAAGAATGTATCTAAGAAGATGAAGACGCATTTGCCAATGAGATTCCGAAAAACCTGAGACATCATTTTGTTGAATGTCGTTGGTGCATTCGTGAGACCAAAGGGCATCACCACAAATTCGTAGTGGCCACGCTGGGTCTTAAAGACCGTTTTTGGAATGTTGGCCTCAAAGATCGAACCTGATGGTAGCCACTCTTAAGATCAATCTTAGAAACAATCTTTGCACCATTGAGTCATTCTAGAATGTACTCTATTTTGGGCATGGGGAACCTATTCTTCACTATTAGTTTATTCAGCGCCCTGTAACACACATAATCATGCAGACTTATCTTTCTTCTGGACAAATAGAATGGGAGCGGCAAATGGTGAGGAGGATGATCGAATAAAACCAGACCGGAGTAACTGAGCTAACTGTTGTTCCACCTCGCTCTCCAATGGCTTAGAAAGGCAGTAGGGAAACTTGCTGGGAGGTTCTGAACCAAGAACCAACTCTATGCGATGGTCCTCAGGTCTAGTGGGTGGGAGAGTGGGCGGGAGGTCGTCTCGTAGCATGATGTTGCTGTATCGAGACAAAAGACCAGCCATCTGTTACTCTCCTGTGGGAGTTACTTGTTACTCTCCTGCGGGAGTTACTTGAACTGCATTAGACTGAGAGTGGACGTATAGTAAGAGACACTTTGTCCCTTATCTGATGGCTCTTTAGGCCTGAATGTGGGAAATGAGTGGAATGCCAGAAATGCTGTGATCCCCGCGAATCATGAGAGGCTCAGGAAAGCCTTCAATGATGGTGAAAGTGTCCTACCTCCAATTAGGAATGGGTGCATACTATCTAAACCACTGGATCTCGAGGATCATGTCACACCCTAAGAGAGGGGGGGCAATGAAATCCCGCTGGAATGTGCCCCGCCAAACCTGAAACTCAAATTTCAAAGCTTTATGAGTAATGTGTGTACGTAGACCAGGGGAAACCCGTCCGCATCCAAATGATAAGGGACCAAGGTACAACTCATCTTGGTAGCCAAGTGCGGAGAGATGGCACCCTCAGAACTGCCCATGTCGAAGAGGACAATGAATTGCTGTCCCTTTGAAGTACCATAGGTACGGATGAGAGCCTTTGTCTTGTCCTTAACTCCACCCTCCTGCTTATCATCAAATACCACTGGTGGCACTGAATTCAAAGAGGGTAAGAGCTGAACGGCATTTGAGGCTTATGGTGGAGGTGTGGATGATGACGCTATGGTTGCTACTGTGGAAGTGGATGCCTTAGCAGACTTTGCAGCCTGGAATTTAGGGCAATATTTCTTCCCATGTCCCACAGTGTGACAGAAGAAACAACGGTTCTCTGTCCGGTACCGTGTCTGTTCATCAGGCTGGAGATAACCTCCAGTTATGCCCTCAGCTTTTTACTCAGGAGTCTTCTTGGGCGTAGAATCTTTCTTATGGCCTGATTGACCCAAAGAAGTTTTCTTTTGGTCCTTTTGGTCTTTACTATTCTAAGCCCCCTTACCCTAGGTAGATGACTGCTGGGTAGATAGCTGCTGTTGGGGCTTTGAGGTAGACTGTACCTGCTTGGGCTTACCTCCGTTCAGCATCAGCTCTTGATTCTAAGTGAGGGTCAATGCACGTGCATAAGTCTAAGGCTCAAAATTCCGCACAGGGTACCTAATGGTAGTGTTTAAACCTCAAATAAACTGCTTGAGCTTTTCTTCTTCCGATATGCCCAACTGTTTGGCCAGTGTAATGACCTTGTTTGAATAGGTCAAAACAGGGAAACCACCCTGAGTGAGTTTGTAAAACTCATCCTCAAGATTGGTCATGTACTGTGGTGGAAGAAAATAGGCTTTGAGATCAGCCACAAAGGTTTTCCAAAGAAAATGGACTTGGCCTGTGAGGGGGTCTGTGTGAAGTTGTGACCATTGCTGCCACCAAGCGGTGAGTTGGGGTGCTGCCACATGGACTTTGTCTTGTGGATCTGTGATTTTAGCTAATGGAAAATGTGCTTCAAATTGATGAATAAATTGAATGACTGCAGCATGATCGCACTTACCATCTAAGTCACACGAAACGTTTCTGGCAAGGAAACGTCGAACGTGGAAACGGCAAAGGAAACGGTGAGCATAGGTAGTAGGAAACGTCGGGGGTAGGATGAGTTTTAACATGACATTAAAGAACATTATATTGAAAATTGACATAGGCAAAAAGAATAAAGAAAACTCAAATTTCATAGATCAAGACATTGGAGTCAAGTCTTCTACATCAACTTGTTGCTCAGACCATTCATCTATGGGATCTTCTTCTATGACATCCCATTGATGACATGGACCCATCTTATATGATGAATCTTTTCGAGAGGTTAACCTGAGGTTACTATGGACATATACCAAATCCTCTGCCATCTTATGGCCAAGGCGATTGCGCTTGATGGAGTGTATGAAGCCATATGTAGACCAATTCCGCTCACAAGCGGATGCACTCGAAACTTGAGACAAGAGAGTTATAGCTAATCTTTGCAATTGAGGAGTACCTACACCATACATTTGCCACCACGCAACAGGAGATAACTTTAGCATGTCCCCAGGAGCGTCAATGTCTGCAAAATCATCCTGCTTCCCAATGTACCTTGCCAATTGAGCCTTGTAGATAGTCCTTTCATTGGCATTCTGACATATCGTGTCCAAGGTATACCTCCATCCTCTCATGATTTCCTTATCCTTATGTGCATTCTTTAAGAACAACATAGGATTGAGAAGAAAGGCAGTGGCATGAAGGGGAGAATGAAGCTTATTCCACCTGTATTCTGCAATTGCACGAATTTCTTCGTGCATTGCTTCACCACTTGTATACTCCAAGAGCGTCTCCTTGATTTTCTCAAGTACCTGGTCAATGCCCTCATACACAAAGCCCATGCATGGCTCGTCTCTGTCAACAATGCGAAGCATGGCCATAATTGGCCAACAAACCTTTACATATTTTTCAATCCCCTCCCAAAATGAAGCTGAAAGAATTTGATCCTCTACCTCCTGAGCAGCATTGCTTTGGCTCTTCCATTTCTCCCACTCCTGACTTGTGACAAGATGCTTCAAGGGTTCCTTCACCTTGGCAAGTCGATGGAGCATAAGGAAGTTTGAGGCAAACCTGGTATCGCCTGCTCTTATGAGCTTAAGCTTGGAATGCTTGCTAAACATTGCCCTCGTAGCATCATGATTGGCTATGAATTGCTGCACATTCTTACCGTTGTTTATAGCTGGATTCATCCACTCAATTATAGATAAGTCTTTGAGTAAAAGATTCAAGCAATGAGTTGCACAAGGAGTCCAGAAGATGTGCTGGAATTCCTCTTCGATGAGTTGACCGGCCAACTTGCAATTTGCTGCACTGTCTGTGATCACTTGAACCACGTTTTTAGGGCCAACCTCCATAATAATCTCCTTGAGAAGCTGCGCTATGAATTCTGCTGTCTTCTGGTTCCCACTTGTGTCCACGGACTTCTTGAACAATACTCCATGAGAGTTTGACACCATGAAATTAAGCAAAGGCCTCTTCGCTGTATCTGTCCACCCATCTGAAATGATGGAGCAGCCATACTCCGCCCAACTTGCCTCCACTGGACAGAGGGAAGTAGCCACTCTTTCTCGCTCCTTCTCCAAGAGTGTGGTCCGCAATTTCTCATAGTTTGGGGCTTTATAACCCTTCCCAAAAGAAGAAATAGCAGAAACCATGGAGTGAAAGTATGGAGAACGGGCAAGAGTAAAGGACAAACCATTAGCATAGAAACAGCGAGCCACTGCCTCGTCCACTTCTTCTCTAGACGCATTTTGAAACATACTTTCCACCGAAGGCTGCGACAAGGATTGCTTCCCGGACGCATGTGTAGCATGAGTGATCTTCTGCTTCTTTTTGCTAGCACTTTCATGCTCTTCTCTAGCCATACGTGCCTTGTCTTCTGGTGAAACCTTCGAACAAAGTTGGATCCCCTCCTTTGTGATCCCCAACAAATGTGCGCGCACACGAGGATAGGATCCTCCAAACTCTCGATTACAAAATGAGCAAGCCCATTTTTTGGTCCCACCTTTACCAAATGCACCTTTCTCTGTCACGTACTTCCATAAAGGCTCCGGGGAATGTGGTGTTTTTACCCGAAACCCTATTGGTGGAGGACCTTGTGAAGCAGATGGTGAGGAAAACATATTGTGGCGAGGTTCAAGAAAATAGCGGTGCTCTCCTTCGGGTGATTGGTGGAAAAGCAGTGTCCTGTTTGTTAGCACACAACCACTCTGGTAAGAGTATGATGCTCGGACACTTGCACTTGCGGGCTCTCTCTCGGATGGCGTGGTCAAGGGATAGATAGCCTCTAATGATACGTGGACACTTGCAATGCTCAAAGATCACAGTACGTGGCGCACAATCAAAGCAGAAGCACTCTTTCCTAGGATTTCTACCCTCAGATTGTTTCTCCAGTGACATTGGAGGCAGACATGGTGATGGAGAGAGAGAGAGAGAGAGAGAAAGAGAGTACAAATGCTGAAGTGGTCTGCCCATTTATGTAGACAATGCTTGGTCCAAGTCTTGCTTCGCATTGTTGACAGACGACGATGGCGCCAGACGACGCAACGCGCAGAGAAAGAGCAACGCGCAGAGAACACGCATTTTTAATTCTACGCGTTAAAAAACTAACGCGTCACTTACGCGAAACGAAAAAGCCCAAAAAAAATTTAATTTGTTGAGGCGATTTAACACGTGGCAGAGAAATAACGTGTCCTGTTTCTTGCACGTTTCCGCGTATTGGAAACGTTCGCCGCTGCAGGAAACGCTGAAACGGCGTTTCCGCCTGCGACGCTGTCGTTTCCTGCAACCCTGCTTACCATCATACTTACTAAAATTTGGAGTTGTTCGTATGACGGTGGTGGTAGGGGCGGTGGAGGACGAGGAATGTAACGCCTGCTAAGGGAGAGCCGCTAAAATTTGAGCCATCGTTTGCTGATTCTGGATTTGCACAGCCTCCCAGTCAAGTCTTTGTTGGAACTCTTCTCTCTGCGGTGTTGGTCTTTGCATGTGGCTTCCCTATCCCTTTGTTCATCTGCACGTCTCAGTTTTCTTTCTTCATCTGCTTTTCTTTTTGCTTCGTCGTCTTTTCTTCATTGTTCTTCAATATGTAGCAAGACCTGTGCTAGATCTGAGGCAAGCTGTATCTTCAGAGAATTTAGTTGCTCCATCGTTTTCAGACGTCTGTGCTTGGCGGAAGTGTTTTTTCTGTTTGGAAGCTTTGTGCCTCCATTCCTTCCTGCTGGCTTTCTTCGTGATGTGATGTTTCTCCCGACATGGTTGAGACCTGGGTTTCTTTTCCGGACTGTAGTATAACCATCCACCAGAGGCTCTGATACCAATGTTACATGCATTGAAGTTGATCGTGATAACGTACAAGGCGGCCTTCTTTATACCTTTATGTGGTGAGAATATGTAGCATCAACGTTAGAGAGTAGGGAGAGAGAGGAGAATGTAGAATGTAGAAGACGACACAGTATTGGGTCCCAAAACCCACTGAAGCCCCCCCGCCCCCCCTTTGCAAGCAGGAGTATTTGCTTATATTATTCTTTGGAGAAATGTTGTACAATGTTGAGTACTAATGATATGAAGGCCCAACGCAAGGACGAGGGAGGCCCAGATGTTGGGAGTATCCAGCTATCTGGAGGCTCTGCTGAAGACTCTCCTTGGCCAATGATGCAAGTCCAGATGACTGAAGGACTGCACATATGCTGGCTGAGATGTAAGAGTATCTTCCTTGTTGCCTGGAGATGAGCAGGACTGCTGAGCGCTGAATATCTGAATGTTCTTTTCTCAATATTTGAATGAATTTACGTGGGCTGAGGAGAGGCTTTTTATACCTCATCAGGTCAGCAGTCGGCTGCCTCAAGAGGCTGTCGGCTGATGCAAACATGTCCCATGACTTGATAAATGCTGGTCGGCTAAAGCAAAACCCTGTCGGCTGCAAGAACTGCCCACGACTGGTATTATGCAGTCGGCTGCACATTTCGAGCTCCTATGCCCAGTCGGCTGCCCCAAAAGATCCTGGTCGGGCTGTAGCACACCTGTCGGCTGTTGGCCGACTGCTTGGCATTACATGCATCTAATGCTAAGGTTGACACATACATGCTCCTGAATGATGCTTTCTCCAAGTGGGTTAAGAGTGTGTGGGAGAAACAGAAAATTAGGGTTAGGTTATGTGGGAGACATACACAGAGAAGAACAAGGGAGAGAGAGAGAGAGAGTTGTGGGGATAAGTCAACTCATGAGTAGCATGAGTGTGTGACTCCCCTATCACACATGTATATTGCACTAGTACACATAGTGCACTTAGTACATTAAAAGTACTAAGTGTACTATGTACTATAACTTATGGGCTTGTACACACTATAAGGGTGGGCATATTGCCTTTACCCCAACAACCTCCCACTTAAAGGCAAAGGCAAAGTGCCCTTAAGTAAAGGAGAAGAAAAAATCAGCATGTACATGATAATATACAAGGCCATATCAAGGCTGAAACTGGCCTCATCCAATGCCCATCAAGTGTCTGCAACCTGTGACATGAAAGGAGGCATCTGAATCAATGATCCATGAGTGCATACCATGACCACCTGTAAGAAGTGAATGGGCATCAAGTGAGGACGTAAATAGGACCTCATCCTCACTGCCACCTGCATGTGACACATTGATTTCTTCAATCTTGACTCCACTTTTGCCCTTTGGCTTTACATCTTTGGCTTCATCTTTCTCTTTGTCTTTGCCTTTTCCCTTTTCCTTTTGATCATTTTTCCATTTGTAGCATTGCTTTTTAATGTGTCCCTTCTTGCCACAATAATGGCATTCCAAATCCTTTTTGGAGCGAGACTTGCTCCTTCCCCTTTCTTGGCTTTTCCCCCTTTGCTGGGATCTCCCACGTGCATTCATTGCATTGGACTTTCCAACAGAGTTGTTCTTCCTGTTCATCTCTTCTTGAAGAAGAGCACCCTCAACATCTGCATATGACAGCATAGCATGCGAATTGCTAGTGGCTGTCCTGAATGTGTCCCAACTCTCTGGCAAAGTGCATAACAGAAAAGTGGCTTTGAACTCATCGTCCATTGCCAACTTTTGATTAATGACCTGGCTGACAATACCATTAAACTCATTTAGATGGGCTGTCATAGACGCCCCTTCCTTCATCTGAAGACCTATGAGTTTCTTCAACCAATACACTTTGCTTGAGGCACTTTGTTGGGCATACAAGTCCTGCAATCTCTGCCACATTCCCCAAGCTGTCTTCTCTTCACGAATGCTGAAAAGTAATGAGTCTGACACAGACAACATGATAGTAGATCTTGCCAGCTCATCCATATCTTGCCACTCTTCAGCAGTAAGAGAAGCGGGCATTACACCCCTTTCTTTGATAGGCTTGTGCTGCTTTTTCTGGAGCAACACATTGTAGCACTGGGTTTGCCAAATATCATAATTATGCGAGCCTTCAAGCTTCTTGATGTGAAGCAATGAAGAGCTCTCACCTGTGGTTGCCATAGCAATATGCAACCTGTCAATGCCTGACTCCCTGCAAAATGTACAAACACTGCACCAAAAGCACACAAAGTGCTCACAGTTGTTCTCCCAAGCTTTATCTCCCACTGCGGAAGCACAAATGCAACTTTTCTCCCACTTTATGTGATGAAAACACCAAAATCTGGTTGCTGCAGATTTTGGACAGCACCTTAAATGTGCTCTTTTGCCCTTCCAAAGTACTGTACAGCAGTACCAAGTGCTCACCAATGATGTACCAAACCTGTACCGGCAAGTACAGCAGCTGAAATTGAACCTTTTGGTCACTCAAAACAGTGTACAGCCATGCCAAAACTTGCACAAAGCTGTGCCAAATCTGTACCAGCAGGTACAATAGCAATAAATGCTCTCCTGGCTGTCCAAATGAGTGAAAATCAGACTTTTACAGTCCCGTACACTGCATAAAACAGTCCCGAACAGAAATTGGACAAACACCCCTTGACTGCAAGCTGATTTTTGAGGATTCAAGGCATAAATGTCTTGCCTGCTACTTTGCCAAGCTCAACAAGCATACAAACTTGAAAAGCCCCTTGAATTAAGATCAATTTCTGATCATACATGGTACATTGACGCACACGAAGGCATCCAGAGTGTTCACGATGCTTCTTCCTGGCCACATATACATCAAATATATGAAAGCCCCTTGATTTACAGGCACATTGAGTGCTTGTAAGGCATCAACACATTATCCACAGCATCAAATGCGATTGCCTGCATGCAAATCAACCAAATCGGCACAAAAGCCCCTTGATTTGCACTGCAATTTTGCCCAAATGTGCGATTTCTCACATCATACGGCATGTATGAGTGCCCAATGGCACAATTACATCAAAAGCCCCAAATTATAATGCCCAATGTCCTGTCAATTGACTGCAAATGTGACCAATGTCACCGATTTCCTGCCAATTGACCTGGGGTGTGACCAATGTCACCCAATTTTGCTAATTTTGCTCAAAATTTGAGCAATTTGGCACCTGTACCTGCTCAATTGCAAATAATGGACATAAAAATTCCCGAAATTGAAGCAAAATACCTCTAATTTGGGCTGAATTTGAGGGGCAATTCTGATTTGAGGGGCAATTCTGATGTTGACTGCTGATTCGTGTGGATACTTAGCTGCTGCTGCTGTAGAGGACACGTGGCTGTTGAGTCGCCTCTTTGCTGGCTATATGCGCTGAGCGCTACGTGGCTGAGCGCTGGCTGACTGGCCTTACAGGAGGCGCCTGGCTGCAGCAGAGCAGCTGCGCTGGCTGCAGCTGGGCTGGCTTATCAACTTCTGCGGTAGTCGATTTGCATACGATGAGTACAACAGGGCAGTCGGGTACAGCACAGTAGCCTGTAGCGAAGTCGACTTGCCTGCGGGTATCGAAACGAGAAGGGTGACGTTCTGATGGTGTGATCAAATCGACGAAGCGCTTAGTAGCTTATACCTTGTGGCTAAGGATCAACTAACGCTGCGTTCGTGTCCTTGCGCTTCTTCTCCAGTCGACTTTCACTTCACAGTCAGTCGCTAACTGACATGCCTTTAGCCACTACAAAGGTCTGTTGCAGCACGTCACTTCGCCTCTCTGCTGAAGGAGAAAAGGCTGCCCTCGACTCCTTCTCTTTCCGCCCACCTGCCTGCGAATAGTTCAACACACGCAGCAAATGAATTCCAGTTGAATTCCAGCGATGCAGCACTTGAGAACAAAACCCTAAAACCAGGTCTCTGATACCAGTTGTGTGGGAGAAACAGAAAATTAGGGTTAGGTTATGTGGGAGACATACACAGAGAAGAACAAGGGAGAGAGAGAGAGAGAGAGTTGTGGGGATAAGTCAACTCATGAGTAGCATGAGTGTGTGACTCCCCTATCACACATGTATATTGCACTAGTACACAGTGCACTTAGTACATTAAAAGTACTAAGTGTACTATGTACTATAACTTATGGGCTTGTACACACTATAAGGGTGGGCATATTGCCTTTACCCCAACAAAGAGGACTGACAACTGATTGACCTCTAAAGCTCAGAGACTGACCTACGTAGCTTGTGCTTGACTGTCCTTGGACTGAGGGCTCACAATGGGGTCACGGCGTACGACAAATAATCCTAAAAAGGTTCTACTTCTGTACAAATGCTGCACAGATGATCATGCCAGTGTGTCACTGTGTACCCGAGTGCAGGGTGCACATGACCACGGTGGTAGAGAGCTATAACCTTGGAGTAGAGAACCACCGAGAATAGAGAAGAGTTGCCAACATGATAAAGGCTAGTCTGCAGCAATAGAGCTTGCTCAAATGAAGAGAGAGGGGTCTCACTTTGATGCACTGTCATGCCACATGTCCCAATTTAAGAGATGGTTCCCACCCATAAACTTCATCTTTAAAAATATATGCCCTTCCAGCATTTTTTACTGTTTGAAAGTTGCAATTTTTCTTGTTTGGATTGAAAGTTATGAATGAATAGTTACTCCTTGGCTTTGTAGTTGCAGATGTAGCCTCAACATCCCAAATTATTGTTGGTGTAGCTTGTATTACCTTCAGCATTGACTTGAATTTCGTCTCCCAGCAACATCCATTTGGAAATCCTCCTGTTATTTGCTTCTATGCACTTCTGCTCCTTGAGCTTGGTACGGACAACATGGTGGTGAGTCATAGCTGCAATGAAACAGCTAATACCTTCTCAAAAGTATGAAATGTTTCAAAAACGTTTTCAGAGACTCTATTTGTAACTCTACTAGATGAGACTCACAAATCAGAAATCAGGCTGGGCTTTAGAGACCCTATTTGTAACTCTCTTCAAATCTTCAATGAGAGTCAGAAATCGGAAATCAGGTACTCATAATACAACATGCTGGATTTTCATGACGGAAAGATGGGCAAGTTTTACATGTTCTACAAATATACAGGGATTTTAGGATGTCTCTAGGCCTCTGAAACATTTTTGAAATGTGCTTTTTGGAATGCCTGGCAACTATGGTGGTGACGTGTATCTACTTCTTTCTTTGGGTTTTCCAAAACCTCCCCACTTCTTTCATCTTTGAGAAAACTGAGAGAGAGAGAGAGAGAGAGAGAGAGAGAGAGAGAGAGAGCTAACTTGGTCTTCTGTAGGCTGTGGAGCTGGGAAAACGCTTCTCTGATAAGCATGCTGCTCGTGTTATCAATGGCTGCCTTGGAAAGTTCACTGTTAGTGCTTACTTTCAGGAAAATCAGGTGGCAAAGAAGAATGGTATGCCGCTGAAAGAAGATAGCAGCTCTTAGACTCTTTTGTGGAAATAGAATAGTTCCACACTTCATATGCTTATAGTCAGCTTTTGTGCATGCATTGGGAAAGCAAGTTGCAGTGTTCATAGGGCTACTCACAGCTAGCAGAAGATTTTAGTAGAGGCATTGGTTTATTGCCTATAGAAGGGCATGGAAACCATTGGAGATACAAGCTATGGAGACTGGCCATGGAGGTGGCATCAGAGATTTGCAAATTCCACTAGTGAGAATTGGCTTGTCAGACCCATGATTGATCCGTGTCACATGACCTGGATATAAAGGGACAAAGGCACTGTGAAAGTAATCAAGTCATCCTACTCTGCATTGCTGGAGAATTGGCCGTATCAATCTTACAGCTGATGAGTTATAATGGAGATAATTTGCTTGAATCTTGGCTTATTTCCAACCCTCGTGGATGGGAACAGAGATTTGTAAGCTAGTTTAAAATTGTGAATGTGTTGACAAAAGGATGTATTAACACTGCCTTGAAGTGCCAACAAGGTACTGAAGCCAATCTATGAAGTATATATCATAATGCCATTTGTAACCATGCTTTAATGCATGTACGTGACATTCTATTGCGTAACATCATTATACACGTGGCAAGTTCTGAAATGTGTGCTTCATTTTGACGCTCTAACAGTCAGATTTAGAACTTCAGAGGAAGTGGGTTTTCATAATCAAGGCCCTTCAGACAGTCTGAGATGCGGTCCTCTACTGATCTGGTCCCAAATTTGTAATTCCTCTTTCCAATAGAAAGTTTGATAAGCACTCAGTTGTAAGGCAATGCTTTTTTTTTTTTGGGTTGCAAAAAGGAGATTTCCAGTAGGTATGAATAGGCCATACAAGATCACAGCTGGAAGCCAGAACAAAACAAGACTTCATCCCAAAATCGACTAGCTACTCTCACTGGATGAAGGGCAGCGCGAGGAATAATCTCCTACGTGTCACATTTCAATAATCTCCATCCTGGCTGGATGGAATGAAAAACACAATCTCCCTCATCCTGATCAAGCAAAGCTAGCACTTGTAATGGCACTCGACGTCTTGGAGAAAACTCCAAGCCACCTAGTATGATCTCGATTGGGAAATGTGCCAATAATCCACTCATGAGGTATAGAAAGCATTCACGAGAGAAGTACCAACAAGAGGCAATGAACCAAGTAGAGGCAAGCAATACTTGGTTAACCACCAAGGCTTTGGAGGCTAGATCCAATCTCCTAGCACTTCAATGAAGAAGTTTCTTTGTAATGCTCATGAGTATTGGTGCTCCCATCAAGAACCGAATCATCAACATAGAAGCGATTTAAGCTTGTATAGATGTAGCTTGCATCCCTCCTCCTATTAGACCAAGAAAAGAGGAGAGAGGATGGCCATCATCCTCCAGCTAACAATCACTTGAGAGCCTCTCCAAAAGGAAATCCTCTCCCCTTTATGCATACGTGTTTAGAATACCAGTGTGTCTCCCGTCTTACATAATGATGACCCACTATGCTCTAGCAAGAAGAACGACATCATGGCTAATGATGCAAAGGCAAGATAGCGGTTGACACTAAAATCCTTTGGTTCCTACAGCTCGCGACCAAAAGGTGTGACCGAATGATAACTTGCAAGATCTACCACATTGGCTTGCATTGAGTTTATGCTCCTACAAGAGAAAAACGTCCATAGGACCTTTTGTGCAACAAAGTGAAGCTGGTTCTTCACAAGCTATTTTTGATGATGTGGAAAAACCTCTCCAAGCCCCTGTATGTTCCATGAGACAATCTTCACGAAGACAAGGGCTGAAAGTTACACGATCAGATCTCGTGGTCTATGAAGAAGGCCCCCCTTTCAAGGTGAGAACGTCTCACATTAAGTGAGGGAGGGAAATTCTCAAGGACAGGTCCACTTCTCCTTCCCATTTTGGGAAGGAATCCTTTCCCTTCTCAAGAATGGAACAAGGGGAGCGTAATGTAGCATCATCACTACAATTGCAATGCAAAGTGTGACGTATCATCATTATTACATCTAGTTGCAATGTAGCCTCATCATTGTGACAACTTTGTTGTAAAGCATCCTTATCCTATCCAAAATCATGATAGGGATACAAAGGGGTTAGGGTGTGTCACCAAGTGTACATGCACTGGTGCAAGGATGGGGTTCGAGGACACCTGCCATCCCTAACCATGGCCAATCAATGTGTAGTGTGCTAAGGTGCATGAGCGGCCAGAAGGGGGAACATTTGATGAGCACGTCCATGATGCCTCCTAATGTGGCCTTTGGATCTGGGATAATCTCTATCAAGGTGACCCCATTGCTACTAGCAACACTAACCATGGCCAATCAATGTGTAGTGTGCTAAGGTGCATGAGCGGCCAGAAGGGGGAACATTTGATGAGCACGTCCATGATGCCTCCTGGCCTTTGGATCTGGGATAATCTCTATCAAGGTGACCCCATTGCTACTAGCAACAAATAGGACATTGATCCTCTATCGAAAATGTGAGCCATGTAGTCTCTGTAACAAGATGTAACCATTAGTGATGGAAGAGTCTAGAACCAGAACAAGAACTCAAATCAAATGCAGCTCCTATGGAAGCCAATAGCTACCAAAAAAACTTGTGTAAGAGCGAAAAATTTGAGAGCGATTAGAGTAAGCCGATGATCCTCTACCATAGGATCAAAGTCCGATCGGTACTAAGAAGAATAATTTCCATGGGCCAAGGGGAATAGGGCTTCTAGCAGCAAGTGCTTGAGGTGTGACCTTCGGGGAGTTGAAAACTTGGGAACCTTGAAGTTGAAGTCAACTTGGAAGGACCTTCGTCCAAGTATATGTTCATCAAGAAAGTGCATATCTAGTTTCGAAGGGAGGGCTACTAGAAGCCAGTCTCTAACTTGCAAATGCGCAAGGTGAGAGCCATAGACTCCCAATGAGAGTGGTCTTCATTTCATTGTCAATGTTGCTTTGGAGCAAGAGAAGCTTGTCTTGTGAAAATTTGATAGTTCTCATAGCTTGTGAGAGTGGAGAAGGATTGGCTTGGGCCAAAGTCAATGCTAATCAAAGGACTGGCGGTCAACTTCAACACCATGGGAATTTTCCACAAGCAACAAAGCAGAAGGGGTAGGAGGAAGGGTTGGAAGCTAAAAAAAGCAAAGATGAGGAGGGCCGGGGTGGAAGAGGAGTGCGCAGCAATGAAGGGAAGGAAGAGGATGAAGGCGGCCAAGAAAAAGGTGTAGGGGGTAGAGGTAGAAGGCTAGAGAAGAAGGTGAGCATGTAAATGGGAGTAGAGAGACAAGAGGGTGGGAGAGGGAGAGAGAGAGATGGTGGGAGAGAGAGACAAAGAGAGAAAAAAGAGTGAAGAGAGAGAAAGAGATGGTAGGAGAAAGAGAAGAGGGAGAGAAGAGAGATGGTAGGAGAGAGAGACAAAGAGAGAAAAAAGAGTGAAGAGAGAGAAAGATATGGTAGGAGAGAGAGGAGAGGGAGAGAAGAGAGATGGTAGGAGATAGAGAAGAGAGTGTGCGCTAGAAGAGAGAGAAAGAGATGGTAGGAGAGAGAGAGAGAGAGAAAAGAGTGAAGAGAGAAAGAGATGGTAGGAGAGAAAGAAGAGAGTGTGCTAGAAGAGAGAGAAGGGAGAGTACGCTAGAAGAGAGAAAGAGAGTAGGAGAGAGAAGAGAGAGAAATCATAATAGATAGAAGAAAGGGAGAAACTAGGTTGGAGAGGAGGAGCTAGGGTGGGCTAGGTTGGGAGGTGGTGGGAGGAGATGGTGGTGGGGAGAGTTAGAGACAGTGTTCAAAGTAGAGAGAGTGAGGTAACCAAGAAAAGCTCCCTCCACTAAGCTTTCTCATTGACAACCCCCTCCTCCTATAGCCTTTTTTGTATTTATTGATATTATGGCATGTCTGCCGACAATAGCTGTATTTGTCTTTCTTTTTAGGATTATTACTATTATTACTCTCCTCAACATCCTTACTAGGAGACTTGGGTTGATTCTATCTTTGGCATATAGACGCCCTAAGAGAAGACTTTGCCTTTTCCTTTTTCAGTGGCAATGAATGCATGGTCTTCCACATGTATAATAGTTTGGTTTTTTGGGATTACTCTTCACAACAACTAACTCATCAAACATAAGGGCATATTGGGGTTACACTTCATAAGCTAAAGTGTGGATGCAAAAGCTTAGTATGAATCCAGTAAAACTGTGAGAATAGCAGGAATTATTTGGATAGGCCTCATCAATACATGCAAGTTGCTCTCTGAGATCTTTGATCCTTATGAGAAACTCATCGATCAAGTCTCCCTCATTCATATGCTTTGACTCTAACTGCTTGAGCAAGTAGGCCACACATACCTCGTTACACAGCACTAGGTAAAGTGCATGCACCAAGCACACCCCAAGCCTACCTAATAGTTTTACATGAGTAAATATAAAGAATAATACTCCTTTTCATGGAAAGCACCACTAATGTATATGTATGTGTATTCCTAGTATCCCCCGTGGCTTATTCCTGTATGGAGGTACGAATGCCACAGCTACATTTGAAGTACTTGTACTGATGTGCTTCAATGCCAATAACAATATTCCAAAGTCCTCTGGCAAACCAATACAAGACGCATCATATAGGACCACAACGAATAGTTGGTTTTGTTAAGCTTATCCTCAGTGGAAAGCATCCCAAATACATCATTGCTTGTAATTTCAATCGATAAATAACGAATCTCTGACATAAACTTGACACAAAATGCAAATGTCCCAACAACGTGTACATACTTTCAATAACCACTGTTTGGGAAATATCTGGACAAGCGAAGCAAAGGGGACAAAACTAACAACCCTCCCCAGATATCCAACAAGGAATAATGCTACACTCTCCTAATACCTCAATGGAGAAGACACTAGTAAATACGAACGTGTGCTATGAACTCTTCTGACAAATGACAAAATATCGGGAGAATACAATGGAAGCAAAATGTAGTGTGAAATACGCTTTGTTTATTGAATTTGGTGTGCAAGTGTTTGATTTACAAGACAAATTTATGGAGCTCTTTATGATGAGAAAGAAAGAAAGAGGGAGGAAAAGCTTATCTGGCCACTTCTTCTTTGCTATTGATCTTGATGAAACCTTTGTGTGCTTGCCGATGATGTCTCCACGATGAACAATTCCCTCACGACCCTCAAGGGGTTGAATTACAATGCTTTGAAATTTTAAAATACAAACAATTACGAGGGTTTGCTAATATGTGACTATATGAATGTGTGAATGTGAAATTAGGATTTTGCTTTCCACCGAAAATTCAGCTTTTGATTCTTTGTTGCTAATGTCTTCACTTTCTTTTCCGTTCTTCTCTTCTTCTCTTCACATGAAAAGAAAACAATGTGGTTATGCTTTTAAATATTTTCTCCTTTTAACTCTTTTTTTTTAACTCTTTTTCCTTTTTGATCAAATGAGAGTGGTGATAGCTTCTTCTTTAATGATAATTTCTTTTTTTTAAAGTAAAGCTTAGGGAAAATGCATAACGTGAAGTTTATTTAGCTTAGAAAAAAGTATGATTATTTAGTTTAGAAAAACGTATTATATGAGATTCTCTCTCTCTGCGATCCAGATGTTTCTTGCGGGAGTGTGAGGGAGTGCGCTTATTCGCCTCCGTCTCCTTTTGCTCCTTCACAGCCTTGATGCGACATAGGCTGGCAACAACTGCGATCCAGATCGTTCTGCTCACAGCGCAGGTAGGCTGATGACCGCAACAATTAGCAAGGGTTGCTCTTGTTTTACTCCTTTTGCTCACAGCACTAAGGGCCGGCAGAGGGAATGGTCGCATCTCCTCCCTCTTCAATCGAACGTGCGCTTGGTGGCTGGGGCGAGGCGACGTTTCACTTCAATGCGCTGCACAGCGTTTCGTTGCTGCATGCATTAAGGTTTAAACCTTTAAAGATTAAAGCGGGCACTAAGGTTTAAAGTGGGACTAAGCCCATTAAGGTTTATTGCCTCTTTAAAAATGAAAATGGGCTAAGCAAAGTTTATAATATTTTAAAGTGGGCCAAGCCCCTTCAACCCACACATCCTTGATTACGGTGCTTCGACGAAAGTTTCTTCTTGCAAAAAAAAAATGTTGTGTGCGTGAAACACAAGTGAGGGTACGACGTGAAGGATAGGGCGGAAAAAAAAATGCAACAGTGGCGTCCTGCGGGGAAAGCTAGCTGGCTAGTGTGAACCCAGAATTTCCGGTTAGACTAGTGCCTTCTCCATTGGGCTACAGGATCATGAGCAAATGGGTGGGATCTATAGTGAGAAAGGTAACATCTGACAAGTGAATCAATCGACGGGTCATCGATAGAATAAGAGAAGCAAAAGTGGAAGGATGGGATGACTTGAAAACCCTTAGCAAACTACCCAACTCCTACTTTCTCATCCCTCTTTATAGGAACTCTCACAGTTTCCTCCTCTCTGGCCAAAGGTGGAGTCTCCTCAACATCATCAAGGGTAATCTCAACAGAATCAGGGTAAATGCAATAAGAGCTCGGTGTACATGAAGAAGTAGAACTTCGGTCATCGTCCCCATCACTCTCAACATCAGTAGTAACCCTAGGGCTCACAATAGAAGAAGGGTATGCTGGAAGAACCACTCGGGAAGATCCCCTACCAAGAAGCAACCGCCCTCTAGGAATGTCAATAACACAATCAGTCTTCCATATCCAAGGTCGCCCTAAAAGAAGCTGGTACTGGCCAGGTCCTGGACTAAGCCGCAAAACATAACAATCAATCTCCACCATACGCCCAGCGACAGTGACGGGCAAGCCCTGGATGAAACCCTCAGCTCTCACTGGTCGATGATCACCCATACGTAAACTACTAGTAGGAACTCCATTGAAAGATAATCCCAGCTTGGAAAAGGTAGAATAACTCAAAACATTCACGCCTGATCCTCCATCAACAATAGCGTGTGGAATCACTAGTTGGTGGATCATGCACTCGACTCGGGGACACTCACGCTCAGCAAGAAGGGAATCCACTTTCTGAACAACAGGAAGATTAGGACCCGCCCCCTGGGAAGAACTCAAAGCTCTGCAGTACCTCCTCAAAAGGGCTCGACTAGAAGGAGAAGTGAGAAGGTATTGTGGAAGGGACATGGTGAGCTCTACTCGATTAAGAGCAGAAACAAGGTCAAAAGAAAGAATTGGGGAAAACAACTTACTTGGAGTAGGGCGTGGACGAGTGTGGCGAGGTCGAGGTAAAGAGTCAGCAACAGGAACAGCGACATGGGTGGGTGGGTGGGTAGCAACAACAGGTTCGGGATCTCTCTCCTCATCAACAATCTTTTCTTTCCCCTTTCGTGTGATAGCTCGCACGGGTGATGAATCTAACTCAATCATATTAATTGAAGGATTCTCAGTAGTGGTAGGTAGTGCACTAGACGAAGCAACTGCTGGAGAACTAGGAGACCCCCTCTGAAGAAGTGTCCAACTAGGGCCCGGGGGTTTCTCGGCACCAATACGATGATTAATGGGGCCGGGGGGTGGCAAAGTGGTGCTCCTATTCATCAAATGGCGCATCTTCATGTAACACATATCCTCTGTGTGCCCCCTACCCAAACATTTCTCATAAGTGCAAATAACAGAGGGGCAATCTTTGGAAAGATGGCCGGATACATGACAAGCCCGACATACCATGTTGGTGGGGTTAGGCTCAGGGCGACGTGCAGACAATAAGTTTTGTTGGCGCTTTAAAAAATTCACATCAAGGGTCACTGCCTTCACATTTTCATTAAGTTGGTTCATGTAATTTGTCATCATGTTTTTCAAATCTCCAATACTAGATGCGGTGCTTTCATACCCATCCCCTCCCTTGTGATTTGCTAGGGTTGGTGTGGTAGAAATAGAATCAGGGTAAGTCACATACGGTGATGGAGCATGAGGGGCAAGAACCTGATTTTGTGAAGAGGTTAGGGGAGCCACTACGCTAGAAGAAGGTGGGGGTGCTAAAGGCAAAAGAGGTGGTGAGGTCACTTGAAGGTGAGGTGGTATAGTAGGTGGGAATTGGAATGGTTGAGTTGGTTGAAGTTGAGGCACATACGATGAGGTTGGCCAAGGTTGTTGTGGGGAGGGCAAAACTGGAGTATGTGGTGCTAGCCATGGATAATACGAGGAAGATGGAGTCGTGGCCTGTTGTGGCTCATAAACACATCGATAAGAACTCTCCACATTAATAGCAAAAGTGATGGCTGTATTCAAGTCATTTGGAGCTTGAGCTCTGACCAAAATTTGGATGCTGGGGTGTATGCCTCGTAGAAACGAGTCCATGATGGTGAGTGGATCAATGTTAAAAACAGAAGTGTAATGATCAATAAAGTTTCTAAACCTCGTGGCTGCTTGCTCCACGGTCTCATGCGGGTGATTTTGCTTAAATGAGCGTAATTGCTCAAAAAATGCAAAGAAGTTTGGAGGTTTGCGAAATTCAGCCAAGAATTTTTGCTCAAAATTAGCAAAGTTCGGGATGGAGTTTGGTTGCTGTTTGGCAAACCAATTTGAGGCCTCTCCCTTGAGTGTGGTGCTAAAGTAGTTCATCACATGCCCTTCCTCGACAATGTGTGAGGTCAAACAAGCAATTTTAAAATTGTTTAAATGAGCGGTGGGGTCCTCCAACGGCGTCCCATAAAATGTGGGAAATGGGATGAGGGGTGCATCAGGACGGGCCAAATTTGGTGGTAAAACCAAAGGTGATTGAATGGCGAATGGAGGAGGAATTGGTGGTTGAGCCATAATTGGAATTGGTGTAGAAATTACTATTCTAGGTGAACTCCCCCCCGTCGATAATGGTGAAGGAGGTGAACTATGTTGCTTGGCTTTTTCCCTTTTATTGTATCTCTTAGCTCTGTCACTCTCCCTCAAGCTTTCTTGCCAATCTTTGGCACTTTGCATAAGCCCCCCTTTCTAAGTAGGTTCGTGTCGCGGAACCAAGACTAAGTCAAGGTCCCACCGGGCGTGCCACTGTTTGGGAAATATCTGGACAAGCGAAGCAAAGGGGACAAAACTAACAACCCTCCCCAGATATCCAACAAGGAATAATGCTACACTCTCCTAATACCTCAATGGAGAAGACACTAGTAAATACGAACGTGTGCTATGAACTCTTCTGACAAATGACAAAATATCGGGAGAATACAATGGAAGCAAAATGTAGTGTGAAATACGCTTTGTTTATTGAATTTGGTGTGCAAGTGTTTGATTTACAAGACAAATTTATGGAGCTCTTTATGATGAGAAAGAAAGAAAGAGGGAGGAAAAGCTTATCTGGCCACTTCTTCTTTGCTATTGATCTTGATGAAACCTTTGTGTGCTTGCCGATGATGTCTCCACGATGAACAATTCCCTCACGACCCTCAAGGGGTTGAATTACAATGCTTTGAAATTTTAAAATACAAACAATTACGAGGGTTTGCTAATATGTGACTATATGAATGTGTGAATGTGAAATTAGGATTTTGCTTTCCACCGAAAATTCAGCTTTTGATTCTTTGTTGCTAATGTCTTCACTTTCTTTTCCGTTCTTCTCTTCTTCTCTTCACATGAAAAGAAAACAATGTGGTTATGCTTTTAAATATTTTCTCCTTTTAACTCTTTTTTTTTAACTCTTTTTCCTTTTTGATCAAATGAGAGTGGTGATAGCTTCTTCTTTAATGATAATTTCTTTTTTTTAAAGTAAAGCTTAGGGAAAATGCATAACGTGAAGTTTATTTAGCTTAGAAAAAAGTATGATTATTTAGTTTAGAAAAACGTATTATATGAGATTCTCTCTCTCTGCGATCCAGATGTTTCTTGCGGGAGTGTGAGGGAGTGCGCTTATTCGCCTCCGTCTCCTTTTGCTCCTTCACAGCCTTGATGCGACATAGGCTGGCAACAACTGCGATCCAGATCGTTCTGCTCACAGCGCAGGTAGGCTGATGACCGCAACAATTAGCAAGGGTTGCTCTTGTTTTACTCCTTTTGCTCACAGCACTAAGGGCCGGCAGAGGGAATGGTCGCATCTCCTCCCTCTTCAATCGAACGTGCGCTTGGTGGCTGGGGCGAGGCGACGTTTCACTTCAATGCGCTGCACAGCGTTTCGTTGCTGCATGCATTAAGGTTTAAACCTTTAAAGATTAAAGCGGGCACTAAGGTTTAAAGTGGGACTAAGCCCATTAAGGTTTATTGCCTCTTTAAAAATGAAAATGGGCTAAGCAAAGTTTATAATATTTTAAAGTGGGCCAAGCCCCTTCAACCCACACATCCTTGATTACGGTGCTTCGACGAAAGTTTCTTCTTGCAAAAAAAAAATGTTGTGTGCGTGAAACACAAGTGAGGGTACGACGTGAAGGATAGGGCGGAAAAAAAATGCAACAACCACTTAATACAACTGAGATGGCTTAAGTAGATCAATGATGACGAAGAGACATGCAAAGTATATGAGTGATCATTGATGACAAAGAGACATGCAAAGTGTATGAAAAGTGGCAAAGTGTAGAAATTTTATTGGTAAGGATACAAAAAGTCGATGACAATGATAAAAATGTTGATGAAGCTGTTGTGACGATGAGCATGAAGATGCAATGTTGATGACGATAGAGAAGGCGATGATGGCCCTATCTGCACACCAAATGTATGCTATTGCAAAAAAACTAAAATCAAACAAAGACAGTTCGAACTAACACTCATCGGACGTCTGTAAAAACCTAAGATAATTAAAAGATGTTGAGATGTCAAGCTCAACATGAGCTGATACTCACGAGGCGCTTTCATGACCATTCGACATTTATATCACTAGCGGGTTTGGTAGCTAGCACCAACATATCTTCGCCAGAGATTTGACAACTGGACTACACTGACTAGTCCACATCTACTCACTCCTCTTGGCGTGTTCACATTATGGATCGCTTGTATATACTCTATTATGTGTTAGTCACTTTATCTTCTTTGTAGACCTCTTTTGTTGTATGAAGAAAAAGAAGAATTTTCAACCTCTCATCTTGTGTATTCTCTTCTAGGGTTTGTGTGAATGTGTATGTGCTTGCAAGGGCTCATGCTCTCTTCTCCCTTGCATTTTTTTATGGTATCAGAGCCTGGTTCATGCTAAGGGCTGAGCTGCAAGCAAAAGAAGCATAGGAAGTAGTACAAGGATAAGAGCTTTATCTACTCTTTCCCCTTTGTGTTGGCTATTACACCCTTATCGTGAGCTCTTCGGGAGGCACCGGCAAACAAACTCTGATTGAGGAGCCTTCTTTACGAGAGAAGAGCTACAAGGTAACTATTCTGTTAGTTGGACAACATTTTTCAGGCTGAAAACACGTTTCAGGTGCGTCTGGACCTCCATTTTTCAATTCGCAGACATTCACACACGGGAGAAGAGCTACAAGGCAATTATATTGTTAGTTGGACAACATTTTTCAAGCCGAAAACACGTTTCGGGTGCGTCTGGACCTCCATTTTTCAATTCCTAGACATTCACTCACGGGCATTGCGAGTAAGTTTCGATTCTCTACAGAACTCTGTTTTTGGAACTGCAGGAAGGGCGATTGGTTTTCCAAACACTGTGTGTACTACAAAGAGGTCTCAAAGTTGCCATTGAGGTCACTTGTTGTAACAGTTTAGGTGTAGTATAGTACCGTTGTAGAAAATACATCAGTTTGTGCAGGTCAAGCAAGAGTGCTGTTGTTGGTAAATTTGTGTTACAAAAAAGATGTTGAATGATGGATTAAACTAAATTGTTATAGAGAAGCTTGATAAGAATAACTTCCATGCTTGGAGGTTTAGATTGACAAATTTCCTGATGGGAAAAGGTTACTGGGACTACGTTAAAGGGGCACCAGAGATACAGAGATTAATCCAACTGTTGTAGATATAAAAGAGTTTAAGTATTGGAATCAAGAAGCAAGGAAAGTCGTGTATTGGCTTTCTATCAGCATATAGGACACTATGATTGGCCATATACAGGATGCCAAGGCACCTAAGGAGACATGGGACACCTTGGTGAAGCTGTATGAAACCAACACCAAGACACGAAAGATTCGGTTAAAGAATCAGCTTCATACTGTGGAGAAAAAGAATATGCCTGTGAATGATTATGCTTTTAAGATCAAGGGCATTGTGGAATCTCTTGCATCAATTAGTGTTTCTGTTGATGATGATGATAAGGTTGGTCTCGGGTCACAATACAAGGCATTCAAGATGTCTATTCAAACTCGAGAGAACATTCTCAACTTCACAGATTTGGTGTCCATGCTAATCATTGAAGAGAAGAACTTGGGTGAAGATCAACAGTCTTCACAAAACAAAAACAGTTCAGAGCAACAGGCCTTCTATATACAAGTTCAAGTAGAGGACGAGGTAGAGGTCGTGGACGTGGCCAAGGTGGTGGTCGAACAGGTAATCAGAATTATGGTCAGCACAGCAGCAGCAAACAATCCCAGGATTCACAACAACATACCAGTGGAAAAGGCCAGTTTAGAGGCAGAGAGAGTCAAAGAGGTCGTGGTAATTGGTAAAGGCAGCATAATGATACAAGAGGGTGTTTTTATTGTGGTAAGAATGGACATGTGCAAGCATATTACTATAAGAAACAAAGTGACATGCAAAATGGAAAAGAGCAACAAAACAACCATGCATCCTCTAGCAGAAATAATGAGAATAATGCGAGGTTGGTTGTTATGCAACATGTGGTTAATATTGTGCCTGTAGCAGTATGTAAGGATAATGTATGATATGTTGATTCAGGTGCTTCGAACCATATGAAAAGTCATGGTGAGTGGTTCAAGGAAATGAAGAGTCTTGAAAGACCAGGTTTTGTCGAAACAAGGGATAACACTGCTCATCTGATTGCCCATGTTGGAGATGTGCCATTCTCTATATGTAGGATGATAAGGTGAAGTACCTTGCAAATGTACTTCATGTTCCAAACTTTTTTACAAAGAATTTGGTTTCTGTTGGCTAGATGAATGAGCAGGATTTGCAGGTCCGGTTTAACCCAGATGGCTGCTATGTAGAAGACTTTAAAGATAAGTGTAGGTTGGTTGCAAAAGGCAACCGAGTAGGAAGAATGTTTACATTGAATGTAAATACGTCTGAAGTGAGTGCTACAATGTTTGCAAATATGTAAATATGTCTGAATGTAAATATGTATGAAGTGAGTGCTACGATGTTTGCAAATAGTTTAGGAGTTGTTGCAGATACTACAGACATTTGGCATAAGAGAATCGGGCATGTAAATGTGCAAAGAATGAAGTCTATGCAGACTAAAGAAATTGTGACAAGGCTGCTTAAGTTTAAAGTTGAAGGTATGCATAAAGTTAATGAAGCATGTCAATTTGGAAAGCAAACAAAACATGTATTTTCACATGACAGAAATGTGAGCAAGAATGTGATAGATGTTGTGCATTCAGACGTATGGAGTCGTGCAAAGACTATGTCTATGGATGGCAGGTACTACGTAATATTCATTGATGAACCATATGAGAAAAGTGTGGGTGTATTTCATGAAGGAGAAGAGTGAAATGTACTCATTTTCAGAATTTCAAAGTTATGGCTAAAAAACAGATAGAAAAGCATGTGAAGTGCCTAAGGTTAGATGGAGAGAGAGAGAGAGAGAGAGAGAGAGAGAGAGAGAGAGAGAGAGAGAGAGAGAGAGAGAGAATACTTGTTAAAGAATGGCATTCAGAGACGATTTATATGTAGATACACTCCATAGTAAAATGGAGTTGCTGAGTGGAAAACAGGCACATAATTGTAGAGATAGCACGAGAATTGATGGCAGAGAAGAATATGCCACATAGTTATTGGGCTGAGGTTGTGTCTACAGTAGTTTATATCATGAACAGGACTCCTGCAAGATGTAAGGCTAGAGAAGAAGTTTACTGGCAACAAGAAACTTGATTTGTCTCACTTGAAAGTTTTTGGATGTATTGCATATGTGCATGTGCCAAATGAGTTACGTACCAAGATGGATCCAAAACCAGAAAAATGTGTGTTTATTGGGTATTCCCTCTTAAGCAAAAGAGATATAGATGTTATAATCCTGCTACACGTGAATTGAGGGTAAGCAAGGATGTTGTATTTTATGAGATAAGTAGCTAGTATATGCTGTTGAAAAAGATGTTAGGGCTAATGTAAGTGGAAATGTGGTTGCACAGAATGCAAGTCAGCAATCACAGTCATTGAGTGGACCAGGAGAGTCCTCATCCAGCGGTTTTGTTGATAGACCATGGAGTGGCAGGCTATGTTATAATACCAGTCTTGAAAATGTAGTTGGTACATCACATAAAGGCAAAGAGAAAGTGGTTGAGCCCCTTGGTATGCCTGATATTTCTGCAAGGCATTCTCTTATTATTGATGGAGATTTTAGTGGCTCGGAGATAAGCCTTGATGTGAGGAGCTTGGGATTCCAGCAATGAGGACACCTGGTGTGAAGAAGGCTATGGAAGCCATGAATGCAAAGTTATGAAGATCTGGAAGATTCAAAAACCCTGTGCAGAGGTTGACTCTTATGATGGTTATGTGGCACATCACTATGCTTATATGGCAAAAGTTGTGTAGGTTATAGAACCCACATGTTTTGATGAGGCTATTGGAAATGTGTGTTGGGAGAAAGCTATGGATGAGGAGATGGATGCATTGTATGGAAATGAGACTTGGGATTTGGTGCCACTGCCTGAAGGCAAGAAAGCTGTTGGTCGTAAGTGGGTGCATAAGGTGAAACATAACAGTGATGGTAGCATAAGGAGGTACAAGGCTAGATTGGTAGCCAAAGGATATGCACAGACACATGGGATTGATTATGAGAAGACACTTGTCCTAGTTGCAAAGATGGCAACTGTGAGAGTTGTGATTGCAGTGGTTGCAGCTAAAGGCTGGTTTTTACATCAGATGGATATAAAAAATGCATTCTTGCATGGTGACTTGCAAGAAGAGGTTTATAGGGATCAACCACCAGGTTTTGAGGGTACAGGTCACCCAGAGTATGTGTGTAAGCTTCGTAAGGCCTTGTATGGACTGAAGCAAGATCCACGAGCATGGCATGACAAGATTGTTGAGTATCTTGTCACTATTGGTTTTCATATGGCAGATGCAGATCACTCTCTGTATGTGCGCAAGAGTGATAAGGGTATTGTGATCATCACCATATATGTAGATGATCTTATTGTTGGGGGTGAAAACTTGGATGAGATTGAGCATGTGAAAAGTCTGCTCAAACGAAAGTTTGAGATAAAGGATTTGGGAGATCTGCGCTACTTTTGAGAATTGCAGTCATTCGCACACCTGAGGGTATTTGGCTGTCACAAAGACAGTATACATTGGACATGTTGTCCAAGTATAGGATGGCTGATTGTAAGCCAATCTCGGTGCCATTAGATCAAAATGGCAAGTTTAGTGCAGATGCAAGTTATGTGTTAGAGGATCCCACTATGTACAGGAAGATTGTGGGGAGTTTGATCTATGTCACAATCACTAGGCCAGATTTGAACTACACTGTTGGCTTAGAGAGCCAGTTTATGCAAGTTCCACGCAAACCACATCTTGACAGTGTGCAACGCACACTCCAGTATTTGAGGGCCACTGTTGATTATGCATTGTTTTATGCAGCAAGTGTACCATTGGAGCTATATGGGTACACAGAAGTACCATCTCAAACAGAAGATCTACCAGTGGATTTATGTTTTCATTGGGGAGTGTTGCTGTGACATGGAGTGGATTTATGTTTTCATTGGGGAGTGTCGTTGTGACATGGAGCAGCAAGAAGCAGACCACAGTTGCCTTGTCGAGCACAAAGGCAGAGTACAAAGGAGCTGCGGTGGCAGCATGTGGTAGCTGGGTTACACAAGGCTGATTTGGGATTGCATGTGGAGAGAAATATTGTCATATATTGTGATAATCTTAGTAGTATACAGTTAGCCGGGAACCCATTTTTCCATGCGCGGACGAAACACATTGAGGTACATTACCACTTCATCGGGGAGAGAGTCTTGGCAGGCGACATCGACTTGGCCTACGTCTCAGCACACACAGGATCAGGTTGCTAACATCTTCATGAAGGCCTTGGGAGCTGAGAAGCTCCCCAGATTCCGAGATATGCTTCGAGTTTGTGAGCTGGCTTGAGGGGGAGTATTGAGATGTCAAGCTCAACATGAGCTGACACTCACGAGGTGCCTGCATGACCGTTCGACATTTATATCACTAGGTGGGTTTGGTAGCTGGCACTGACATATCTTCGCCAGAGATTCAATAGCTGGACTACACCAACTAGTCCACATCTACTTACTCCTCTTAGCGTGTTCACATTATGGACCGCTTGTATATACTCTATCATGTGTGTTAGTCACTTTATCTTCTTTGTAGACCTCTTTTGTTGTATGAAGAAGAAGAAGAAGAATTTTCAGCCTCTCACCTTGTGTGTTCTCTTATAGGGTCTGTGTGAGTGTGTGTGTGCTTAAGCTCTCTTCTCCCCTGCATTCAGAAGAGCTATTGGAAGAGGTGGCTCAAGGAGGTGATGATGAGGGAGTGAGGGCCAACAAAAGAACATGCTCTAATACCAAAGTGGAGACAAATGCATAAACGCACAAGTAGAGATAGAGAGAAGTACAACCCTCAAAGTAGATCAATGAGGATGAGTGAAGTACAAGTGAAGAGGTTATAAGAATGGGGAAAGAGAGGGAGGCAAGAGCAATGGGTTAAAGAGAAGAAGAGAGAGAGAGAGAGAGAGACAGAGAGAGAGAGAGAGAGAGAAGGAGAGAGAGGGGAAGGAGAGGAAGAAGAGGAGAAAGAGAGGGAGGCAAGAGCAATGGGTTAAAGAGAAGAAGAAGGAGAGAGAGAGAGAGAGAGAGAGAGAGAGGGAGGAGGGAGACCAGGGCTTGAGGTGATGGGTTAAAATGAAGGAAAGGAGGCGATGGGTTAGAGGCAAGGAGAGGGGAGAGGCACTGTTGCTTTTACTAAGGGCGACCACACTAGGTTGGTTCCAAGTCGATTCTGACCTGGTTGCCCTCATTAAGGGCGACCATTGCCCTTATAGTTCTTTACTAAGAGCAACGAGACAATGACCCTTATTAAGAGTCCATCGTGAAAACTGTCGGTTCTGACTTGGTTGCCCTTACTAAGAGCGATAAATGACCAGTCGCCCTTACTAAGGGGAGAGAGAGAGAGAGAGAGAGAGAGAGAGAGAGAGAGAGAGAGAGAGAGAGAGAGAGAGAGAGAGAGAAGTACTTGGATTTGAGAGCATGTTGAATTCGATACATAATGATCACTGTAAACCAATATATAATAAGATTACATAATAAATTTAATAATTTATATTAAAAATAATAATTTATATTTATAATAAAATAATAAATGCATGAGAGTTATGTATTCATTTAATGTCATATTCTCATTAAAAATGAATTTTGGATTCTCATAAATGATGACATCACTTATAATGATTGAAGGATGTTTCGGTTATTATCAATAATAATATATTATTTTAAACATTTATTTTTTAAAAAAATTATTTTCTATAATTGGACTTGGAGGTTCTTCCTATTTTTTCACATTGAGAGATGATTACAGTAGAAAGATTGGGTGTATTTTCTTAAGAAAAAGTCTCAAGTTTTTGGAAAGTCTAAGGAATGGCTTGTATTGGTTAAAATTGAGATATAAATAGAATTAAAGTAGTTTAGAACAAGCCAAGGAGGAGAATTTATATTTATTGAGTTCTTGGGTTATGCCTCTTTCTACAAAGAAACATATATAGCTCACTACTGCTCACACTCCATAAGCAGCATAGAGTTATAGAGTGTAAGAATCATACTATTCTTGAGATGGCAAGGAGTATGCTAAATCACAAGAATCTACTTAAATCCTTTTCGACTGGGGCAGTTAACACGATTATGTATATTCTTAATAGAAGTGCAACAAAGGCCATCAGAGGGATGACTCCACTATTACATGCCTGCTCAGGTAAGAAACCTTTAGTTTGCACACTTGAAAGTCTTTGGGTAATCACTATTACATGCCTGCTCAGGTAAGAAACCTTTAGTTTGCACACTTGAAAGTCTTTGGGTAATGACTATGACTGTACAGTCACGTCATGGCTGTACATATATGGGCCTATAAAGATACACAACCCTAGCCCCTTCTCCACACAGTTCATTAGGTATCACTATGAGTTTACTACTTAGCTTCTACTAGCATACAACCTCCTTCTTAGAAATTCTAAATCAACCACCATCAAAGCTCCTTTCACAAGAGCACATGGGTGTGGGGCTTTGCCATCTGTTACCACATGCTATTATCGACCTTGTCCACCCCGCTAACATAAAGAAGGTACTTACTAATCACGCATGTTTCATATACATTCAGACTGTCATAAATTTGTGGTGGCAAATGCTCAACTAGCTTACCTTTCTACATTTATGAATTCGTGGTGGCAAATGCTCAACTAGCTTACATTTCTACAGTTATTACAGGTGTTACTTACTAATCACGCATGTTTCATATACATTCAGACTGTCATAAATTCGTGGTGGCAAATGCTCAACTAGCTTACCTTTCTACATTTATAAAAGAGTCTACATATCAAGATGCCCATATCTCTCATGCCAAAGTTTATTGCTACTCAAGTCGATCTGAACTGTAAACACCAACAAAAGCTCATACAAGTTGTTCCTCTGAATTCCCTTTATAATAACCTTATCATCTCCATCAAGAATGACTACACCATTCTTGTTAAAGTGAACTCACCGGAAATCACAGTCCATGATGGCCGAGATAGAAAGGAGATTTCTCTTCATATTTGAAACCCAAAGAACATTTGAAAGACTTTTTGTACAACCTTATGTAGACATAAGTGTAATAGTACCTAAACCTTCTATTGGGCACTTTGCATCATTGCCCACCGTTACCACCATGATATCATCTTCCACAAGCTTTAAAGATGAATACTGATCCTTGTGCTAGCTAGAAGTCCCATTATTGATGATTCGAGAATCATCATGTGCTATAATACTAGTTGTCTCACTGCACACACACTTCTTCAATGTGGTGACAGCAAATAGCTCTATTTCTATAGCATGATTGGATTCTTCCTTGGTCTTTAGAGTGCCCTTCTTGGCATGTGTTTGCTTTTTCATGCTTTCTGTAGTTATGTGCCCTTTCTTGTTTCATTAAAAGTATTTAACCTTTCTCTTCTAATTTAAAGAGTTATAATCCTTACCCTTCTTCTTTATGTTAGCGGGGTGGACAAGGTCGATAATAGCATGTGGTAAGAGATGGCAAAGCCCCACACCCATGTGCTCTTGTGAAAGGAGCTTTGATGGTGGTTGATTTAGAATTTCTAAGAAGGAGGTTGTATGCTAGTAGAAGCTAAGTAGTAAACTCATAGTGATACCTAATGAACTGTGTGGAGAAGGGGCTAGGGTTGTGTATCTTTATAGGCCCATATATGTACAGCCATGATGTGAGTGTACAGTCATAGTCATTACCCAAAGACTTTCAAGTGTGCAAACTAAAGGTTTCTTACCTAAGCAGGCATGTAATGGTGGAGTCATCCCTCTGATGGCTTTTGTTGCGTTTCTATTAAGAATATACATAATCGTGTTAACTGCCTCAGTCCAAAAGGATTTAAGTAGATTCTTGTGATTTAGCATACTCCTTGCCATCTCAACAATAGTATGATTCTTACACTCTATAACTCTATGTTGCTTATGGAGTGTGAGCAGTAGTGAGCTATATATGTTTCTTTGTAGAAAGAGGCATAACCCAAGAACTCATTAAATATAAATTCTCCTCCTTGGCTTGTTCTAAACTGCTTTAATTCTATTTATATCTCAATTTTAACCAATACAAGCCATTCCTTAGACTTTCCAAAAACTTGAGACTTTTTCTTAAGAAAATACACCCAATCTTTCTACTGTAATCATCTCTCAATGTGACAAAATAGGAAGAACCTCCAAGTCCAATTATACTTATCTTTCCATAAAGATCATCGTGTATGAGCTGAAGAGGAGCCTTGGCCATAATACTGGCCTTTGGTGAAAAGAGATATTACAGGTGTTACTTACTAATCACGCATGTTTCATATACATTCAGACTGTCATAAATTCGTGGTGGCAAATGCTCAACTAGCTTACCTTTCTACATTTATAAAAGAGTCTACATATCAAGATGCCCATATCTCTCATGCCAAAGTTTATTGCTACTCAAGTCGATCTGAACTGTAAACACCAACAAAAGCTCATACAAGTTGTTCCTCTGAATTCCCTTTATAATAACCTTATCATCTCCATCAAGAATGACTACACCATTCTTGTTAAAGTGAACTCACCGCAAATCATAGTCCATGATGGCCCAGATAGAAAGGAGATTTCTCTTCATATCTAAAACCCAAAGAACATTTGAAAGACTTTTTGTACAACCTTATGTAGACATAAGTGAAATAGTACCTAAACCTTCTATTGGGCAATTTGCATCATTGCCCACCATTTCATATACATTCAGACTGTCATAAATTCGTGGCAAATGCTCAACTAGCTTACCTTTCTACATTTATAAAAGAGCCTACATATCAAGATGCCCATATCTCTCATGCCAAAGTTTATTGCTACTCAAGTCGATCTGAACTACAAACACCAACAAAAGCTCATACAAGTTGTTCCTCTCAATTCCCTTTATAATAACCTTATCATCTCCATCAAGAATGACTACACCATTCTTGTTAAAGTGAACTCACCGCAAATCACAGTCCATGATGGCCAAGATAGAAAGGAGATTTCTCTCCATATCTGAAACCCAAAGAGCATTTGAAAGACTTTTTGTACAACCTTATGTAGACATAAGTGAAATAGTACCTAAACCTTCTATTGGGCACTTTGCATCATTGCCCACCATTACCACCATGATATCATCTTCCACAAGCTTTAAAGATGAATACTGATCCTTGTGCTAGCTAGAAGTCCCATTATTGATGATCCAAGAATCATCATGTGCTGTAATACTAGTTGTCTCACCGCACACACTTCTTCAATGTGGTGACAGCAAATAGCTCTATTTCTATAGCATGATTGGATTCTTCCTTGCTCTTTAGAGTGCCCTTATTGGCATCTGTTTGCTTTTTCATGCTTTATGTAGTTATGTGCCCTTTCTTGTTACAATAAAAGTGTTTAACCTTTCTCTTCTAATTTAAAGAGTTATAATCCTTACCCTTCTTCTTTATGTTAGCGATGGAGAATAGCCTGGTCTCACTATGATTACAACTCTACATCCTCATGTCCTCATCTTGAAGAGCGATGAGCTAAACTCCTCAAATGTGAGAGGAGTAGGCCTAACACAAACATTAAAAGATGTAATAAAAATATCATACTTAGGTAACAATACCCTTAGACACTGAGACGCGCAAGATATAGAGAGTGCACACTCATGCTAATTGTAACCATCTAGTTACGTAGATTTTTTATTCTAATGAGAAACAGCTCCACCATTTCACTTTCATTTAGCTTCTCTAATTGAAGCTGATTTTAGGGATCTTGAATCCTCAAGGGATTTATGGTCTTATACTAGCTCTACAACAAGGTCCGTGCTTCTACAAAAACTATGGAGACATGGTAAACCATGGTTAGTACACTATCTTCCACACTCATGATGATGATGATGATTACACATAGAACATCTGAATCCCTTCATATCCAAGCCGAGACAAGGTCGATAATAGCATGTGGTAATAGATGCAACGCAAAGCCCCACACCCGTGTGCTCTTGTGAAAGGAGCTTTTATGGTGGTTGATTTAGAATTTCTAAGAAGGAGGTTGTATGCTAGTAGAAGCTAGGTAGTAAACTCATAGTGATACCTAATGAACTGTGTGGAGAAGGGGCTAGGGTTGTGTGTCTTTATAGCCCTATATATGTAGAGCCATGACGTGACTTTACAGTCATAGTCATTACCTAAAGACTTTCAAGTGTGCAAACTAAAGGTTTCTTACCTGAGCAGGCATGTAATGGTGGAGTCATCCCTCTGATGGCCAAAGACTTTTTGTACAACCTTATGTAGACATAAGTGAAATAGTACCTAAACCTTCTATTGGGCACTTTGCATCATTGCCCACCATTACCACCATGATATCATCTTCCACAAGCTTTAAAGATGAATACTCATCCTTGTGCTAGCTAGAAGTCCCATTATTGATGATCCAAGAATCATCATGTGCTATAATATTAGTTGTCTCACTGCACACACTTCTTCAATGTGGTGACAGCAAATAGCTCTATTTCTATAGCATGATTGGATTCTTCCTTGCTCTTTAGAGTGCCCTTCTTGGAATCTGTTTGCTTTTTCATGCTTTCTGTAGTTATGTGCCCTTTCTTGTTTCATTAAAAGTATTTAACCTTTCTCTTCTAATTTAAAGAGTTATAATCCTTACCCTTCTTCTTTATGTTAGCGGTGGAGAATAGCCTAGTCTCACTATGATTACAACTCTACATCCTCATCTCCTCATCTTGAAGAGCGATGAGCTAAACTCCTCAAAGGTGAGAGGAGTAGCCTAACACAAACATTAAAAGATGTAATAAAAATTTTATACTTAGGTAATAATACCCTTAGACACTAAGACGAGCAAGATATAGGGAGAGCACACTCATGCTAATTGTAACCATCAAGTCACGTAGATTTTTTATTCTAGTGAGAAACACCTCCACCATTTCACTTTCATTTAGCTTCTCTTATTGAAGCTGATTTTCAAGATCTTGAATCCTCAAGGGATTTATGGTCTTATACTAGCTCTACGACAAGGTCCGTGCTTCTACAACAACTATGGAGACATGGTAAAGCATGGTCAGTACACTATCTTCCACACTCATGAGATGATGATGATGATTACATATAGAACATTTGAATCCCTTCATATCCAAGCCCAGACAAGGTCAATAATAGCATGTGGTAATAGATAGCAAAGCCCCACACCCGTGTGCTCTTGTGAAAGGAGCTTTGATGGTGGTTGATTTAGAATTTCTAAGAAGGAGGCTGTATGCTAGTAGAAGCTAGGTAGTAAAGTCATAGTGATACCTAATGAACTGTGTGGAGAAGGGGCTAGGGTTGTGTATCTTTATAGGCCTATATATGTAGAGCCATGACGTGACTGTACAGTCATAGTCATTACCCAAAGACTTTCAACTGTGCAAACTAAAGGTTTCTTATCTGAGCAGCCATGTAATGGTGAAGTCATCCCTCTGATGGCCTTTGTTGCACTTCTATTAAGAATATACATAATCGTGTTAACTGCCTAAGCCCAAAAGGATTTAAGTAGATTCTTGTGATTAAGCATACTCCTTGCCATCTCAACAATAGTATGATTCTTACACTCTATAACTCTATGTTGCTTATGGAGTGTGAGCAGTAGTGAGCTATATATGTTTCTTTGTAGAAAGAGGCATAACCCAAGAACTCATTAAATATAAATTCTCCTCCTTGGCTTGTTCTAAACTGCTTTAATTCTGTTTATATCCCAATTTTAACCAATACAAGCCATTCCTTAGACTTTCCAAAAACTTGAGACTTTTTCTTAAGAAAATACACCCAATCTTTCTACTGTAATCATCTCTCAATGTGAAAAAATAGGAAGAACCTCCAAGTCCAATTATACTTATCTTTCCATAAAGATCATCGTGTATGAGCTGAAGAGGAGCCTTGGCCATAATACTAGCCTTTGGTGAAAAGAGATATTACAGGTGTTACTTACTAATCACGCATGTTTCATATACATTCAGACTGTCATAAATTCGTGGTGGCAAATGCTCAACTAGCTTACCTTTCCATATTTATAAAAGAGTCTACATATCAAGATGCCCATATCTCTCATGCCAAAGTTTATTGCTACTCAAGTCGATCTGAACTGCAAACACCAACAAAACCTCATACAAGTTGTTCCTCTGAATTCCCTTTATAATAACCTTATTATCTCCATCAAGAATGACTACATTCTTGTTAAAGTGAACTCACCGCAAATCACAGTCCATGATGGTCGAGATAGAAAGGAAATTTATCTCCATATCTGAAACCCAAAGAACATTTGAAAGACTTTTTGTACAACCTTACGTAGACATAAGTGAAATAGTACCTAAACCTTCTATTGGGCACTTTGCATCATTGCCCACCATTACCACCATGATATCATCTTCCACAAGCTTTAAAGATGAATACTGATCCTTGTGCTAACTAGAAGTCCCATTATTGATGATCCAAGAATCATCATGTGCTATAATACTAGTTGTCTCACTGCACACACTTCTTCAATGTGGTGACACCAAATAGCTCTATTTCAATGTGGTGACACCAAATAGCTCTATTTCTATAGCATGTTTGGATTCTTCCTTGCTCTTTAGAGTGCCCTTCTTGGCATCTGTTTGCTTTTTCATGCTTTCTGTAGTTATGTGCCCTTTCTTGTTACAATAAAAGTGTTTAACCTTTCTCTTCTAATTTAAAGAGTTATAATCCTTACCCTTCTTCTTCATGTTAGCAATGGAGAATAGCCTAGTCTCACTACGATTACAACTCTACATCCTCATCTCCTCATCTTGAAGAGTGATGAGCTAAACTCCTCGAATGTGAGAGGAGTAGGCCTAACACAAACATTAAAAGATGTAATAAAAATATCATACTTAGGTAACAATACCCTTAGACACTGAGACGAGCAAGATATAGGGAGAGCACACTCATGCTAATTGTAACCATTTAGTCACGTAGATTTTTTATTCTCGTGAGAAACACCTCCACCATTTCACTTTCATTTAGCTTCTCTTATTGAAGCTGATTTTCAAGATCTTGAATCCTCAAGGGATTTATGGTCTTATACTAGCTCTACAACAAGGTCCGTGCTTCTACAACAACTATGGAGACATGGTAAAGCATGGTCAGTACACTATCTTCCACACTCATGATGATGATGATGATTACACATAGAACATCTGAATCCCTTCATATCCAAGCCCAGACAAGGTCGATAATAGCATGTGGTAATAGATGGCAAAGCCCCACACCCGTGTGCTCTTGTGAAAGGAGCTTTGATGGTGGTTGATTTAGAATTTCTAAGAAGGAGGTTGTATGCTAGTAGAAGCTAGGTAGTAAACTCATAGTGATACCTAATGAACTGTGTGGAGAAGGGGCTAGGGTTGTGTATCTTTATAGGCCTATATATGTAGAGCCATGACGTGACTGTACAGTCATAGTCATTACCCAAAGACTTTCAAGTGTGCAAACTAAAGGTTTCTTACCTGAGCAGGCATGTAATGGTGGAGTCATCCCTCTGATGGCCTTTTGCTGCGCTTTTATTAAGAATATACATAATCGTGTTAACTGCCTGAGTCCAAAAGGATTTAAGTAGATTCTTGTGATTAAGCATACTCCTTGCCATCTCAACAATAGTATGATTCTTACACTCTATAACTCTATGTTGCTTATGGAGTGTGAGAAGTAGTGAGCTATATATGTTTCTTTGTAGAAAGAGGCATAACCCAAGAACTCATTAAATATAAATTCTCCTCCTTGGCTTGTTCTAAACTACTTTAATTCTGTTTATATCTCAATTTTACCCAATACAAGCCATTCCTTAGACTTTCCAAAAACTTGAGACTTTTTCAATAGAAGGTTTAGGTACTATTTCACTTATGTCTACATAAGGTTGTACAAAAAGCCTTTCAAATGTTCTTTGGATTTCAGATATGAAGAGAAATCTCCTTTCTATCTCGGCCATCATGGACTATGATTTGCGGTGAGTTCACTTTAACAAGAATGGTGTAGTCATTCTTGATGGAGATGATAAGGTTATTATAAAGGGAATTCAGAGGAACAACTTGCATGAGCTTTTGTTGGTGTTTGCAGTTCAGATCGACTTGAGTAGCAATAAACTTTGGCATGAGAGATATGGGCATCTTGATATGTAGACTCTTTTATAAATGTAGAAAGGTAAGCTAGTTGAGCATTTGCCACCACGAATTTATGATAGTCGAAATGTATATGAAACATGCATGATTAGTAAGTAACACCTATAATATCTCTTTTCACCAAAGGCTAGTATTATGGCCAAGGCTCCTCTTCAGCTCATACACGATGATCTTTATGGAAAGATAATAAGTATAATTGGACTTGGAGGTTCTTCCTATTTTTTCACATTGAGAGATGATTACAGTAGAAAGATTGGGTGTATTTTGTTAAGAAAAAGTCTCAAGTTTTTGGAAAGTCTAAGGAATGGCTTGTATTGGTTAAAATTGAGATATAAACAGAATTAAAGCAGTTTAGAACAAGCCAAAGAGGAGAATTTATATTTAATGAGTTCTTGCGTTATGCCTCTTTCTACAAAGAAACATATATAGCTCACTACTGCTCACACTCCATAAGCAACATAGAGTTATAGAGTGTAAGAATCATACTATTGTTGAGATGGCAAGGAGTATGCTTAATCACAAGAATCTACTTAAATACTTTTGGGTTGAGGCAGTTAACATGATTATGTATATTCTTAATAGAAGCGCAACAAAGGCCATCAAAGGGATGACTCCACCATTACATGCTTGCTCAGGTAAGAAACCTTTAGTTTGCACACTTGAAAGTCTTTGGGTAATGACTATGACTGTACAGTCACGTCATGGCTCTACATATATAGGCCTATAAAGATACACAACCCTAGCCCCTTCTCCACACAGTTCATTAGGTATCACTATGAGTTTACTACCTAGCTTCTACTAGCATACAACCTCCTTCTTAGAAATTCTAAATCAACCACCATCAAAGCTCCTTTCACAAGAGCACACGGGTGTGGGGCTTTGCCATCTATTACCACATGCTATTATCGACCTTGTCTGGGCTTGGATATGAAGGGATTCAGATGTTCTATGTGTAATCATCATCATCATCTCATGAGTGTGGAAGATAGTGTACTGACCATGCTTTACCATGTCTCCATAGTTGTTGTAGAAGCACGGACCTTGTCGTAGAGCTAGTATAAGACCATAAATCCCTTGAGGATTCAAGATCTTGAAAATCAGCTTCAATAAGAGAAGCTAAATGAAAGTGAAATGGTGGAGGTGTTTCTCACTAGAATAAAAAATCTACGTGACTTGATGGTTACAATTAGCATGAGTGTGCTCTCCCTATATCTTGCTCGTCTCAGTGTCTAAGGGTATTGTTACCTAAGTATGAAATTTTTATTACATCTTTTAATGTTTGTGTTAGGCTACTCCTCTCACCTTTGAGGAGTTTAGCTCATCGCTCTTCAAGATGAGGAGATGAGGATGTAGAGTTGTAATCATAGTGAGACTAGGCTATTCTCCACCGCTAACATAAAGAAGAAGGGTAAGGATTATAACTCTTTAAATTAGAAGAGAAAGGTTAAATACTTTTAATGAAACAAGAAAGGGCACATAACTACAGAAAGCATGAAAAAGCAAACAGATTCCAAGAAGGGCACTCTAAAGAGCAAGGAAGAATCCAATCATGCTATAGAATTAGAGCTATTTGCTGTCACCACATTGAAGAAGTGTGTGCAGTGAGACAACTAGTATTATAGCACATGATGATTCTTGGATCATCAATAATGGGACTTCTAGCTAGCACAAGGATGAGTATTCATCTTTAAAGCTCGTGGAAGATGATATCATGGTGGTAATGGTGGGCAATGATGCAAAGTGCCCAATAGAAGGTTTAGGTACTATTTCATTTATGTCTACATAAGGTTGTACAAAAAGTCTTTGGCCATCAGAGGGATGACTCCACCATTACATGCCTGCTCAGGTAAGAAACCTTTAGTTTGCACACTTGAAAGTCTTTAGGTAATGACTATGACTGTAAAGTCACGTCATGGCTCTACATATATGGAATGAAGGGATGTAATGCATGAAAAATATGAGTAATCACCATGTAAACATGATGCCTAAGTGTGTTTAGTCTCTCACCAAGAGAATGGAAATAGCCTTCCACAAGCCAAGAGAGAAGCCATGAGCTCCAAGAAACATAAGTTTCCATTTCTAAAAATGATCATCAAAAGTTACAACCATGGTCCAAGTCCCCTCTTGTATACATGGACTTGTCCCATTATTAACCCTATTGAATAAAGTTCCTACTTTATTACAAACCATCCCTTCCCAAAGATTTTGTCCTCAAAATCAATAACATGTACAATCTCAAAGTATGAGACTCTAATGTAATCAATGGGAAGTGGTTAAGAGTTCTCAAGTACATCCAAAACACATATACAATGAAAATCCGGATGTATACAAGTCCACAAAGCTTCAAGCCCAAAGTGTATGAGTGGGACTGTTATGACAGCCCTTCTAGTCGATGAAGACCCTTGAAAATCCTTCATTTAGACTCCATATATTGGGCTGAAAATGATATGTACACTCAGCCATATGTAGCCCACATCATAATCTTTCATTAGGATACGCCATGAAGCTTGTTGGAGTAGAAAAATAGGCCCCATAGTAGACCTTCCCAAAGCTGTCCAGAAATTACAGCATGTATACTTCTCCTCATATTACCCAATTTGCTCAAGTAAACCATACCACTTGGTCACGGAAAGTCATCCACAAGTAAGCCATGTTGTTGGACATACTCCAATGATTGCCAAGTAGCCTCATCCATGGGTAATTGCTTCCATTTGACAAGGTATTCATCAATATTCCGATTCCTCAACTCTCTTGTCCTCTTGCCAATAACCCTCTCCGGCTCATAAATGATCTCACCTTCTTCATTCATGGGTGGAAGCTCTTCCATCTCTTGAGGCAAAGATCCCATAAACCTCTTAAGGTTAGATACATGAAACACATTATGGATCCTTGTCGAAGAAGGCAAATCCAACTTGTAGGCCAAATCACCAACCCTCTTGATAATCAAGTATGGTCCATAATACCTATGAGCCAATTTTGAGTTGGTTACACCTTTGAGAGTGTTATGCCGACTCTTGGGAAGCTTCAATAGCACATAATCACCCTCTTCAAACTCCACATTCCTTCTATGAACATCCGCATTAGCCTTCATGACATCTTGAGCCTTCTTTATATTGTCCTTGCAAAGTTGAAGAAGTTGTCTCATTCTTTCCAACTCTTCTTTTGCCAATGGATTGACCACTTTGTCTTCATGGAAGGCTATCGATGGCACATGTACTTGATATCCATAGAGAGCCTCAAATGGTGACATGCCAATACTCAAATGCTTGCTTGAATTATGACAAAATTCAGCAAGATAAAGCCACTCATCCCAAGATGTTTGCATGTCATGACAATAGTGCCTCAAGTACACCTCAAGCCATTTGTTTGTGCACTCCGTTTGCCCATCCGTTTGAGGGTGATAGGCCGTAGATGGAGTGATTTGAGTACCCAAGATCTCATATAATGACCTCCAAAAAGTCCCCATGAACTTGGTATCTCGATCACAAACTATGTTGAGTGGCAAGCCATGTATCTTGAATACATGTTCCAAAAATTGCTTGGCAATATGAGATGCTCCATAAGTGGTCTTTGAAGCAATGAAATGGGCTGATTTTGTAAGCCTATCAATCACCACAAATATTTGATCCCATCCATGCTTTGTCTTTGGTAGACCCGTGATGAAGTCCATAGAAATGTGAGTCCATTTACCATCCGGAATAGGTAATGGATGAAGTAAACCACTTGGGAGTTGATGGCTATCCTTATTCTTTTGACAAGAAGCACATTCCATCACAAACTTCTTCACATCTCCCCATATACCTTTCCAATAAAAAGTCTTGCTCACTTTATCATAGGTTTTGAGTACACCAAGATGGCCCGAAAGTGGTGAAGAATGCATCTCATGAAGCACCTTTGGTATGTAGAATGAGGTAGGAACCAAATACACCTTATCCTTGTACCACAAGAGACCATTGTGAAGCTTGTAATGAGGAAACTCTCCACCATCACCTTGCTGTAATTTGGTATAAATATGGGCAGCACCTTCATTGATGAGGTATTCCTCTTGAATCCCCTTGATCCATTCACTATATACCTCCATGATTGAAGTTGTAGCGCATGCCCACATTCTAGACAATGCATCCGCCACTACATTGTCCTTCCCGGGTGTGTAGGTTATCTCAAAATCATATCCTTGAAGTGTGGCCAGCCATCTCTTTTGCTTTGGAGAAAGATTTGGTTGGGAGAGGAAAAATTTCAGCACCCTATGATCACTTCTCACCTTGAAATGAGCACCATAAAGATAGTGATGCCACTTCTTGATGGCATGAAGTATGGCTAGCATCTCTTGCTCATAAACATGAAGCCCCATCTCCTTTTCGGTAAGCTTTCTACTTTCAAATGCAATGACTCCATGCTCTTGATACAAAACTGCCCCAATTCCTCTACCACTTGCATCCGCCCTCACATAAAATGTCTTTGCAAAATCCGGACATACAAGTATAGGGGCTGAAGTGAGCAACTCCTTGAGCTCATTGAAGCTCTTGTTGGCAATGGAATCCCAAAAGAAAGCCTCCCTCTTGAGCAAATCGGTAAGAGGTGCCGCAATGGATGCATAATGTTGCATGAATCTTCTATAGAAAGAAGATAATCCCAAAAATCCTCTCAATTGAGTTGTATTGCTTGGTGTTGGCCACTCTTTGACACATGCCACTTTCTTAGGATCAGCCCTTATGCCATTCTCACCCACCAAGTGTCCAAGATATTCCACTTCATTGACCATGAATGTGCATTTGCTCTCCTTTGCATAAAGCTTGTGCTTCCTCAACACTTCAAACACTTGCTTCACATGACATAGATGTTCCCCTTTGCTCTTGCTATAGATCAAGATGTCATCGAAGAACACTAGCACAAACTTGAAAAGAAGGGGAGCCAATATCCGATTCATCAATGCTTGAAAAGTGGCCGGAGCATTTGTAAGACCAAAGGGCATCACCATGAAGTGAAACAATCCCCTTTCCGTCCTAAATGCTGTCTTCTCTTCATCACCTTCCTTCATCCTTATTTGATGATATTCCGATCTCAAATCAATCTTGGTGAAGAACTTTGCCCCTTTGAGCTCATCAAGAAGATCATCAATGCGAGGTATGGGATACCTATTCTTGATTGTGACCTTGTTCAAGTCACGATAATCAATGCACATGCGAAAGGATCCATCCTTCTTCTTCACCAAGAGAACGGGAGGTGCAAATGGAGATTGTGAAGGTTGAATAAGACCCATAGCAAGCAAATCTTGCACTTGCTTAGCCACTTCCTCTCTTTCTACCTTAGACAAACGGTAAGGAGGCTTGTTGACAACCTTTGCATTCGGTTCAAGTACTATGGCATGGTCAATCTCCCTTTTAGGTGGTAGACTCTTTGGCACTTGCAAAATATCTTCATACTCCTTAAGAAGAGTTGCCATTTCCTCATCTATGTGCTGTCCACTGCCTTCCATCCCCTCTTGGGTAACATGTAACACATAGATAGTGCCAAAAGCCTTAATCTCTTTCTTGAGTCGCCTTGGAGTGATCAAAGAGAGCTTCTTAGGTGCATTTGCAGCAAGTACCACTTGTTGCCCATGATGTAGAAAGCTCATGAAACCTTGTTGAAGGTTCATGTGAATGTCACCAAGTGAAGCCAACCAATCACACCCCATGATAATGTCGATGGGACCCATATCCAAAACCACCAAATCACCTTCCCAAGTGTATGAAGAGGATAGAACCACTTTTGTAGAAGGGCAAACCAAGCTAGTCTTCTCACTTTCCCCATTTGCCACTTGCACTTGGAATGTTGTAGGTGTCTTCTTTGTGTTGAGTTTGAGAGAGTTGATGGATTTAGAGTTGATGAAGCTATGAGTGCTCCCGGAATCCACAAGAATATGTGCAACCCTCCCATTGATGGTCCCCACCAACCTTAGTGTGCTTGGGTTCTTGCAACCCGCCAACAACTCTTGTGAGATAGAGCATATGCAAGCTGAAATTTCTGCATTGGTAGGCATGTCTCCGTCCACAAGGCTTTCCTTAACTCCACCTCCCGGATCAAACGGAAACTCACCATCCTCCGTGATGAAAGAATGGTCTTCAAGTGACTCCTCATGTGCTTCTTCATTGCAATCCTCCCATTCCTCAATGTCATGAGAGTCATCCTTGTTCTCTTCCTCATCCATGAGGATCATAGTGGCCACAATCTTCTTTGATTTGCACCATGCCTGGGTGACCACCTCTCTTTGCACTTGAAACATAGCCCTTTGCTTCTCAACTCCTCAATCTTTGGATCATCCATTCTTTGAGTCTTCTTGAAGGGTTGAAAGGGCTTCTTCTTCATGAAGTCACTACTCTTTTTGGCATCAAATTGATGTATCCCATTCTTTGGCTGTCCACCCCCAAATGATGTAGGAATTCTTGGATTAGAGGATGGTAATGTAGAGGTAGGACCTTTCCCAAAATTGTAAGAAGTAGTGGTTGGTTTGAGTGTGTCTTTGGTGAAGGTCATGGGCTGAGACCTCTTGTACTTTGGTTCATAGAGTTCGGCTAACCTCATAGCTTCTTTGAGAGAGCTAGGCCTTTGAGCCGACACATCCGGCTTGATGAAGTGTTCAAGCCCATGCACAAACTTTTTCATCTTCATGTCTTCACTCAAGCCTTCCACGTACATTGAAAGCTTCAAAAATCTCTTGATGTAACCTCTCACCATCATCCCCTTTTGAGAAAGCTCATACCATTCTTCATGGTATCGGTCAAGCACTAAGGGTGAAATGAAGGCCAAGTTCATCTCCCGCTTCAATCCTTCCCAAGTTGATGGCGTGTTCCCTTGTTTGACCAAGTGCCTCCACCATTGATGAGCATAATCTTCAAGATGTAAGGAGGAAAATTGTACCATATCACGCTCACTTTTTGGGTAAAGTTGGAAATAGGTGTCAAGCTTGGTAGCCCACTCCTCCAACTCTTGCAGAGATGACCCGTCACCTTTGAACTTTGATAGTGAGATTTTATCTTTGACATCCTTGGAAGATATGTGGGATGGGTTATCATGTTGGGTAGAGGACTTGAATCTTTGCATCTTCGAGTATGACTCCATAAATTGTGCAAAGTCTTTGTAATCCCTCTTGATGATATTCGATAATTCCATCCACTTCTCGTGAGCATCCCTTTGTCTTTGGGCAAAGGACATTTGATTCCAATCGAGTGCAATCTCTTCATCATTCACAAACACCTCATCCTCTTCCCTTGAATGCATTGCCCTAGAAGAGGTAGGACCCTTTGATGCATTGAGGTGAGACAAACCCGAATGAAAAGAAGGAGGAAACATCTCCTTGACAAGAGGTCTCCGTGCATCCGCCATGAATCCCCGAGTGGTTGCTCCCAATGGATCCTCTTGTACGGCCTTCATGGAATCCTCATTCAAGATGCCCTTGCCTTTTCTTTGCTCATAGTCACCATAATTCCCATGCTTTTCTTGTGCTTGAGACTTCCCAAACTTGTCCTCCATCACACCAATCCGTGAGGATAATGTTTCAAAATGAGAATCAAGCTTGGAGTCTAAGGTCTCCAACCGTTGTACAAGCATTTGCATGAGGGTGTCATGGTTAATCGCCGCTTGTGTCCCTTGAGAAATTTGATTATGTACATTGCCCCCATTGTCTTCATTGATGAATGCATCCCTTGCATCCATATTACCTTCCATGTCCTCATCACCAATGATCATTTCTTGCACAACATCCCCACCCTTGCGTGGTCTTCCCTTCGGCATAGTGAAGAAAATGCAAGATGTTGGTAGAATGCCCAAATGATGTCGGAATTGGACAAAAGAAGGTTCTATGGGTAGGTAATGGTGTCTACTATCCTCCCAAATGAACACAGTAAGAATTAGGTGTGGGCAAGTACTCTCTGTTTTAGGGTTTGTGCGGGACAGCTGAAAGTAGTAATTTGGCTCTAAAATGCAAAATATATGTCGGAATTAGGATTTTGACGGCTCTATAGAAAGCTAACAGAAGATAGAACCTACCCCTAAAAGCATTTTGATTCAGTCAAAGTGGAAGTATATTCTGTTTGACTTTGACCAGAAAGTCAACATGACTACTTTGACCAAGATTGTGATATCCGATTAAGGGGTTCTATGGCTCATTTGAAAACTCTCAATAAGTAGAATAGAGTCGTGTAATCACTCGGACCTAATCCCAAAAACCCTAGGACTGAATTAGGGTTTTGTAAAATCCCAGAAATTCCCAAAATTCGGTCCCAAAGCTCAATCCGGCTACAAATGGTTGGTGTTTCTCCCCTTGGTAGTTGTGAATAACTCTTCAAGTGTATCCATGGGCTAAATCTCCAATCAATAAGCTTGTTTGGCTCCCTTGTTGGAAAAATTCCGCCATAGTCTCCTTTGTAATTGGAACCAAATCTCAAATGAAAATGCAACTTCTCAAATCACCATGCAATACTCTTTGTATCCCACAATGTCATGAAAGATCATATGCACTCTTTGTCCATCAAAGCATTTGCAATATCCACACAATATGACGGAAAAAGGGGCCCCATTGCCCACATGCATCCACAAAGTCGATGGTGAGGATTGTTGAGGACGCGCGTTGAAGCTTGCCGATCTCCCGGCCAAGCTCTTCTCACCCCTTCACCGAGTTTTCCTCCAAGGTGAAGGTTGAGGCCATGTCTTCACACTGGTGTACCTAATCCCCCTTTGTACCGCTTTTCCAAGGCAATCACGGCACAAAGAGTTCAAGCCATTCTCCCCTTGGCCTCTCCAACCAATGCCAAGGTACCCTCACACATTGCTAGATTCTATAGAAACTTGAAGTGGTAGCAATGGTGAGTGTAGGTACAAAATGATGTGGATAATATCAAATGATAGAACAAGTTTGTTGGCTTACAAGTATTGAGCATGACTCATGCCCTTTTACAATTTAGAACTCACCAATAAAGCATGGACTCATGCCTCAATCCATCATCCAAAAGCTCCAACACAAACCAACAATTCACAATGCCCTCACCATGGCATTTGCATAAGCATTTGTTAACCACAATCAAGGCATTTGCAATTGCATTCCAACAATCCCTTTCACATCATATTGACAAATGCATGCTTCCAAATGCTCTCTTATGCCCATGTGTAAAACATAGCATTGGCATGGCTATGTATAGCATCCATAGTGTCCATATGGCATCAAGATGAGCATGAGGGACTCCAAAAACATTGCATAAGCTTGCTATTCCATCAATGGCATGCCAATTGAGACATAATGAAGAAAATCCCCCAAAATGTGATCTATGAATTGGCCAAGCTCATGTGGAATCAATTCCTTTCACCATTGCCATCAATAATGCATGGAGAAGCAATATTGGCATGTGAATGGTCAAGCTTTAATGGTTAATTTCTGAAAATTAGGGGAGTTTGAATGTGTCCAACCCTAATCCATTCCCAAGCTCCACCAAATGCTTCAAACTTGCAAGAAATTGATCAAACCACTCACCAATGTCATCCGGAAAGCTTCAATGGTAGAAAATGTTGAAGAAGCCTCTTGTTGAAGAAAAACGTAGCCTCTCTTTGCTCTGAAATTTGCAGCCAAAGAACACCTCCCATGTGCTTGAACAAGGCTTGAAAATGTGCTCCAAACAATGGCTAAGAACCCTATTGAAAGGCTTCCATCTCATGAGGTAGTAGAGCTAGGCTTCACCTAGCTCTCCCTCCACAGTTTTCAGCGCAAATTTCAGGCGTGAGCATGCTGCAGCCCGCCGTTTTTCGCTTCTTTGCCTCCTTCATGAGATGATTAGACTACCAATGATGCCTATGAAGAGTGTACAAGCTTAGCAATGAAAGATATGGTTCAATGTGGCAAGGTATACTAGGGTTTCTCACAGCCATGGAAGAATGAACAAAAGCTCTCCAATCTTGAGAAAAGATTTGCAAGAAGAGGCTCAAATGAAAGATCTCAGTGAGCTCTACAAAAACCCTAAGGTTTGGCATCAAAACGGGTAAAGGAAGAGCATCCCATGGCTATGGAAAGCTTGAGGAAGAAGAAGATGATTACTAAACATGATTAACAGAAAAATTAATTGCAATTAGTCACTTGCCCTAAGTTTTGGCCCGACTGCCCCAAATTTTTGGTCCAGAGGTCCAAAATTTGGTCCAAAAATGGCAAAATTGGCCAAAATCACTCAAAATTCAAGCAATTTCTATGAAATGCTCACCATCTCCATGAGATTAAGCAAGATTAGAGAAGATTTGTCAAGAATCACTCAAGGATTACAAGAAAATGAGAAAAAAAATGAAAGAAACTTAAATTTTCAAGCAAATTTTCCCAACAACCCATGCATGCCCATGATCAAAATCAAGAGCTCTGATACCAATTGGAATGAAGGGATGTAATGCATGAAAAATATGAGTAATCACCATGTAAACATGATGCCTAAGTGTGTTTAGTCTCTCACCAAGAGAATGGAAATAGCCTTCCACAAGCCAAGAGAGAAGCCATGAGCTCCAAGAAACATAAGTTTCCATTTCTAAAAATGATCATCAAAAGTTACAACCATGGTCCAAGTCCCCTCTTTTATACATGGACTTGTCCCATTATTAACCCTATTGAATAAAGTTCCTACTTTATTACAATATATAGGCATATAAAGACACACAACCCTAGCCCCTTCTCCACACAGTTCATTAGGTATCACTATGAGTTTACTACCTAGCTTCTACTAGCATACAACCTCCTTCTTAGAAATTCTAAATCAACCACCATAAAAGCTCCTTTCACAAGAGCACACGGGTGTGGGGCTTTGCGTTGCATCTATTACCACATGCTATTATCGACCTTGTCTGGGCTTGGATATGAAGGGATTCAGATGTTCTATGTGTAATCATCATCATCATCATGAGTGTAGAAGATAGTGTACTAACCATGGTTTACCATGTCTCCATAGTTTTTGTAGAAGCACGGACCTTGTTGTAGAGCTAGTATAAGACCATAAATCCCTTGAGGATTCAAGATCCCTAAAATCAGCTTCAATAAGAGAAGCTAAATGAAAGTGAAATGGTGGAGGTGTTTCTCATTAGAATAAAAAATCTACGTAACTAGATGGTTACAATTAGCATGAGTGTGCTCTCCCTATATCTTGCTCGTCTCAGTGTCTAAGGGTATTGTTACCTAAGTATGATATTTTTATTACATCTTTTAATGTTTGTGTTAGGCCTACTCCTCTCACATTCGAGGAGTTTAGCTCATCGCTCTTCAAGATGAGGACATGAGGATGTAGAGTTGTAATCGTAGTGAGACCAGGCTATTCTCCATCGCTAACATAAAGAAGAAGGGTAAGGATTATAACTCTTTAAATTAGAAGAGAAAGGTTAAACACTTTTATTGTAACAAGAAAGGGCACATAACTACATAAAGCATGAAAAAGCAAACAGATGCCAATAAGGGCACTATAAAGAGCAAGGAAGAATCCAATCATGCTATAGAAATAGAGCTATTTGTTGTCACCACATTGAAGAAGTGTGTGCAGTGAGACAACTAGTATTACAGCACATGATGATTCTTGGATCATCAATAATGGGACTTCTAGCTAGCACAAGGATCAGTATTCATCTTTAAAGCTTGTGGAAGATGATATCATGGTGGTAATGGTGGGCAATGATGCAAAGTGCCCAATAGAAGGTTTAGGTACTATTTCACTTATGTCTACATAAGGTTGTACAAAAAGTCTTTCAAATGTTCTTTGGGTTTCAGATATGGAGAGAAATCTCCTTTCTATCTCGGCCATCATGGACTGTGATTTGCGGTGAGTTCACTTTAACAAGAATGGTGTAGTCATTCTTGATGGAGATGATAAGGTTATTATAAAGGGAATTGAGAGGAACAACTTGTATGAGCTTTTGTTGGTGTTTGTAGTTCAGATCGACTTGAGTAGCAATAAACTTTGGCATGAGAGATATGGGCATCTTGATATGTAGGCTCTTTTATAAATGTAGAAAGGTAAGGTAGTTGAGCATTTGCCACGAATTTATGACAGTCTGAATGTATATGAAATGGTGGGCAATGATGCAAATTGCCCAATAGAAGGTTTAGGTACTATTTCACTTATGTCTACATAAGGTTGTACAAAAAGTCTTTCAAATGTTCTTTGGGTTTCAGACATGAAGAGAAATCTCCTTTCTATCTCGGCCATCATGGACTATGATTCGCGGTGAGTTCACTTTAACAAGAATGGTGTAGTCATTCTTGATGGAGATGATAAGGTTATTATAAAGGGAATTCAGAGGAACAACTTGTATGAGCTTTTGTTGGTGTTTACAGTTCAGATCGACTTGAGTAGCAATAAACTTTGGCCTGAGAGATATGGGCATCTTGATATGTAGACTCTTTTATAAATGTAGAAAGGTAAGCTAGTTGCGCATTTGCCACCACGAATTTATGACAGTCTGAATGTATATGAAACATGCGTGATTAGTAAGTAACACCTGTAATATCTCTTTTCACCAAAGGCTAGTATTATGGCCAAGGCTCCTCTTCAGCTCATACACGATGATCTTTATGGAAAGATAAGTATGATTGGACTTGGAGGTTCTTCCTATTTTGTCACATTGAGAGATGATTACAGTAGAAAGATTGGGTGTATTTTCTTAAGAAAAAGTCTCAAGTTTTTGGAAAGTCTAAGGAATGGCTTGTATTGGTTAAAATTGAGATATAAATAGAATTAAAGCAGTTTAGAACAAGCCAAGGAGGAGAATTTATATTTAATGAGTTCTTGGGTTATGCCTCTTTCTACAAAGAAACATATATAGCTCACTACTGCTCACACTCCATAAGCAACATAGAGTTATAGAGTGTAAGAATCATACTATTGTTGAGATGGCAAGGAGTATGCTAAATCACAAGAGTCTACTTAAATCCTTTTGGACTAAGGCAGTTAACACGATTATGTATATTCTTAATAGAAGCGCAACAAAGGCCATCAGAGGGATGACTCCACCATTACATGCCTGCTTAGGTAAGAAACCTTTAGTTTGCACACTTGAAAGTCTTTGGGTAATGACTATGACTGTACACTCACATCATGGCTGTACATATATGGGCCTATAAAGATACACAACCCTAGCCCCTTCTCCACACAGTTCATTAGGTATCACTATGAGTTTACTACTTAGCTTCTACTAGCATACAACCTCCTTCTTAGAAATTCTAAATCAACCACCATCAAAGCTCCTTTCACAAGAGCAGATGGGTGTGGGGCTTTGCCATCTGTTACCACATGCTATTATCGACCTTGTCCACCCCGCTAACATAAAGAAGAAGGGTAAGGATTATAACTCTTTAAATTAGAAGAGAAAGGTTAAATACTTTTATTGTAACAAGAAAGGGCACATAACTACAGAAAGCATGAAAAAGCAAACACATGCCAAGAAGGGCACTCTAAAGACCAAGGAAGAATCCAATCATGCTATAGAAATAGAGCTATTTGCTGTCACCACATTGAAGAAGTGTGTGTGCAGTGAGACAACTAGTATTATAGCACATGATGATTCTCGGATCATCAATAATGGGACTTCTAGATAGCACAAGGATCAGTATTCATCTTTAAAGCTTGTGGAAGATGATATCATGGTGGTAATGGTGGGCAATGATGCAAAGTGCCCAATAGAAGGTTTAGGTACTATTACACTTATGTCTACATTAGGTTGTACAAAAAGTCTTTCAAATGTTCTTTGGGTTTCAGATATGAAGAGAAATCTCCTTTCTATCTCGGCCATCATGGATTGTGATTTGCGATGAGTTCACTTTAACAAGAATGGTGTAGTCTTTCTTGATGGAGATGATAAGGTTATTATAAAGGGAATTTAGAGGAACAACTTGTATGAGCTTTTGTTGGTGTTTACAGTTCAGATCGACTTGAGTAGCAATAAACTTTGGCATGAGAGATATGGGCATCTTGATATGTAGACTCTTTTATAAATGTAGAAAGGTAAGCTAGTTGATCATTTGCCACCACGAATTTATGACAGTCTGAATGTATATGAAACATGCGTGATTAGTAAGTAACACCTGTAAAAACTGTTGAAATGTAAGCTAGTTGAGCATTTGCCACCACGAATTTATAAATGTAGAAAGGTAAGGTAGTTGAGCATTTGCCACCACGAATTTACGACAGTCTGAATGTATATGAAACATGCGTGATTAGTAAGTAACACCTGTAATATCTCTTTTCACCAAAGGCTAGTATTATGGCCAAGGCTCCTCTTCAGCTCATACACGATGATCCTTATGGAAAGATAAGTATAATTGGACTTGGAGGTTCTTCCTATTTTTTCACATTGAGAGATGATTACAGTAGAAAGATTGGGTGTATTTTCTTAAGAAAAAGTCTCAAGTTTTTGGAAAGTCTAAGGAATGGCTTGTATTGGTTAAAATTGAGATATAAATAGAATTAAAGCAGTTTAGAACAAGCCAAGGAGGAGAATTTATATTTATTGAGTTCTTGGGTTATGCCTCTTTCTACAAAGAAACATATATAGCTCACTACTGCTCACACTCCATAAGCAACATAGAGTTATAGAGTGTAAGAATCATACTATTGTTGAGATGGCAAGGAGTATGCTAAATCACAAGAATCTACTTAAATCCTTTTGGACTGGGGCAGTTAACACGATTATGTATATTCTTAATAGAAGTGCAACAAAGGCCATCAGAGGGATGACTCCACTATTACATGCCTGCTCAGGTAAGAAACCTTTAGTTTGCACACTTGAAAGTCTTTGGGTAATGACTATGACTGTACAGTCACGTCATGGCTCTACATATATGGGCCTATAAAGATACACAACCCTAGCCCCTTCTCCACACAGTTCATTAGGTATCACTATGAGTTTACTACTTAGCTTCTACTAGCATACAACCTGGTTTACCATGTCTCCATAGTTGTTGTAGAAGCACGGACCTTGTTGTAGAGCTAGTATAAGACCATAAATCCCTTGAGGATTCAAGATCTTGAAAATCAGCTTCAATAAGAAAAGCTAAATGAAAGTGAAATGGTGGAGGTGTTTCTCACTAGAATAAAAAATCTACGTGACTAGATGGTTACAACTAGCATGAGTGTGCTCTCCCTATATCTTGCTCGTCAGTGTCTAAGGGTATTGTTACCTAAGTATGATATTTTTATTACATCTTTTAATGTTTGTGTTAGGCCTACTTCTCTCACATTCGAGGAGTTTAGCTCATCGCTCTTCAAGATGAGGAGATGAGGATGTAGAGTTGTAATCGTAGTGAGACTAGGCTATTCTCCACCGCTAACATAAAGAAGAAGGGTAAGGATTATAACTCTTTAAATTAGAAGAGAAAGGTTAAATACTTTTATTGTAACAAGAACGGGCACATAACTACAGAAAGCATGAAAAAGCAAACACATGCCAAGAAGGGCACTCTAAAGACCAAGGAAGAATCCAATCATGCTATAGAAATAGAGCTATTTGCTACCACCACATTGAAGAAGTGTGTGTGCAGTGAGACAACTAGTATTATAGCACATGATGATTCTTGGATCATCAATAATGGGACTTCTAGCTAGCACAAGGATTAGTATTCATCTTTAAAGCTTGTGGAAGATAATATCATGATGGTAATTGTGGGCAATGATGCAAAGTGCCCAATAGAGAAGGTTTAGGTACTATTTCACTTATGTCTACATAAGGTTGTACAAAAAGTCTTTCAAATGTTTTTTGGGTTTCAGATATGAAGAGAAATCTCCTTTCTATCTCGGCCATCATGGACTGTGATTTGCGGCGGTGAGTTCACTTTAACAAGAATGGTGTAGTCATTCTTGATGGAGATGATAAGGTTATTATAAAGGGAATTCAGAGGAACAACTTGTATGAGCTTTTGTTAGTGTTTGCAGTTCAAATCGACTTGAGTAGCAATAAACTTTGGCATGAGAGATATGGGCATCTTGATATGTAGACTCTTTTATAAATGTAGAAAGGTAAGCTAGTTGAGCATTTGCCACGAATTCATGACAGTCTGAATGTATATGAAACATGCGTGATTAGTAAGTAACACCTGTAATATCTCTTTTCACCAAAGGCTGGTATTATGGCCAAGGCTCCTCTTCAGCTCATACACGATGATCTTTATGGAAAGATAAGTATAATTGGACTTGGAGGTTCTTCCTATTTTTTCACATTGAGAGATGATTACAGTAGAAAGATTAGGTGTATTTTCTAAAGAAAAAGTCTCAAGTTTTTGGAAAGTCTAAGGAATGGCTTGTATTGGTTAAAATTGAGATATAAACAGAATTAAAGCAGTTTAGAAGAAGCCAAGGAGGAGAATTTATATTTAATGAGTTCTTGGGTTATGCCTCTTTCTACAAAGAAACATATATACCTCACTACCGCTCACACTCCATAAGCAACATAGAGTTATAGAGTGTAAGAATCATACTATTGTTGAGATGGCAAGGAGTATGGTTAATCACAAGAATCTACTTAAATCCTTTTGGGCTCAGGCAGTTAACACGATTATGTATATTCTTAATAGAAGTGCAACAAAGGCCATCAGAGGGATGACTCCACCATTACATGCCTGCTCAGGTAAGAAACCTTTAGTTTGCACACTTGAAAGTCTTTGGGTAATGACTATGACTGTACAGTCACGTCATGGCTCTACATATATAGGCCTGTAAAGATACACAACCCTAGCCCCTTCTCCACATAGTTCATTAGGTATCACTATGAGTTTACTACCTAGCTTCTACTAGCATACAACCTCCTTCTTAGAAATTCTAAATCAACCACCATCAAAGCTCCTTTCACAAGAGCACACGGGTGTGGGGCTTTGCCATCTATTACCACATGCTATTATCGACCTTGTCTGGGCTTGGATATGAAGGGATTCAGATGTTCTATGTGTAATCATCATCATCATCAGATGTTCTATGTGTAATCATTATCGACCTTGTCTGGGCTTGGATATGAAGGGATTCAGATGTTCTATGTGTGGGGCTTTGCCATCTATTACCACATGCTATTATCGACCTTGTCTGGGCTTGGATATGAAGGGATTCAGATGTTCTATGTGTAATCATGAGTGTGGAAGATAGTGTACTGACCATGGTTTACCATGTCTCCATAGTTGTTGTAGAAGCATGGACCTTGTTGTAGAGCTAGTATAAGACTATAAATCCCTTGAGGATTCAAGATCTTGAAAATCAACTTCAATAAGAGAAGCTAAATGAAAGTGAAAGGGTGGAGGTGTCTCTCACTAGAATAAAGAATCTACGTGACTAGATGGTTACAATTAGCATGAGTGTGCTCTCCCTATATCTTGCTCATCTCAGTGTCTAAGGGTATTGTTACCTGAGTATGATATTTTTATTACATCTTTTAATGTTTGTGTTAGGCCTACTCCTTTCACATTCGAGGAGTTTAGCTCATCGCTGTTCAAGATGAGCAGATGAGGATGTAAAGTTGTAATCGTAGTGAGACTAGGCTATTCTCCACCGCTAACATAAAGAAGAAGGGTAAGGATTATAACTCTTTAAATTAGAAGAGAAAGGTTAAATACTTTTATTGTGACAAGAAAGGGCACATAACTACAGAAAGCATGAAAAAGCAAACACATGCCAAGAAGGGCACTCTAAAGACCAAGGAAGAATCCAATCATGCTATAGAAATAGAGCTATTTGCTGTCACCACATTGAAGAAGTGTGTGCAGTGAGACAACTAGTATTATAGCACATGATGATTCTTGGATCATCAATAATGGGACTTCTAGCTAGCACAAGGATCAGTATTCATCTTTAAAGCTTGTGGAAGATGATATCATGGTGGTAATGGTGGGCAATGATGCAAAGTGCCCAATAGAAGGTTTAGGTACTATTTCACTTATGTCTACATAAGGTTGTACAAAAAGTCTTTCAAATGTTCTTTGGGTTTCAGATATGAAGAGAAATCTCCTTTCTATCTCGGCCATCATGGACTATGATTTGCGGTGAGTTCACTTTAACAAGAATGGTGTAGTCATTCTTGATGGAGATGATAAGGTTATTATGAAAGGAATTCAGAGGAACAACTTGTATGAGCTTTTGTTGGTGTTTGCAGTTCAGATCGACTTGAGTAGCAATAAACTTTGGCATGAGAGATATGGGCATCTTGATATGTAGACTCTTTTATAAATGTAGAAAGGTAAGGTAGTTGAGCATTTGCCACCACGAATTTATGACAGTCTAAATGTATATGAAACATGCGTGATTAGTCAGTAACACCTGTAATATCTCTTTTCACCAAAGGCTAGTATTATGGCCAAGGCTCCTCTTCAGCTCATACACGATGATCATTATGGAAAGATAAGTATAATTGGACTTGGAGGTTCTTCCTATTTTTTCACATTGAGAGATGATTACAGTAGAAAGATTGGGTGTATTTTCTTAAGAAAAAGTCTCAAGTTTTTGGAAAGTCTAAGGAATGGCTTGTATTGGTTAAAATTGAGATATAAACAGAATTAAAGCAGTTTAGAAGAAGCCAAGGAGGAGAATTTATATTTAATGAGTTCTTGGGTTATGCCTCTGTCTACAAAGAAACATATATAGCTCACTACTGCTCACACTCCATAAGCAACATAGAGTTATAGAGTGTAAGAATCATACTATTGTTGAGATGGCAAGGAGTATGCTTAATCACAAGAATCTACTTAAATCCTTTTGGGCTGAGGCAGTTAACACGATTATGTATATTCTTAATAGAAGCGCAACAAAGGCCATCAGAGGGATGACTCCACCATTACATGCGTGCTCAGGTAAGAAACCTTTAGTTTGCACACTTGAAAGTCTTTGGGTAATGACTATGACTGTACAGTCACGTCATGGCTCTACATATATAGGCCTATAAAGATACACAACCCTAGCCCCTTCTCCACACAGTTCATTAGGTATCACTATGAGTTTACTACCTAGCTTCTACTAGCATACAACCTCCTTCTTAGAAATTCTAAATCAACCACCATCAAAGCTCCTTTCACAAGAGCACACGGGTGTGGGGCTTTGCCATCTATTACCACATGCTATTATCGACCTTGTCTGGGCTTGGATATGACGGGATTCAGATGTTCTATGTGTAATCATCATCATCATCAGATGTTCTATGTGTAATCATTATCGACCTTGTCTGGGCTTGGATATGAAGGGGTTCAGATGTTCTATGTGTGGGGCTTTGCAATCTATTAACACATGCTATTATCGACCTTGTCTGGGCTTGGATATGAAGGGATTCAGATGTTCTATGTGTAATCATGAGTGTGGAAGATAGTGTACTGACCATGGTTTACCATGTTTCCACAGTTGTTGTAGAAGCACGGACCTTGTTGTAGAGCTAGTATAAGACTATAAATCCCTTGAGGATTCAAGATCTTGAAAATCAACTTCAATAAGAGAAGCTAAATGAAAGTGAAAGGGTGGAGGTGTTTCTCACTAGAATAAAAAATCTACATGACTAGATGGTTACAATTAGCATAAGTGTGCTCTCCCTATATCTTGCTCATCTCAGTGTCTAAGGGTATTGTTACCTGAGTATGATATTTTTATTACATCTTTTAATGTTTGTGTTAGGCCTACTCCTTTCACATTCGAGGAGTTTAGCTCATCGCTCTTCAAGATGAGCAGATGAGGATGTAGAGTTGTAATCGTAGTGAGACTAGGCTATTCTCGACCACTAACATAAAGAAGAAGGGTAAGGATTATAACTCTTTAAATTAGAAGAGGAAGGTTAAATACTTTTATTGTGACAAGAAAGGGCACATAACTACAGAAAGCATGAAAAAGCAAACACATGCCAAGAAGGGCACTCTAAAGACCAAGGAAGAATCCAATCATGCTATAGAAATAGAGCTATTTGCTGTCACCACATTGAAGAAGTGTGTGCAGTGAGACAACTAGTATTATAGCACATGATGATTCTTGGATCATCAATAATGGGACTTCTAGCTAGCACAAGGATCAGTATTCATCTTTAAAGCTTGTGGAAGATGATATATTGGTGAGGAATCATGGGCAATGATGCAAAGTGCCCAATAGAAGGTTTAGGTACTATTTCACTTATGTCTACATAAGGTTGTACAAAAAGCCTTTCAAATGTTCTTTGGATTTCAGATATGAAGAGAAATCTCCTTTCTATCTCGGCCATCATGGACTATGATTTGCGGTGAGTTCACTTTAACAAGAATGGTGTAGTCATTCTTGATGGAGATGATAAGGTTATTATAAAGGGAATTCAGAGGAACAACTTGCATGAGCTTTTGTTGGTGTTTGCAGTTCAGATCAACTTGAGTAGCAATAAACTTTGGCATGAGAGATATGGGCATCTTGATATGTAGACTCTTTTATAAATGTAGAAAGGTAAGCTAGTTGAGCATTTGCCACCACGAATTTATGACAGTCGAAATGTATATGAAACATGCATGATTAGTAAGTAACACCTATAATATCTCTTTTCACCAAAGGCTAGTATTATGGCCAAGGCTCCTCTTCAGCTCATACACGATGATCTTTATGGAAAGATAATAAGTATAATTGGACTTGGAGGTTCTTCCTATTTTTTCACATTGAGAGATGATTACAGTAGAAAGATTGGGTGTATTTTGTTAAGAAAAAGTCTCAAGTTTTTGGAAAGTCTAAGGAATGGCTTATATTGGTTAAAATTGAGATATAAACAGAATTAAAGCAGTTTAGAACAAGCCAAAGAGGAGAATTTATATTTAATGAGTTCTTGCATTATGCCTCTTTCTACAAAGAAACATATATAGCTCACTACTGCTCACACTCCATAAGCAACATAGAGTTATAGAGTGTAAGAATCATACTATTGTTGAGATGGCAAGGAGTATGCTTAATCACAAGAATCTACTTAAATCCTTTTGGGATGAGGCAGTTAACACGATTATGTATATTCTTAATAGAAGCGCAACAAAGGCCATCAGAGGGATGACTCCACCATTACATGCGTGCTCAGGTAAGAAACCTTTAGTTTGCACACTTGAAAGTCTTTGGGTAATGACTATGACTGTACAGTCACGTCATGGCTCTATATATATAGGCCTATAAAGATACACAACCCTAGCCCCTTCTCCACACAGTTCATTAGGTATCACTATGAGTTTACTACCTAGCTTCTACTAGCATACAACCTCCTTCTTAGAAATTCTAAATCAACCACCATCAAAGCTCCTTTCACAAGAGCACACGGGTGTGGGGCTTTGCCATCTATTACCACATGCTATTATCGACCTTGTCTGGGCTTGGATATGAAGGGATTCAGATGTTCTATGTGTAATCATCATCATCATCTCATGAGTGTGGAAGATAGTGTACTGACCATGCTTTACCATGTCTCCATAGTTGTTGTAGAAGCACGGACCTTGTCGTAGAGCTAGTATAAGACCATAAATCCCTTGAGGATTCAAGATCTTGAAAATCAGCTTCAATAAGAGAAGCTAAATGAAAGTAAAATGGTGGAGGTGTTTCTCACTAGAATAAAAAATCTACGTGACTTGATGGTTACAATTAGCATGAGTGTGCTCTCCCTATATCTTGCTCGTCTCAGTGTCTAAGGGTATTGTTACCTAAGTATGAAATTTTTATTACATCTTTTAATGTTTGTGTTAGGCTACTCCTCTCACCTTTGAGGGGTTTAGCTCATCGCTCTTCAAGATGAGGAGATGAGGATGTAGAGTTGTAATCATAGTGAGACTAGGCTATTCTCCACCGCTAACATAAAGAAGAAGGGTAAGGATTATAACTCTTTAAATTAGAAGAGAAAGGTTAAATACTTTTAATGAAACCAGAAAGGGCACATAACTACAGAAAGCATGAAAAAGCAAACAGATTCCAAGAAGGGCACTCTAAAGAGCAAGGAAGAACCCAATCATGCTATAGAAATAGAGCTATTTGCTGTCACCACATTGAAGAAGTGTGTGCAGTGAGACAACTAATATTATAGCACATGATGATTCTTGGATCATCAATAATGGGACTTCTAGCTAGCACAAGGATGAGTATTCATCTTTAAAGCTTGTGGAAGATGATATCATGGTGGTAATGGTGGGCAATGATGCAAAGTGCCCAATAGAAGGTTTAGGTACTATTTCACTTATGTCTACATAAGGTTGTACAAAAAGTCTTTGGCCATCAGAGGGATGACTCCACCATTACATGCCTGCTCAGGTAAGAAACCTTTAGTTTGCACACTTGAAAGTCTTTAGGTAATGACTATGACTGTAAAGTCACGTCATGGCTCTACATATATAGGCCTATAAAGACACACAACCCTAGCCCCTTCTCCACACAGTTCATTAGGTATCACTATGAGTTTACTACCTAGCTTCTACTAGCATACAACCTCCTTCTTAGAAATTCTAAATCAACCACCATAAAAGCTCCTTTCACAAGAGCACACGGGTGTGGGGCTTTGCGTTGCATCTATTACCACATGCTATTATCGACCTTGTCTGGGCTTGGATATGAAGGGATTCAGATGTTCTATGTGTAATCATCATCATCATCATGAGTGTGGAAGATAGTGTACTAACCATGGTTTACCATGTCTCCATAGTTTTTGTAGAAGCACGGACCTTGTTGTAGAGCTAGTATAAGACTATAAATCCCTTGAGGATTCAAGATCCCTAAAATAAGCTTCAATAAGAGAAGCTAAATGAAAGTGAAATGGTGGAGGTGTTTCTCATTAGAATAAAAAATCTACGTAACTAGATGGTTACAATTAGCATGAGTGTGCTCTCCCTATATCTTGCTCGTCTCAGTGTCTAAGGGTATTGTTACCTAAGTATGATATTTTTATTACATCTTTTAATGTTTGTGTTAGGCCTACTCCTCTCACATTCGAGGAGTTTAGCTCATCGCTCTTCAAGATGAGGACATGAGGATGTAGAGTTGTAATCGTAGTGAGACCAGGCTATTCTCCATCGCTAACATAAAGAAGAAGGGTAAGGATTATAACTCTTTAAATTAGAAGAGAAAGGTTAAACACTTTTATTGTAACAAGAAAGGGCACATAACTACATAAAGCATGAAAAAGCAAACAGATGCCAATAAGGGCACTCTAAAGAGCAAGGAAGAATCCAATCATGCTATAGAAATAGAGCTATTTGCTGTCACCACATTGAAGAAGTGTGTGCAGTGAGACAACTAGTATTACAGCACATGATGATTCTTGGATCATCAATAATGGGACTTCTAGCTAGCACAAGGATCAGTATTCATCTTTAAAGCTTGTGGAAGATGATATCATGGTGGTAATGGTGGGCAATGATGCAAAGTGCCCAATAGAAGGTTTAGGTACTATTTCACTTATGTCTACATAAGGTTGTACAAAAAGTCTTTCAAATGTTATTTGGGTTTCAGATATGAAGAGAAATCTCCTTTCTATCTCGGCCATCATGGATTGTGATTTGCGGTGAGTTCACTTTAACAAGAATGGTGTAGTCATTCTTGATGGAGATGATAAGGTTATTATAAAGGGAATTCAGAGGAACAACTTGTATGAGCTTTTGTTAGTGTTTGCAGTTCAAATCGACTTGAGTAGCAATAAACTTTGGCTTGAGAGATATGGGCATCTTGATATGTAGACTCTTTTATAAATGTAGAAAGGTAAGCTAGTTGAGCATTTGCCACGAATTTATGATAGTCTGAATGTATATGAAACATGCGTGATTAGTAAGTAACACCTGTAATATCTCTTTTCACCAAAGGCTAGTATTATGGCCAAGGCTCCTCTTCAGCTCATACACGATGATCATTATGGAAAGATAAGTATAATTGGACTTGGAGGTTCTTCCTATTTTTTCACATTGAGAGATGATTACAGTAGAAAGATTGGGTGTATTTTCTTAAGAAAAAGTCTCAAGTTTTTGGAAAGTCTAAGGAATGGCTTGTATTGGTTAAAATTGAGATATAAACAGAATTAAAGCAGTTTAGAACAAGCCAAAGGAGGAGAATTTATATTTAATGAGTTCTTGGGTTATGCCTCTTTCTACAAAGAAACATATATAGCTCACTATACTGCTCACACTCCATAAGCAACATAGAGTTATAAAGTGTAAGAATCATACTATTGTCGTGATGGCAAGAAGTATGCTTAATCACAAGAATCTACTTAAATCCTTTTAAGCTGAGGCAGTTAACACGATTATGTATATTCTTAATAGAAGCGCAACAAAGGCCATCAGAGGGATGACTCCACCATTACATGCCTGCTCAGGTAACAAACCTTTAGTTTGGACACTTGAAAGTCTTTGGGTAATGACTATGGCTGTACAGTCACGTCATGGCTCTACATATATAGGCCTATAAAGATACACAACCCTAGTCCCTTCTCCACACAGTTCATTAGGTATCACTATGAGTTTACTACCTAGCTTCTACTAGCATACAACCTCCTTCTTAGAAATTCTAAATCAACCACCATCAAAGCTCCTTTCACAAGAGCACACGGGTGTGGGGCTTTGCCATCTATTACCACATGCTATTATCGACCTTGTCTGGGCTTGGATATGAAGGGATTCAGATGTTCTATGTGTAATCATCATCATCATCATGAGTGTGGAAGATAGTGTACTGACCATGGTTTACCATGTCTCCATAGTTGTTGTAGAAGCACGGACCTTGTTGTAGAGCTAGTATAAGACCATAAATCCCTTGAGGATTCAAGATCTTGAAAATCAGCTTCAATAAAGAAAGCTAAATGAAAGTGAAATGGTGGAGGTGTTTCTCACTAGAATAAAAAATCTACGTGACTAGATGGTTACAACTAGCATGAGTGTGCTCTCCCTATATCTTGCTCGTCAGTGTCTAAGGGTATTGTTACCTAAGTATGATATTTTTATTACATCTTTTAATGTTTGTGTTAGGCCTACTCCTCTCACATTCGAGGAGTTTAGCTCATCGCTCTTCAAGATGAGGAGATGAGGATGTAGAGTTGTAATCGTAGTGAGACTAGGCTATTCTCCACCGCTAACATAAAGAAGAAGGGTAAGGATTATAACTCTTTAAATTAGAAGAGAAAGGTTAAATACTTTTATTGTAACAAGAACGGGCACATAACTACAGAAAGCATGAAAAAGCAAACACATGCCAAGAAGGGCACTCTAAAGACCAAGGAAGAATCCAATCATGCTATAGAAATAGAGCTATTTGCTGCCACCACATTGAAGAAGTGTGTGTGTAGTGAGACAACTAGTATTATAGCACATGATGATTCTTGGATCATCAATAATGGGACTTCTAGCTAGCACAAGGATTAGTATTCATCTTTAAAGCTTGTGGAAGATAATATCATGATGGTAATTGTGGGCAATGATGCAAAGTGCCCAATAGAAGGTTTAGGTACTATTTCACTTATGTCTACATAAGGTTGTACAAAAAGTCTTTCAAATGTTATTTAGGTTTCAGATATGAAGAGAAATCTCCTTTCTATCTCGGCCATCATGGACTGTGATTTGCGGTGAGTTCACTTTAACAAGAATGGTGTAGTCTTTCTTGATGGAGATGATAAGGTTATTATAAAGGGAATTCAGAGGAACAACTTGTATGAGCTTTTGTTAGTGTTTGCAGTTCAAATCGACTTGAGTAGCAATAAACTTTGGCATGAGAGATATGGGCATCTTGATATGTAGACTCTTTTATAAATGTAGAAAGGTAAGCTAGTTGAGCATTTGCCACGAATTTATGACAGTCTGAATGTATATGAAACATGCATGATTAGTAAGTAACACCTGTAATATCTTTTTTCACCAAAGGCTAGTATTATGGCCAAGGCTCCTCTTCAGCTCATACACGATGATCTTTATGGAAAGATAAGTATAATTGGACTTGGAGGTTCTTCCTATTTTTTCACATTGAGAGATGATTACAGTAGAAAGATTGGATGTATTTTCTTAAGAAAAAGTCTCAAGTTTTTGGAAAGTCTAAGGAATGGCTTGTATTGGTTAAAATTGAGATATAAACAGAATTAAAGCAGTTTAGAAGAAGCCAAGGAGGAGAATTTATATTTAATGAGTTCTTGGGTTATGCCTCTTTCTACAAAGAGACATATATACCTCACTACTGCTCACACTCCATAAGCAACATAGAGTTATAGAGTGTAAGAATCATACTATTGTTGAGATGGCAAGGAGTATGGTTAATCACAAGAATCTACTTAAATCCTTTTGGGCTCAGGCAGTTAACACGATTATGTACATTCTTAATAGAAGTGCAACAAAGGCGATCAGAGGGATGACTCCACCATTACATGCCTGCTCAGGTAAGAAACCTTTAGTTTGCACACTTGAAAGTCTTTGGGTAATGACTATGACTGTACAGTCACGTCATGGCTCTACATATATAGGCCTGTAAAGATACACAACCCTAGCCCCTTCTCCACACAGTGCATTAGGTATCACTATGAGTTTACTAACTAGCTTCTACTAGCATACAACCTCCTTCTTAGAAATTCTAAATCAACAACCATCAAAGCTCCTTTCATCACAAGAGCACACGGGTGTGGGGCTTTGCCATCTATTACCACATGCTAATATCGACCTTGTGTGGGCTTGGATATGAAGGGATTCAGATGTTCTATGTGTAATCATCATCATCATCAGATGTTCTATGTGTAATCATTATCGACCTTGTCTGGGCTTGGATATGAAGGGATTTAGATGTTCTATGTGTGGGGCTTTGCCATTTATTACCACATGCTATTATCGACCTTGTCTGGGCTTGGATATGAAGGGATTCAGATGTTCTATGTGTAATCATGAGTGTGGAAGATAGTGTACTGACCATGGTTTACCATGTCTCCATAGTTGTTGTAGAAGCACGGACCTTGTTGTAGAGCTAGTATAAGACAATAAATCCCTTGAGGATTCAAGATCTTGAAAATCAACTTCAATAAGAGAAGCTAAATGAAAGTGAAAGGGTGGAGGTGTCTCTCACTAGAATAAAGAATCTACGTGACTAGATGGTTACAATTAGCATGAGTGTGCTCTCCCTATATCTTGCTCATCTCAGTGTCTAAGGGTATTGTTACCTGAGTATGATATTTTTATTACATCTTTTAATGTTTGTGTTAGGCCTACTCCTTTCACATTCGAGGAGTTTAGCTCATCGCTCTTCAAGATGAGCAGATGAGGATGTAGAGTTGTAATCGTAGTGAGACTAGGCTATTCTCCACCGCTAACATAAAGAAGAAGGGTAAGGATTATAACTCTTTAAATTAGAAGAGAAAGGTTAAATACTTTTATTGTGACAAGAAAGGGCACATAACTACAGAAAGCATGAAAAAGCAAACACATGCCAAGAAGGGCACTCTAAAGACCAAGGAAGAATCCAATCATGCTATAGAAATAGAGCTATTTGCTGTCACCACATTGAAGAAGTGTGTGCAGTGAGACAACTAGTACTATAGCACATGATGATTCTTGGATCATCAATAATGGGACTTCTAGCTAGCACAAGGATCAGTATTCATCTTTAAAGCTTGTGGAAGATGATATCATGGTGGTAATGGTGGGCAATGATGCAAAGTGCCCAATAGAAGGTTTAGGTACTATTTCACTTATGTCTACATAAGGTTGTACAAAAAGTCTTTCAAATGTTCTTTGGGTTTCAGATATGAAGAGAAATCTCCTTTCTATCTCGGCCATCATGGACTATGATTTGCGGTGAGTTCACTTTAACAAGAATGGTGTAGTCATTCTTGATGGAGATGATAAGGTTATTATAAAGGGAATTCACAGGAACAACTTGTATGAGCTTTTGTTGGTGTTTGCAGTTCAGATCGACTTGAGTAGCAATAAACTTTGGCATGAGAGATATGGGCATCTTGATATGTAGACTCTTTTATAAATGTAGAAAGGTAAGGTAGTTGAGCATTTCCCACCACGAATTTATGACAGTCTAAATGTATATGAAACATGCGTGATAAGTAAGCAACACCTGTAATATCTCTTTTCACCAAAGGCTAGTATTATGGCCAAGGCTCCTCTTCAGCTCATACACGATGATTATTATGGAAAGATAAGTATAATTGGACTTGGAGGTTCTTCCTATTTTTTCACATTGAGAGATGATTACAGTAGAAAGATTGGGTGTATTTTCTTAAGAAAAAGTCTCAAGTTTTTGGAAAGTCTAAGGAATGGCTTGTATTGGTTAAAATTGAGATATAAATAGAATTAAAGCAGTTTAGAACAAGCCAAGGAGGAGAATTTATATTTAATGAGTTCTTGGGTTATGCCTCTTTCTACAAAGAAACATATATAGCTCACTACTGCTCACACTCCATAAGCAACATAGAGTTATAGAGTGTAAGAATCATACTATTGTTGAGATGGCAAGGAGTATGCTTAATCACAAGAATCTACTTAAATCCTTTTGGGATGAGGCAGTTAACACGATTATGTATATTCTTAATAGAAGCGCAACAAAGGCCATCAGAGGGATGACTCCACCATTACATGCGTGCTCAGGTAAGAAACCTTTAGTTTGCACACTTGAAAGTCTTTGGGTAATGACTATGACTGTACAGTCACGTCATGGCTCTATATATATAGGCCTATAAAGATACACAACCCTAGCCCCTTCTCCACACAGTTCATTAGGTATCACTATGAGTTTACTACCTAGCTTCTACTAGCATACAACCTCCTTCTTAGAAATTCTAAATCAACCACCATCAAAGCTCCTTTCACAAGAGCACACGGGTGTGGGGCTTTGCCATCTATTACCACATGCTATTATCGACCTTGTCTGGGCTTGGATATGAAGGGATTCAGATGTTCTATGTGTAATCATCATCATCATCAGATGTTCTATGTGTAATCATTATCGACCTTGTCTGGGCTTGGATATGAAGGGATTCAGATGTTCTATGTGTGGGGCTTTGCAATCTATTACCACATGCTATTATCGACCTTGTCTGGGCTTGGATATGAAGGGATTCAGATGTTCTATGTGTAATCATGAGTGTGGAAGATAGTGTACTCACCATGGTTTACCATGTCTCCATAGTTGTTATAGAAGCACGGACCTTGTTGTAGAGCTAGTATAAGACTATAAATCCCTTGAGGATTCAAGATCTTGAAAATCAACTTCAATAAGAGAAGCTAAATGAAAGTGAAAGGGTGGAGGTGTTTCTCACTAGAATAAAAAATCTACGTGACTAGATGGTTACAATTAGCATAAGTGCGCTCTCCCTATATCTTGCTCATCTCAGTGTCTAAGGGTATTGTTACCTGAGTATGATATTTTTATTACATCTTTTAATGTTTGTGTTAGGCCTACTCCTCTCACATTCGAGGAGTTTAGCTCATCGCTCTTCAAGATGAGCAGATGAGGATGTAGAGTTGTAATCGTAGTGAGACTAGGCTATTCTCCACCGCTAACATAAAGAAGAAGGGTAAGGATTATAACTCTTTAAATTAGAAGAGAAAGGTTAAATACTTTTATTGTGACAAGAAAGGGCACATAACTACAGAAAGCATGAAAAAGCAAACACATGCCAAGAAGGGCACTCTAAAGACCAAGGAAGAATCCAATCATGCTATAGAAATAGAGCTATTTGCTGTCACCACATTGAAGAACTGTGTGCAGTGAGACAACTAGTATTATAGCACATGATGATTCTTGGATCATCAATAATGGGACTTCTAGCTAGCACAAGGATCAGTATTCATCTTTAAAGCTTGTGGAAGATGATATCATGGTGGGTAATCGTGGGCAATGATGCAAAGTGCCCAATAGAAGGTTTAGGTACTATTTCACTTATGTCTACATAAGGTTGTACAAAAAGCCTTTCAAATGTTCTTTGGATTTCAGATATGAAGAGAAATCTCCGTTCTATCTCGGCCATCATGGACTATGATTTGCGGTGAGTTCACTTTAACAAGAATGGTGTAGTCATTCTTGATGGAGATGATAAGGTTATTATAAAGGGAATTCAGAGGAACAACTTGTATGAGCTTTTGTTGGTGTTTGCAGTTCAGATCGACTTGAGTAGCAATAAACTTTGGCATGAGAGATATGGGCATCTTGATATGTAGACTCTTTTATAAATGTAGAAAGGTAAGCTAGTTGAGCATTTGCCACCACGAATTTATGACAGTCGAAATGTATATGAAACATGCATGATTAGTAAGTAACACCTATAATATCTCTTTTCACCAAAGGCTAGTATTATGGCCAAGGCTCCTCTTCAGCTCATACACGATGATCTTTATGGAAAGATAATAAGTATAATTGGACTTGGAGGTTCTTCCTATTTTTTCACATTGAGAGATGATTACAGTAGAAAGATTGGGTGTATTTTGTTAAGAAAAAGTCTCAAGTTTTTGGAAAGTCTAAGGAATGGCTTGTATTGGTTAAAATTGAGATATAAACAGAATTAAAGCAGTTTAGAACAAGCCAAAGAGGAGAATTTATATTTAATGAGTTCTTGCGTTATGCCTCTTTCTACAAAGAAACATATATAGCTCACTACTCCTCACACTCCATAAGCAACATAGAGTTATAGAGTGTAAGAATCATACTATTGTTGAGATGGCAAGGAGTATGCTTAATCACAAGAATCTACTTAAATGCTTTTGGGTTGAGGCAGTTAACACGATTATGTATATTCTTAATAGAAGCACAACAAAGGCCATCAAAGGGATGACTCCACCATTACATGCTTGGTCAGGTAAGAAACCTTTAGTTTGCACACTTGAAAGTCTTTGGGTAATGACTTTGACTGTACAGTCACGTCATGGCTCTACATATATAGGCCTATAAAGATACACAACCCTAGCCCCTTCTCCACACAGTTCATTAGGTATCACTATGAGTTTACTACCTAGCTTCTACTAGCATACAACCTCCTTCTTAGAAATTCTAAATCAACCACCATCAAAGCTCCTTTCACAAGAGCACACGGGTGTGTGGCTTTGCCATCTATTACCACATGCTATTATCGACCTTGTCTGGGCTTGGATATGAAGGGATTCAGATGTTCTATGTGTAATCATCATCATCATCTCATGAGTGTGGAAGATAGTGTACTGACCATGCTTTACCATGTCTCCATAGTTGTTGTAGAAGCACGAACCTTGTCGTAGAGCTAGTATAAGACCATAAATCCCTTGAGGATTCAAGATCTTGAAAATCAGCTTCAATAAGAGAAGCTAAATGAGAGTGAAATGGTGGAGGTGTTTCTCACTAGAATAAAAAATCTACGTGACTTGATGGTTACAATTAGCATGAGTGTGCTCTCCCTATATCTTGCTCGTCTCAGTGTCTAAGGGTATTGTTACCTAAGTATGAAATTTTTATTACATCTTTTAATGTTTGTGTTAGGCTACTCCTCTCACCTTTGAGGAGTTTAGCTCATCGCTCTTCAAGATGAGGAGATGAGGATGTAGAGTTGTAATCATAGTGAGACTAGGCTATTCTCCACCGCTAACATAAAGAAGAAGGGTAAGGATTATAACTCTTTAAATTAGAAGAGAAAGGTTAAATACTTTTATTGAAACAAGAAAGGGCACATAACTATAGAAAGCATGAAAAAGCAAATAGATTCCAAGAAGGGCACTCTAAAGAGCAAGGAAGAATCCAATCATGCTATAGAAATAGAGCTATTTGTTGTCACCACATTGAAGAAGTGTGTCCAGTGAGACAACTAATATTATAGCACATGATGATTCTTGGATCATCAATAATGGGACTTCTAGCTGGCACAAGGATGAGTATTCATCTTTAAAGCTTGTGGAAGATGATATCATGGTGGTAATGGTGGGCAATGATGCAAAGTGCCCAATAGAAGGTTTAAGTACTATTTCACTTATGTCTACATAAGGTTGTACAAAAAGTCTTTGGCCATGAGAGGGATGACTCCACCATTACATGCCTGCTCAGGTAAGAAACCTTTAGTTTGCACACTTGAAAGTCTTTAGGTAATGACTATGACTATAAAGTCACGTCATGGCTCTACATATATAGGCCTATAAAGACACACAACCCTAGCCCCTTCTCCACACAGTTCATTAGGTATCACTATGAGTTTACTACCTAGCTTCTACTAGCATACAACCTCCTTCTTAGAAATTCTAAATCAACCACCATAAAAGCTCCTTTCACAAGAGCACACGGGTGTGGGGCTTTGCGTTGCATCTATTACCACATGCTATTATCGACCTTGTCTGGGCTTGGATATGAAGGGATTCAGATGTTCTATGTGTAATCATCATCATCATCATGAGTGTGGAAGATAGTGTACTAACCATGGTTTACCATGTCTCCATAGTTTTTGTAGAAGCACGGACCTTGTTGTAGAGCTAGTATAAGACTATAAATCCCTTGAGGATTCAAGATCCCTAAAATAAGCTTCAATAAGAGAAGCTAAATGAAAGTGAAATGGTGGAGGTGTTTCTCATTAGAATAAAAAATCTACGTAACTAGATGGTTACAATTAGCATGAGTGTGCTCTCCCTATATCTTGCTCGTCTCAGTGTCTAAGGGTATTGTTACCTAAGTATGATATTTTTATTACATCTTTTAATGTTTGTGTTAGGCCTACTCCTCTCACATTCGAGGAGTTTAGCTCATCGCTCTTCAAGATGAGGACATGAGGATGTAGAGTTGTAATCGTAGTGAGACCAGGCTATTCTCCATCGCTAACATAAAGAAGAAGGGTAAGGATTATAACTCTTTAAATTAGAAGAGAAAGGTTAAACACTTTTATTGTAACAAGAAAGGGCACATAACTACATAAAGCATGAAAAAGCAAACAGATGCCAATAAGGGCACTCTAAAGAGCAAGGAAGAATCCAATCATGCTATAGAAATAGAGCTATTTGCTGTCACCACATTGAAGAAGTGTGTGCAGTGAGACAACTAGTATTACAGCACATGATGATTCTTGGATCATCAATAATGGGACTTCTAGCTAGCACAAGGATCAGTATTCATCTTTAAAGCTTGTGGAAGATGATATCATGGTGGTAATGGTGGGCAATGATGCAAAGTGCCCAATAGAAGGTTTAGGTACTATTTCACTTATGTCTACATAAGGTTGTACAAAAAGTCTTTCAAATGTTCTTTGGGTTTCAGATATGGAGAGAAATCTCCTTTCTATCTCGGCCATCATGGACTGTGATTTGCGGTGAGTTCACTTTAACAAGAATGGTGTAGTCATTCTTGATGGAGATGATAAGGTTATTATAAAGGGAATTGAGAGGAACAACTTGTATGAGCTTTTGTTGGTGTTTGTAGTTTAGATCGACTTGAGTAGCAATAAACTTTGGCATGAGAGATATGGGCATCTTGATATGTAGGCTTTTTTATAAATGTAGAAAGGTAAGGTAGTTGAGCATTTGCCACGAATTTATGACAGTCTGAATGTATATGAAATGGTGGGCAATGATGCAAATTGCCCAATAGAAGGTTTAGGTACTATTTCACTTATGTCTACATAAGGTTGTACAAAAAGTCTTTCAAATGTTCTTTGGGTTTCAGATATGAAGAGAAATCTCCTTTCTATCTCGGCCATCATGGACTATGATTTGCGGTGAGTTCACTTTAACAAGAACGGTGTAGTCATTCTTGATGGAGATGATAAGGTTATTATAAAGGGAATTCAGAGGAACAACTTGTATGAGCTTTTGTTGGTGTTTACAGTTCAGATCGACTTGAGTAGCAATAAACTTTGGCCTGGGAGATATGGGCATCTTGATATGTAGACTCTTTTATAAATGTAGAAAGGTAAGCTAGTTGAGCATTTGCCACCACGAATTTATGACAGTCTGAATGTATATGAAACATGCGTGATTAGTAAGTAACACCTGTAATATCTCTTTTCACCAAAGGCTAGTATTATGGCCAAGGCTCCTCTTCAGCTCATACACGATGATCTTTATGGAAAGATAAGTATAATTGGACTTGGAGGTTCTTCCTATTTTGTCACATTGAGAGATGATTACAGTAGAAAGATTGGGTGTATTTTCTTAAGAAAAAGTCTCTAGTTTTTGGAAAGTCTAAGGAATGGCTTGTATTGGTTAAAATTGAGATATAAACAAAATTAAAGCAGTTTAGAACAAGCCAAGGAGGAGAATTTATATTTAATGAGTTCTTGGGTTATGCCTCTTTCTACAAAGAAACATATATAGCTCACTACTGCTCGCACTCCATAAGCAACATAGAGTTATAGAGTGTAAGAATCATACTATTGTTGAGATGGCAAGGAGTATGCTAAATCACAAGAATCTACTTAAATCCTTTTGGACTGAGGCAGTTAACACGATTATGTATATTCTTAATAGAAGCGCAACAAAGGCCATCAGAGGGATGACTCCACCATTACATGCCTGCTTAGGTAAGAAACCTTTAGTTTGCACACTTGAAAGTCTTTGGGTAATGACTATGACTGTACACTCACATCATGGCTGTACATATATGGGCCTATAAAGATACACAACCCTAGCCCCTTCTCCACACAGTTCATTAGGTATCACTATGAGTTTACTACTTAGCTTCTACTAGCATACAACCTCCTTCTTAGAAATTCTAAATCAACCACCATCAAAGCTCCTTTCACAAGAGCACATGGGTGTGGGGCTTTGCCATCTGTTACCACATGCTATTATCGACCTTGTCCACCCCGCTAACATAAAGAAGAAGGGTAAGGATTATAACTCTTTAAATTAGAAGAGAAAGGTTAAATACTTTTATTGTAACAAGAAAGGGCACATAACTACAGAAAGCATGAAAAAGCAAACACATGCCAAGAAGGGCACTCTAAAGACCAAGGAAGAATCCAATCATGCTATAGAAATAGAGCTATTTGCTGTCACCACATTGAAAAAGTGTGTGTGCAGTGAGACAACTAGTATTATAGCACATGATGATTCTTAGATCATCAATAATGGGACTTCTAGCTAGCACAAGGATGAGTATTCATATTTAAAGCTTGTGGAAGATGATATCATGGTGGTAATGGTGGGCAATGATGCAAAGTGCCCAATAGAAGGTTTAGGTACTATTACACTTATGTCTACATAAGGTTGTACAAAAAGTCTTTCAAATGTTCTTTGGGTTTCAGATATGAAGAGAAATCTCCTTTCTATCTCGGCCATCATGGACTGTGATTTGCGGTGAGTTCACTTTAACAAGAATGGTGTAGTCATTCTTGATGGAGATGATAAGGTTATTATAAAGGGAATTCAGAGGAACAACTTGTATGAGCTTTTGTTGGTGTTTACAGTTCAGATCGACTTGAGTAGCAATAAACTTTGGCATGAGAGATATGGGCATCTTGATATGTAGACTCTTTTATAAATGTAGAAAGGTAAGGTAGTTGAGCATTTGCCACCACAAATTTATGACAGTCTGAATGTATATGAAACATGCGTGATTAGTAAGTAACACCTGTAATAGCTATAGAAATGTAAGCTAGTTGAGCATTTGCCACCACGAATTTATAAATGTAGAAAGGTAAGCTAGTTGAGCATTTGCCACCGCGAATTTATGACAGTCTGAATGTATATGAAACATGCGTGATTAGTAAGTAACACCTGTAATATCTCTTTTCACCAAAGGCTAGTATTATGGCCAAGGCTCCTCTTCAGCTCATACACGATGATCCTTATGGAAAGATAAGTATAATTGGACTTGGAGGTTCTTCCTATTTTTTCACATTGAGAGATGATTACAGTAGAAAGATTGGGTGTATTTTCTTAAGAAAAAGTCTCAAGTTTTTGGAAAGTCTAAGGAATGGCTTGTATTGGTTAAAATTGAGATATAAATATACAAGGCTTTCTTCAACCTGCAAACATGCTCGGGGTGACTCACATCCTCATAACCAGGTGGCTGCAACATATACACCTCTTCTTGCAAATCCCCATGCAAGAATGCATTCTTTACATCCATCTGATGTAAAGACCATTGCTTTGACGCAGCCACTGCTATCACAACTCTCACCGTTGCCATCTTGGCAACTGGGCTGAAAGTTTCCTCATAATCAATCCCATATGGTTGCGCATATCCTTTGGCTACCAATCTAGCCTTGTACCTGTTTATGCTTCCATCACTGTTATGTTTAACTTTGTATACCCACTTGCATCCAATGGCTTTCTTGCCTTCTGGCAATTGCACTAAATCCCAAGTTTCATTTCCATATAGTGCATCCATCTCCTCATCCATAGCTTTCTCCCAACACACATTTCCAACAGCCTCATCAATGCATGTGGGCTCAACAACCTGCACAACCTTTGCCATATATGCATAGTGATGTGCCACATAACCATCATATGTAAATCTCTACACAGGGTTCTTCACTCTCCCTGATCTTTGCAGCTTTTCATTCATGGCTTCCATAGCCTTCTTTACACCAGGTGTTCTCATAGCTGGGATCCCAAGCTCCTCATCAAGGCTGATATCTGAGCCACTAGACTCTCCATCAACATGAGAATGCCCTGCAGAAATGTCAGGCATACCAAGGGGCTCAACCACTTTCTCTTTTCCTTTACGTGATGTACTAATCACATTTGCAGGACTGGTATTATGACGCAGCCTGCCACTCCATGGTCTATCAATAGACCCACTAGATGAGGACTCTCCTGGTCCACTCAAAGACTGTGATTGCTGACCTGCATTCTGTGCAACCACACTTCCACTCACATCAGCCCCAACAGCTTCCTTTTCAGCAACATACCAGCTGCTCATCTCATCAAAGACAACATCCCTGCTTACCCTCAACTCACGTGTAGCAGGGTTATAACACCTGTATCCCTTTTGCTCAAGGGAGTATCCAATAAACACACATTTTTTAGCTTTCGGGTCCAGCTTAGTTCTCAGCTCATCTGGCACATGCACATATGCAATGCATCCAAAGACTTTCAGATGAGACAAATCTGGTTTTCTGCCAGTAAACCTCTCCTCTGGAGTTACATCATGTATGGCTGCAGTTGGAGTCCTGTTCATGATGTATACTGCTGTAGAAACAGCCTCAGCCCAATAGCAATGCGGCATATTCTTCTCTTCCATCAATGCTCGCACAATCTCAGCAACGTGCCTGTTTTTCCGCTCAGCAACTCCATTTTGCTGCGGAGTGTATCTGCATGTATACTGTCTCCGAATACCATTCTTCTTCAAATATTCAGAGAACTCATTGGAGAAGTACTCTCCCCCTCCATCTGACCTTAGGCACTTTACATATTTCCTTGTTTGCTTTTCAACCAAAACTCTGAAATTCTGAAAGTGAGTGAACACCTCACTCTTCTCCTTCATGAAATATACCCACACTTTCCTTGTGTGGTCATCAATGAAAGTCACATAATACCTGCAGCCTCCCAGAGATATGGTCTTCGTAGGACCCCATACATCTGAATGCACAACATCTAGTACATTTCTGCTCACATATCTGTTACGTGGAAACACATGCTCTGTTTGCTTCCCAAATTGGCATGCTTCACAGATTTTATGCATACCTTCCACTTTAAATTTTGGCAGCCCTGTCACAATTCCTTTTGTCTGCATAGACTTCAATCTCTGCACATTCACATGTCCAATTCTTTTATGCCATATGTCTGTGTCTGCAACAATTCCTGAACCATTTGCAAACATCGCAGCACTCATCTCAGGCATGTCTACATCCAACGTAAACATTCTGCCCACTCTGTTGCCTTTTGCAACCAACCTGCACTTGTCTTTAAAATCTTCAACATAACATCCATCAGGGTTAAACCGAACCTGCAAACCCTGCTCAATCATCTGGCCAACTGAAACTAGATTCTTTGTTATGTTCGGTACATGAAGTACATCTGCAAGGTACTTCACTTTGCCATCCTGCATAGACAATGACACATCTCCAATGTGGGCAATTGGATGAGCAGTGTCATCCCCTGTTTCCACAAAACCTGGTCTTTCCGGGTTTTTCATCTCCTTGAACCACTCCCCATGACTCGTCATATGGTTCGAAGCACCTGAATCCACATACCATACATTATCTTTTTTGTGCTGCATCAACATTTTCAGACATGGCATTCACGACATGCTGCATAACAAACAACCTTTCATTATCCTCATTATTTCTGCTTGAGGTTGCATAGTTGTTTTGCTGCACTTTCCCATTTTGCATGTCAGCCTGCTTCTTATAACATTCTGCCTGCACATGTCCAGGCTTACCACAATAATAGCGTTCACGTGCATCATTATATTGCCTTTGCCAATTTCCACGGCCTCTTTGACTCCCCCTGCCTCTGAATTTGCCTCTTCCACCTGCGTGTTGTTGTTGATTCTGGGACTGTTGTTGTTGCTACTGCTGCTGGCCATAATTCTGATTACCTGTTCGGCCACCTCCTTGACCGCGTCCACGGCCTCCTCTACCTCGTCCTCTTCCTGAACTCGTGTAGAAGGCCTGTTGCTCTGAACTGTTTTTACTTTGTGAAGACTGTTGGTCTTCACCCAAGTTCTTCTCTTCGATAATCAGCATAGACACCAAATCTGTAAAGTTGGGAATGTTTTCCCGAGTCTGAATAGACGTCTTGAACGCCTTGTATTGTGGTCCGAGACCACGTAGACAGACTTCCACCTTGTCATCATCATCTACTGACACACCAATAGATGCAAGGGATTCCACAATACCCTTTATCTTTAGCGCATAGTCATTCACAGACATGCTCTTTTTCTCCACAGTATGAAGTTCATTCTTCAACTGTATCTTACGTGCCTTGGTATTTGTTTCATAGAGCTTTACCAAGGTGTCCCACGCCTCCTTGGGAGACTTGGCATCCTGAATGTGCCCAATCATGGTGTCCTGTATACTAATGGAAAGCCAATACATTACTTTCCTGGCTCCTTGGTTCCAGTCTTTAAACTCTTTCACATCTGCAGCAGTCGGATTTATATCCGGTATCTCCGGTGCCTCTTCATGCTCACCTTCTATGTAGTCCCAATAGCCTTTTCCCATCAGGAAATTCGTTAACCTGAACCTCCAAGCATGGAAGTTATTCTTATCCAGCTTCTCAGCCACAATCTGTGTTATGCCATCATTAGACATCTTGACAAACACACAATTTTACCAGAAACTGCACTCTGGTTTTTCCTGCACAACTGCTGTATTTTCTGCACAGCGGTACTGCAGTCCACTCAAATGTCACAACCAGTGACCTCAATGTGCATACATACACCCAATGGCAACTGTAGACCTCTTTGCAGCACCCACACTGTCTGCACAGTCAATCTGTCTTTCTGCAGTACTTAAAACAGAGTTCTGCAGAGAATCGATGACTTACTCGCAGTGCTCGAAATCGCCTGCTTTCTGAAAAATGGAGGTCCAGACGCGCCCGAAACGCGTTTTCGGCCCGAAAATTTCAGTCCAAAGGACACAGTCCAAAGGACTGTATAGTTGCCCTATAGCATTACTCCCGCGAAGAAAGCTCCTCAATCAGAGACCGTTTGCCGGTGCCTCCCGTAGAGCTCCCGACAAGGGTGTAGTCACCAACACAATAGGGAAGAGTAGTTGAAGCTCTTACCCTCGTACTGCTTCCTGTGGTTCTCTTGCTTGCAGCTCAGCCCTTAGCACGAACCAGGCTCTGATACCATGAAAAGATGCAGGGGGAAGAGAGCTTGAGCTCTTGCAAGCACACACAACCACTCACAAAACCCTAATAGAGAACACACAAGGTGAGAGGCTGAAAATCTTCTTCTTCTCTACTCAACACTCAACACACCATCTACAAGATAAGAGTACACACAATATGAAAGGTACTCAACCAAATACATACACGGGTTCTCTATAATGTGAACCCGACTAAATGAGCTGGCGCTATAACTATGCCAGTCTCTAGAGTGGCTGTCACACAGCCTGTCATCCAATTGGCCACATATCACCCAAGATCTCACCAACCATGCTAGTGGTGTAAGTGCGGGGCCTATCCCCCAGGCGGGTCATCAGTGTCCATCGCCTCACTAGAGCTTGATATCTCAACAATAAGCAACATAGAGTTATAGAGTGTAAGAATCATACTATTGTTGAGATGGCAAGGAGTATCTTAATCACAAGAATCTACTTAAATCCTTTTGGGTTGAGGCAGTTAACACGATTATGTATATTCTTAATAGAAGCGCAACAAAGGCCATCAGAGGGATGACTCCACCATTACATGCTTGCTCAGGTAAGAAACCTTTAGTTTGCACACTTGAAAGTCTTTGGGTAATGACTATGATTGTACAGTCACGTCATGGCTCTACATATATAGGCCTATAAAGATACACAACCCTAGCCCCTTCTCCACACAGTTCATTAGGTATCACTATGAGTTTACTACCTAGCTTCTACTAGCATACAACCTCCTTCTTAGAAATTCTAAATCAACCACCATCAAAGCTCCTTTCACAAGAGCACACGGGTGTGGGGCTTTGCCATCTATTACCACATGCTATTATCGACCTTGTCTGGGCTTGGATATGAAGGGATTCAGATGTTCTATGTGTAATCATCATCATCATCATGAGTGTGGAAGATACTGTACTGACCATGGTTTACCATGTCTCCATAGTTGTTGTAGAAGCAAGGACCTTGTTGTAGAGCTAGTATAAGACCATAAATCCCTTGAGGATTCAAGATCTTGAAAATCAGCTTCAATAAGAGAAGCTAAATGAAAGTGAAATGGTGGAGGTGTTTCTCACTAGAATAAAAAATCTACGTGACTAGATGGTTACAATTAGCATCAGTGTGCTCTCCCTATATCTTGCTCGTCTCAGTGTCTAAGGGTATTGTTACCTAAGTATGATATTTTTATTACATCTCTTAATGTTTGTGTTAGGCCTACTCCTCTCACATTCGAGGAGTTTAGCTCATCGCTCTTTAAGATGAGGAGATGAGGATGTAGAGTTGTAATCGTAGTGAGACTAGGCTATTCTCCACCGCTAACATAGAGAAGAAGGGTAAGGATTATAACTCTTTAAATTAGAAGAGAAAGGTTAAATACTTTTATTGTAACAAGAAAGGGCACATAACTACAGAAAGCATGAAAAAGCAAACACATGCCAAGAAGGGCACTCTAAAGACCAAGGAAGAATCCAATCATGATATAGAAATAGAGCTATTTGCTGTCACCACATTGAAGAAGTGTGTGCAGTGAGACAACTAGTATTATAGCACATGATGATTCTTGGATCATCAATAATGGGACTTCTAGCTAGCACAAGGATCAGTATTCATCTTTAAAGCTTGTGGAAGATGATATCATGGTGGTAATGGTGGGCAATGATGGAAAGTGCCCAATAGAAGGTTTAGGTACTATTTCACTTATGTCTACATAAGGTTGTACAAAAAGTCTTTCACATGTTCTTTGGGTTTAAGGGATGAAGAGAAATCTCCTTTCTATCTCGGCCATCATGGACTGTGATTTGCGGTGAGTTCACTTTAACAAGAATGGTGTAGTCATTCTTGATGGAGATGATAAGGTTATTATAAAGGGAATTCAGAGGAACAACTTGTATGAGCTTTTGTTGGTGTTTGCACTTCAGATCGACTTGAGTAGCAATAAACTTTGGCATGAGAGATATGGGCATCTTGATATGTAGACTCTTTTATAAATGTAGAAAGGTAAGCCAGTTGAGCATTTGCCACGAATTTATGACAGTCTGAATGTATATGAAACATGCGTGATTAGTAAGTAACACCTGTAATATCTCCTTTCACCAAAGGCTACTATTATGGCCAAGGCTCCTCTTCAGCTCATACATGATGATCTTTATGGAAAGATAATAGGTAACATTGGACTTGGAGGTTCTTCCTATTTTTTCACATTGGAGATGATTACAATAGAAAGATTGGGTGTATTTTCTTAAGAAAAAGTCTCAAGTTTTTGGAAAGTCTAAGGAATGGCTTGTATTGGTTAAAATTGAGATATAAACAGAATTAAAGCAGTTTAGAACAAGCCAAGGAGGAGAATTTATATTTAATGAGTTCTTGGGTTATGCCTCTTTCTACAAAGAAACATATATAGCTCACTACTGCTCACACTCCATAAGCAACATAGAAATATAGAGTGTAAGAATCATACTACTGTTGAGATGGCAAGGAGTATGCTTAATCACAAGAATCTACTTAAATCCTTTTGGGCTGAGGTAGTTAATACGATTATGTATATTCTTAATAGAAGCGCAACAGAGGCCATCAGAGGGATGACTCCACCATTACATGCCTGCTCAGGTAAGAAACCTTTAGTTTGCACACTTGAAAGTCTTTGGGTAATGACTATGACTGTACAGTCACGTCATGGCTCCACATTATAAAGATACACAATCCTAGCCCCTTCTCCACACAGTTCATTGAGTATCACTATGAGTTTACTACCTAGCTTCTACTAGCATACAACCTCCTTCTTAGAAATTCTAAATCAACCACCATCAAAGCTCCTTTCACAAGAGCACACGGGTGTGGGGCTTTGCCATCTATTACAACATGCTATTATCGACCTTGTCTGGGCTTGGATATGAAGGGATTCAGATGTTCTATGTGTAATCATCATCATCATGAGTGTGGAAGATAGTGTACTGACCATGGTTTACCATGTCTCCATAGTTGTAGAAGCATGGACCTTGTTGTAGAGCTAGTATAAGACCATAAATCCCTTGAAAGTGAAATGGTGGAGGTGTTTCTCACTAGAATAAAAAATCTACGTGACTAGATGGTTACAATTAGCATGAGTGTGCTCTCCCTATATCTTGCTCGTCTCAGTGTCTAAGGGTATTGTTACCTAAGTATGATATTTTTATTACATCTTTTAATGTTTGTGTTATGCGTACTCCTCTCACATTCGAGGAGTTTAGCTCATCGCTCTTTAAGATGAGGAGATGAGGATGTAGAGTTGTAATCGTAGTGAGACTAGGCTATTCTCCACAGCTAACATTAAGAAGAAGGGTAAGGATTATAACTCTTTAAATTAGAAGAGAAAGGTTAAATACTTTTATTGTAACAAGAAAGGGCAGATAACTACAGAAGGCATGAAAAAGCAAACACATGCCAAGAAGGGCACTCTAAAGACCAAGGATTATAACTCTTTAAATTAGAAGAGAAAGGTTAAATACTTTTATTGTAACAAGAAAGGGCACATAACTACAGAAAGCATGAAAAAGCAAACACATGCCAAGAAGGGCACTCTAAAGTTCAAGGAAGAATCCAATCATGCTATAGAAATAGAGTTATTTGCTGTCACCACATTGAAGAAGTGTGTGCAGTGAGACAACTAGTATTATAGCACATGATGATTCTTGGATCATCAATAATGGGACTTCTAGCTAGCACAAGGATCAGTATTCATCTTTAAAGCTTGTGGAAGATGATATCATGGTGGTAATGGTGGGCAATGATGCAAAGTGCCCAATAGAAGGTTTAGGTACTATTTCACTTATGTCTACATAAGGTTGTACAAAAAGTCTTTCAAATGTTCTTTGGGTTTCAGATATGAAGAGAAATCTCCTTTCTATCTCGGCCATCATGGACTGTGATTTGCGGTGAGTTCACTTTAACAAGAATGGTGTAGTCATTCTTGATGGAGATGATAAGGTTATTATAAAGGGAATTTAGAGGAACAACTTGTATGAGCTTTTGTTGGTGTTTGCAATTCAGATCGACTTGAGTAGCAATAAACTTTGGCATGAGAGATATGGGCATCTTGATATGTAGACTCTTTTATAAATGTAGAAAGGTAAGCTAGTTGAGCATTTGCCATGAATTTATGACAGTCTGAATGTATATGAAACATGCGTGATTAGTAAGTAACACCTGTAATATCTCTTTTCACCAAAGGCTACTATTATGGCCAAGGCTCCTCTTCAGCTCATACATGATGATCTTTATGGAAAGATAATAAGTAAAATTGGACTTGGAGGTTCTTCCTATTTTTTCACATTGAGAGATGATTACAATAGAAAGATTGGGTGTATTTTCTTAAGAAAAAGTCTCAAGTTTTTGGAAAGTCTAAGGAATGGCTTGTATTGGTTAAAATTGAGATATAAACAGAATTAAAGCAGTTTAGAACAAGCCAAGGAGGAGAATTTATATTTAATGAGTTCTTGGGTTATGCCTCTTTCTACAAAGAAACATATATAGCTCACTACTTCTCACACTCCACAAGCAACATAGAGTTATAGAGTGTAAGAATCATACTACTGTTGAGATGGCAAGGAGTATGCTGAATCACAAGAATCTACTTAAATCCTTTTGGGCTGAGGCAGTTAACATGATTATGTATATTCTTAATAGAAGCACAATAAAGGCCATCAGAGGGATGACTCCACCATTACATGCCTGCTCAGGTAAGAAACCTTTAGTTTGCACACTTGAAAGTCTTTGGGTAATGACTATGACTGTACAGTCACGTCATGGCTCTACATATATAGGCCTGGTTCGCCAAGGCCACAACCATTGGGAAGCACCCTGTGTTGACGTAGGCTGCTTCCCAGTGGTTGTGGCCTTGGCGATGATTTTTGATCACCTCCTTGTGACTTGTTTGGTTGGTGTGTTGGCATTGTCATCTTGATGGAATTGGAAGTCATTCGCGTGTGTTTTAAAAGGTGTTGTGCTTTGGGAAAAGCATTGGGTAGCTTAGTTGACTTGCACCCTTTGTGTCTTTCTTGCACCCTTTGTATCTTGCCTCAACCACAATCTATTCAGCTTGCTTTACATGGTTGAGAGCAAGCAAAAATTAGCCAGCAAGACACTTAGCCTCTTGTGCAATTTTGGTGTTGATTTCTCAAGTATAAGCTAGTTGAGACCTCACATGTGCTGGTTGCAAGTCCTCACATGTGAACACTGGTGTGACCTCACATGTGCTGGTTGCAAGTCCTCACATGTGAACACTGGTGTGACCTCACATCATGTGCCTTATGGCAGGACATCACATGTGGATTGTGGTAGGATCTCAAGTGTGCGTATGGCACAACCTCACTTGTCCTTGCATGCAAGACCTCATGTGTAATTGTGGCATGACCTCACGTGTCCTTTGATGCAAGACCTTACAAGTGATCACTAGTATTAAAGCACCAAGATAGCTTCCCAATAGTTGTCTCTTGGCTTCCCAAGGCCACAACCACTGGGAAGCAGCCCGCGTTGATGCGGGCTCCTTCCCAGTGGTTGTGGCCTTGGCAAACTAATGGCTTGGCAAGGTGTTGATTTCTCCTTAGTATAAGATTTGCCAAAATGTGAGCAAGGTGGAATGCAATGGATCCACCAGTGTATTTGTGATGTGGGGATCTTCTAGTTTATCTATCTCTACTTTGATTCTCAGTTCATGTATGATGTTTGGGGATTTTGGGTGTGTTGTATGGTTGCTTCAGATTAAAATTTTCATGCCCTCATGTGTGAGGAGTTGTAAGAGCTCATGTGTGCAGTTGGTATACTTCACATGTGGTGTGAGCTATAAGAGTTCATGTGTGCAATTGGCGAACTTCACATATGGTGTGGAATTTTGGCAATTCTCATGTGGTGTTTGGCATCTGGACTTCACATGTGCATGGTGGTAGGATTTCACATATGCATGCTAGTTAGACTTGACGTGTGATCTTGGCATCTAATGTTAACTTGTGAAGTTGGTAATATGTTAGTTCCCCTATGAGGCCAACAGCTTGGGTTCTCCTCTGAGGTGTTTTCTTGAGTTGACGTGCGGTTTATATCTAGGAGTTCACCTATGAATGATGGCAAGACCTCATGTATGAGCTAGTTGAGACCTCACATGTGCCATAGTGAAGATACTTTTGTTTTATTTGTCTTTACTTTGTTTCTCAGCTCACGTATGATGTTTGGGTCTTTTAGGTATGTCGAATTGTTCCCTAATGCATGCTAACTTGAAGTGATATGTCATGAGGTTTTTTATTGTGTGGATTCTCTTATGAGTTCTTACTTATGTTGTTGTTGTACTGTGGAAGGACTAATACATATTCTTTAAGAATGATTTAGTTGAGTGTTTGTTTGTGTTCACAAGATGGAGAGAAAAGCTGGTAGGAAACAAAAACAAACGGTGAAGAGAAAGAGCAATAGAGTGTTACTGAAGGAAAGCAACAGAGAAATAGTGGAGAAAGTTAGTCCTCCATCTACTCATGAGTTGAAAGAGGCTTCTGGAGACGACAGTGGGATGGATGAAGCGGGGGGGAAAGAGCAATTGAATGACACTCAAATTGCAATGGAGGCTTCCTTTTAGATCGTGCCATATGTATCCACCTCTCTGAGAATGAGCAAGGGATAAGTGAAGAAGGTGACATGACTTTGATTTGTGGTGGTGAGGACATCAAAAGTAGGACAAAGATTATGAGCTCTACAGTCTGTCCACCTATTCTTTTATGTCACTTGATCCCGCATGCCAAATTGTGTGGTTTGAGAGATGATGTTTCTATTCTAAAGGTAGCCTTTCAGCATGAGGGTTACATGGAGGAGAAAGGGGTTTCTATTCTAAAGGCAGCCTTTCAGCATGAGGGTTACAAGGAGGAGAAAGGGGTTTTTATAGTGTCCTTGTGCACATCAATTAGGGAAGAGAACATGGTCACTGATGACATTGAGCAGAGTTGGGATGAGCACTAGAGGGCTGTCAATATAGAGTTTGAAAATGACATCGCACATAGTGAGGAGCTGAAAATATTATCTGGCCACATGTTTTATGTTTGGGAGGGAAATCATAGGATAGTGGTATGGTCATCAATCATAAAATAGAAGTTCTTTGACACAAGGAGTTGACATGTGAGAGTCTTCTGCTGCACACTCATTGATCCTAGGAAGGTCAGGGAGATTGCTTTATTGACGGGACTTCAAAGAATGAATATGTAAGTCTCTTGGCGTAATATTTTTTTGTTATGTAATATTTTTAGAGTTTGGTGTGTCGTTGGGATGCATGTAAAAAATTTAACCATTCTTTTGGTTTTTATATGTAGTCTTTTGGTGCATGCCTTTATGGTGCCCTCACTCAGAGATGAGATTGTCATGACTGCAAATATTTTCTCGGCTAACTCTTAAGATTTTTTGAGAGAGCTTCCCGACTCAGATGCGAGGGGACAATTGATGCCATCCGTTGGAGAAACACCAAGGGAGTCGAGCCATGGTTCCTTCTGACACGGGGATACCTTGGAAAGCTTGTTTATAATGTAGGTTTCCTTGCACATGTTGGATAGCTGATGAAGTGTTGTGATTTTTTGTGTATATAATGTGGTGTGTGTAGGTGCAATTTCAAAATGCACTAGAAAAGAGTCTTGGTCCACGCACAAGGGACAATTGTCTGATGAGGAGTTTGTAAAGTTGGAGAAGAAAGAAATTGAAAACCTTACTCGAAAGTATTTAAGCAGGATAGGCAAGGTATATTATTGCTGTGTTCGTTGGCTTCTAACATGCAATGTATGTCTTAAAAGTATTTAGACATAATAGGCAAGGTATAGCATTGGTGTATTCAATGGCTTCTACCCTAGAGTTGAAGATAGTTTTGGCCTTGGTAGATCTTGAATATTTTGGATCCAAAGTTGGGTGATGAATGGAAGAAGGTAGTACTCTCTTTGAGATGGAGTGAAGATAGTTTTGTATCATTGGAGAAGCTTAATTTACTTGCTTTGTGTGATGTGAGCACGGATGTGAGGTTGTGATGGCTATCACTTTTTGAAGCAAACAAGACTACAAAAGCTATGTTTGCTCTTCTCAAAGGTAACCATGAGTACAAAATGTGATCTTCCAACTTCAATGGCTATATGAATGGTGTCTTTTCATGAAGTTTTGTTGCTTCTTGGTTTCATATGTTTTGGTGTGGTGAATTCAGGTGGCTCCCAAGGGAGCTCGTTCTGGATAAGATCCAAAAACGTGCTCATGAGATTTTGGTGGACTATGTGTCCATCCTAGATGGGATAGTGTTGCCATCAAATTGTACACTACTGGATTACTATGAGGAGGTGAAGATAGAGGCAAGGAGATACATGTTTCCATTGGTGAGAAAGAATAAGGTGAAATCAAGAGACAAGGAGGTGCAGGCTCTGAAGAACATGGATATGGTGCAGATGGCCGTTCAAAGTCTAGTGTTTAGGTACATACAACCTGGGCTTTTCACTTTGGAACCCACTTTCCATGGTTTTAAATATTGATTGTGTTTTGGTTGAGTGTTGCAAGAAACCTTTCTGTGCATTATATTTTCAACAAATATTTACTCTATTTGAGGGAGAGTTGGATTTTGGGTTCTATGATTGTCTGGGGGGCAAGGGAGTGGATCTCTTTGGCTAATATGGAAACCAAGGACACATCCTAGATCGAGAGAAAGAGACGTTCAAGACGCATTCTACGATGAGAAATCCAGTTGTGGATGATCCCCCATTGTCACCACAAGGCAAGTAGAGCAATTTGTGGAGATCTTAATGTGAAGAATGATATTTGTATTTCCTAAGCTTGTTTGTGGACTTGTAGGTGAAATAAAAAGAAAAATGGAAGCCAGTGTTGTTGAGCTGCATGTGGAGCATATTGTGATGATGACTTGCCCGGCCAACGAGGACGAGTTGGGTCATAATGGTGAGTGGGTGGTTCCTCCTTTGGTAGGTCTAGTGACCATTGCATCATGGTGTTTTTGTGATGTTTTTCCTTTGTTTTGTGCTCTTGTACATAGTCTTTGTCATCATCTACATCTACTTTGAAGGTTCCCTTGTGTTTAAGCTCACCCTAACCCTCCTTGAAACACATCCAAAAAGAGATTACCTAGTGAACCACAACTGGCGTGAGGATCTTTCCAATGGCCGAGCTCATAACCCTCGAGGTCTCTATGCTCTACAATTGCTTAAGAAGCAATTCCACCGTGTCTCCCATGAGCGTTATCACACCGCCGCGTTGCACTACGGGTCCTCGTCCCTCCTCTCACCTCACTTCACTCACACACACTGACTAGCATGCATTAGGGAGAAAGATTAGCAAGAGCAAGACTCAATTGCACAATGGGAGACTATATTGTATTATGAGAGAAATTCACTTATATACATGGCCATAAGTGTTCACACTCACTTAAACTATGGCCAACTAGGCACTTTAGGCTCATAAGAGGCATAATGCTATTACAATGACTACTCTCATAATATATCTATGAAGTACATCACTTAGGACTTCATCCTAACTTGCTACCACACGCTCTTGAAGCGAGAATTGCCATAAATACTCTGTCACACCATTACGGGTGCCTGTCCAAGTTGTAGCTTTAGACACTATTGCTTGATATCTTGAATGTATGACCCTTTGGTGTATCTATCGTGAATCCTGGATGTAAGATAATGGCGGTAGCTCTTGTTAATCCTAGAATTGGATTAACATTCCTCCCTTCCTGATGATCGTCCTCGTGACACGTTGAAGAGCTTTGTGTGGGGAGAATGAACAAGCTTTGTTGATGGCTTTGATGTTGAATGACATTCAATGGTCTGTGTTCCTCCGAAAGGAATAAGAAAAGCTAGTTCATGAATGAAGAGTTAGTGGTGTATTGGGAATTCCTAACGGGGTGGGGGGTTTTTTGCGAGAATGATTGCATTTTTATATTTGTGCGAGTAGTTTTTTTTTCTGGCTCACTTTGTTTTTGGAAATTATCGCGGCAAGGTTACATGTGATTTTTGTTAGTGGGGACACTAAGAGATGTTAATAATGGGAGAGAAGAGAGAGAAAGATCCGAAGGAACGTAGACTTAATCATTAGGAACGAGATGGTGATTCTCAATTCCTCATTTGATTCATTGAAGCAACATTCATCATTTGAAGTAATTGGCTTGTGATGATGTCCCTTTGTGTGGCAGGATTCTTGTCAAATGTTGTTGAGTAGGACCTGATCCTGTCCTCTTCTGCCCATGTGCTTTTTATGTTTTTATGTATATTTAAGTACTCTTAGAAGAAGATTTATATGAAGTCCAAGAATTGAGTCATATAGACTCTTATTAAACTGCTCTGTGCTAATGTAGTCACTTGTTGGTGAGAATTGAAAAAATTACGTCAACTTGCGAGGCTAATATAGATATGAAGTCCAAGAATTGAGTCATATAGACTCTTATTAAATTGCTTTATGCTGATGTAGTCACTTGTTGGTGAGGATTGAAAGAATTACGTCGACTTGCGAGACTAATATAGATATTTTCACTATGGATTAAAGGTCATTGATTTGTGATGAAGATGGTGGTGTCTTTTGGAGAGGTTTGTAATTTGAAGGAAGATTCCAGGCGATGGGTTGTACCATTGACCAGGCTTCCGCCCACCATGGCCCCCCCATCCAGAGATGTAACTGGAAGTTGTTGATGGTGGTGAGGCATTGGTGTAAATGTTCTCCAGTGCATGAGTATGGATTCATACTCGTGGAGCAGCTGCTGCTACATTAATTTAGCCAAAAGAATAGTAAGCAATAAGCTTAACAAATATATAGTGGCTATTGTGTGATATGGCTTAATCCATGATGAGACTTAAATCATGAAAGTGTAGGTTCTTAAGCCTTGAGATGGACTCCTTGAATTTGCAAATTTTGACCTCTCTCTCTCTCTCTCTCTCTCTCTCTCTCTCTCTCTCTCTCTCTCTCTCTCTTTTCCACGTGAACTGCTAATATGTGAAACACTAAGGTATGAAAGACTAGACGCGAATGTCATGACGTGAAATAGCAGACGTGAAAGTCATCACGTGAAGGTCTTGCCCCGTGAAATAGCAGACGTGAAAGTCTTGACGTGAAGATCCAAGACATGGAAGTGCATACGTGAAAGTCATGACATGAAATAGCAACGTGAAAGTCATGTAGTGAAATAGCAGATGTGAAACTACAGACGTGAAAGTCTTGCCATGAAATAGCAGACATGAAAGTCTTGACGTGAAGTTGTAGACATGAAAGTCTTGATGTGAAGTTGTAGACGTGAAAGTCATGACGTGAAGTTACAAACGTGAAAGTCATGATGTGAAATAACAGAGATTGACATGGGCTGTGACTTTACACAACTGTGTTTGCACTTGCTTAGGATGTATCATTTATCATTTCCAGAGGGGTGACAAGAGCATTGTTATTTTGTTCTTGATGTACTCTTAAGTCTCCGTATTTGATCTTGAATTTGTTGCTGAAATGATGTCGAGGTAGTAAGGAAGACTGCTGATTGTTTGCTTGAACAGACAAGCTCTTGTGTTGGTGTTGGATGCACGAGAGTGGTTGAGGGATTTGCTTGCTATTTCTTGGGCCTCCATTCTTGTTGAACTATACGTGAAGTTATTGGGGTTGAAGTCGGTGGTGAGGTTTTCTTCACATTGTTCGATTTTGGCAACCATATGATCCATGTTGTTGAAGTACATGCACAGGCACCCATCTTTGATGAACACTGTAATTTGGTTACTGATGTGCTTGGTGTTGAGGCTTTCTTTTTTGTGCAAGCTTAGGGGACTTTGTGATGTGCTTGGGGACCCAAGCTTTGGTATTTCTTTGGTAGTACCCTTGTGCCTGCAGCAATGTTTTTGGTACCCGCACTTGTTGCATTGGTGTAGTTCTTTGAGGAACTCGCATAGGCTTTTGTGGACGGTGTTGTGGAGTACTCTTGTTCTTCCTTTGCTTTCGAGTGTTGCGTTGAGGAAGAGGTTTTGACTGTCGAGGCACCCAAATTTGATTGGCACCTTCATAGTAGCCTTGAGCTACAAGTAGCTGCTTTTCCACCCACATTTTGATACTATTAAGATATCTTGATTGTGGTTGTTGTGGTGGAGTTTTCTTTTGGGGTGATGTGGAAGGTTTGGGGCCCTCCTTGACTTTGGTTGGTACTGAGGCTGCAGGTTGGCATTGTTGATGATGAGGTTAGAGTCTCTTGTGGAGTGGTTTTTGATGACGAGGCCTTTGAGCATGTGGTTGTCTCCTTTGGTGAGGTTTATCGACGATGAAGATGCATAGGATCCGGGGACTTTCCTTTGAGTTCCCTGTTAGAGTTAGATGGTTGGGCTCTGGGAAATTGTTCAAGAATAGCTACTAATTGCGAGGTTTTGGCATCGAACTTCATAGGTGAGGATGGGGTTGATGGAGTAGAGGCTTTATCGGAGTTGGTTGTTGATGCAGATGGTAGGTCATTGTGTAAAGGGACTTTTGTGGAAGAGGCTTGTATCCTTTTGCATTTAGCATCATAGATATCCAATAAAGTTGGATCCTTTTCCTCGTAGTATGGTATTGTCAACTTCTTGTCTCGTTGACCATCATGATGACTCTATCGCTAGCAAAGCACAGTGGTGCTTGGGCAGCAATAGTCCATTTATGCCCCAAGATCAAATCTGCTCCCAACACATACTCAACCACAAAAAACTTGCAAGTGAGGGGGTTAGTGTCAATATACATTGTATGTTCAAAGTACCCCATACATGGCATGGTCAATTCTTGTGTAAAGGTAATCCTTTCAGGATGTGCTGTGAGTGTTGGTTGACCTAACAAATCCCATAGCTCGAGGGTCATGAGATTGTGTTCTCATTTTGGATCAAGCTGAAGTGGAATAAAAAAAGTCAACCCTTTAATGACACACCTTACACCCTTCATAAATGACCCCCAAAATGGACAAATTGACAACTCATGAGCATCTTCTCATTGAATGCTCATTAGCCTTAATGAGTTATGTAAACAGATGATTAAGGATTAATCCAAGATTAATCCTTTCACTAATCTTTTCCTCTTTTACACTAATCAAGGACTCTAATTAACCACTAATCCCTAATTAATTCACACAATTGAGCACACCATTGGATAGAGCAAGGAAAAACTAATCTATGTGCATCAACAATTATATAAATTAATCTAAATTAGGGGATTAATTATACTCTTAATTATAGTTTACTTTTTAAGACAAAATTAAGCAGAGAGTCAAATTTCTCCAATTGATCAAAAAATTGATGTGATTAGGTGTTTTGATGCATCTAAATGTTCTCAAAACACTCAAAAACCTCAATTTCAACTATTTATATGATCAATTTAGACCCCAATTAACACATTTTCTAAATTTTAGCCTCTTGATCAAGATTGATCACTCTTAATGATAAAAACCAGTCCATTAAGAGAAATTAGTTAAAATCAAGAGTTTTTTGATGGTTTAAAGAACTTTTTAGAAAGATTAAGCTATTACTAATGCTTGCTAACACTCTAATCCAAACAATTTCAACCAAAAACACACAATTAAACTAGAATTAATGATCTTAGATTCAATGTTTAAACTAAAGAAAGCTAACATTTACTAAGAAATGCATTCTCTTGCATTGTTTCATGCAATGGATACAAACTAAGCCTAATACAAACTATGTGCAAGCTCTAAGAACATAAAAAACCACAAAAACAACAACAAAAATAGTAAATTAATCTAAAAATTAAGCAAAAAGCATTCTTTTCAAAAACAAAAAAGAGCTATTCTACACCAAATCTCACACAAATCACCATCAAATCCACATCTTTTTCATGGAAAACCACTAATTAAGATAATGGGCAATGAGTTATGCGTAGATTAGAGACAAAATGATGGAAAAAGCCAAGGGATGGCTCCCTGGCATAGCGGCGCCAAAAATGTTAAAGCTCACCCTAACCCTCCTTGAAACACATTCAAAAAGAGATTACTTGGTGAACCACAATTGTCGTGAGGATCATTCCAATAGCCGAGGTCATAACCCTTGAGGTCTCCAAACTCTACAACTCCTTGAGAAGCAATTCCACCACGTCTCCCGTGAGCATTGTCACACTGCCACGTTGCACTACGGGTCCTCGTCCCTCCTCTCACCTCACTTCACTCACACACACTCACTAGCATGAATTAGGAAGAGAGATTAGTAAGAGCAAGACTCAATTGCACAATGGGAGAGTATATTGTATTATGAGAGAAATTCACTTATATACATGGCCATAGTGTTCACACTCACTTAAACTATGGCCGGCCGGGCACTTTAGGTTCATAAGAGGCCTAATGCTATTACAATTAATACTCTCATAATATTTCCATGAAGTACATCACTTAAGACTTCATCCTAACTTGCTACCATTAATTACTTTAATTAAGCTAACCTACTGCAATAAACTACTGCCACCCATAATATATATATATATATATATATATATAATATTTATACTTTTCTTCCTCATTTTTGTAGCTTTTTTGTTTTTGTTAAATGCTATTTATGCAGAGATGAATAAAGCATAAAAAAGTGATAAGAAATGAAATTTAAAGTAATTAATTATTACTTTTTGCTCTTACTTAATAAAGAATAAAGGAAACATGGTAGTATAAATGACACGTGGTGATGATACATTAGGTAGAAAAATGAATAAAACTAAATTAATTAAAAGCAATTATTAGATTCTTCGTGGTTTAAATTTTTTTAAAGAGTAGTATAAAACATTTGGGGTCCATTTAATTTCATGGTGTAGAGTTTTTTTTTTGATGCTGTAATGTTATGTAGTAGTATGAATATAAAACATAAATAAAAAATTTAACTAAGTAATAAAAACTATACATGACAAATGGGTATATAACTTTAATTCATTGTTTGATAATACATGTAAATTAATTGATGTTTGTGCTAATTTTGTATAAATTTTAACACATTTATTTTTAATTTTTAAAATAAATAATAAAATTATACAACACTATATTCGTGAGTTTGGGAATTTTCCAACTCCCATTTTTTGAATACCAAAAAGGTGGGACCTAGATAACATGCCTATAAGTTTCTCAAAACCATATCATGTGACCTATTGTTGGAAAGCGCTTGGAAAATGGAATCTAGTGAGCTATAGAGCGCTCAATTTGGAGTAACGGTGTTCAAGTCCAAAGATTTGACCACGTGTCCCAAACTACTGGGAAATTCCCATATTCCCCAATATGGTGTTATACATGACATATGGGTGCATTTATCTTCCATTAATTATATGGCAATACATCTTTTAGTTGAATTTTCACTCTTTTTAAAAGAAAAATAATGTCTGTCACTTCTCTAGAGTAACGTTTGGGGTACATATTGTAGTAATTTTAAAACTTGATTAGGGTTTTCAGGGTGCATTTGTCTTTAAATTTTTAAATTCTTGATGTGCTGCCATTCTTAATGTTTTGTTTTCTTGAAGGTTCAAGCAAACTAGACGCAAAAGGAAAAAAGCCAATGCTGTAAGATTCCTTCCTAGCTCCTAAAGATGTGTAAGTTCTCCTTTCAATCCCTAGTAATCATCCCCCTTTTCAGAATGCAAAAAGGCATTGTTTTCCCTTATTTTTGGCCTAGAGAGAGAAAATATTCTAGAGAGAGGTACTAAAAATTTGAAATATTTTTGGATAAGTATTTTCTTCTAGCCAATAGGAAGTGATCCCCCTGAAACAGAATTTTAGTATGAAATTTCTAAGTTGCATTAGATTTTGGACGGTGGGTGGACCAAGGAGACCCCTAGTTCAAAGTTCTAAGCCTTATTAAATTATTTTGAATTTAAAAATATGATATCCTTATCCAATAAGGTTGGGAAATAGGATTAAAAGAAAAATAGAAAAATTTGGAATTATACACAAGAAAATATTAAAGAAATACTCACATAAGGTGAAGATATTGCAGTCATGAGCTTCTGATATGTAAAGAAGAATTGGGGGGAGCCTTTTGACACCTATATGGAGTGGGAATCAAGCTTTAAGAAGGCGCCTAGAAGTCCCATCAAACCCCCATTTTTTATATTCAAAAATAGTCTAAAAGCATGGGATATTTCATCTTTCATCTCTCCTCTTCCAAACTAGATCAAAAAGTGGGCATAACTAGTTTAAATCTTGTCCAATTTGGCCCAAACTGAAGCTGGAAGCCTCTAGATCCTAGTTGGGCTTGGTTGGAGGCATCCCTCACCTATAAATACACCCCCATTCCTTTGTATTTTCATCTTAGTGTATTTTCTGCTTTAGTGTAATTTTTATTTTAGTGTAATTCCTTCTTCCCTCTTTCTTGCCTCTCCATTGTGAAGCTTTGGTGCTTCACTAAACCTCTCTTCTCTTGAAGGTGAACCCTCTCTTGAAGTTAAGCTTTCTTCTCTTAAGCCTCTTCTTCTGTTAAAGACTATCCTCTTCTCTTGGTGGCCAAGCCTCTTCCTTGAGGGCTACACATCTCCTTTTTACAAGCTCAAGAACCAAGCTCACATCAAGGGTAAGCCTAAACAATGATGTTTATACTATCTTCTTCTGCTCTACATGCTTAGAAGCATGGAAATGCATGATTCTCTTCTATAAGTCTTCTTTATGGATTAAGTAAATGTTTAATCTCTTTATTAAGCATTAGGAGTTCTTCTTTTCTCCTCATGCCTTAGAAGCTCTCTACTCCATGGTTCTTCTCTTAAAGCATGTGGAGTGGGCTTTTATGCTAATCTGTAATGCTTATGGTCATGATTTATGTTTATTACTCATGTTTAGAGTAAAGTTAATGTTCTTTTTGGTTATGCATCCATGAAGGATGAATCTCCTTCTTCTCTTCTCTTCCACATGCTTTGGTTGCATGTTATTTTCATGGTGATCTCTTTAAATCATGCTTTCTAAACAAAGAAGATGATTATTTAGTGAAGATGTTAAACATCTTCTTTAATACTTATTTTGAGGTTTATAATGATGATTATTTAGTGAAGATGTTAAACATCTTGCTTAATACTTATTTTGAGGTTTATAATGATGTTTAAATGTATTTATGTTTATGTTTATACTTAAGTATGTATAAATAAATTTTTATGTTTATGTTTATACTTAAGTTTATACTTAAGTATGTTTATACTTAAGTATGTATAAATAAATTTTTATGTTAAAAGAGGAAGTTTCATGATACTTTTATGTATAAATATTTATGTATTCCTATGCGTAAATATTCTAAATTCTAAAAGAAGGATTTTCATTATATTTTTGTGTATACATTCTTAGTATGTGTATACATAAATGTTTAAATGTCAAAAAGAGGAATTTTTATTATATTTTCATAATTATATTCATGCATGTGTATGCATGATTATTTAGATGACAAAAGAGGTTATGTGAATATATTATTATGTATATTCATGGGATGCTTATGCCTAGACATTTTAAATATTACAAGTAGATGTGTGAATATATTTTATTGTGTATATTCATGGTATTTATATACATGAATATTTTGGTTTATCAAAAGAAGAATTTTTATCATATTTTTAAATATGATTATGCATAAATGTTTTTAGTATTAAAAGAGAATGTTTTGTTATAATACATATATATTTATGGTATAACGATGCCTAGGTTCTAAATGGAAAAGAGAAGGTTAAGAATATTTTCATATAAATACTTAAACGAATTCATGCTTATATATTTATTGAAGGATAATCTAGAAAAGGAATATCTATGCTTAACTTTCATGAGTATAATTATTTATAGTTCCTTTATATTCAAGTTGGAATAAATTTTCATATTCTTGATGTTTATCAATGTGAATATCATTCTCATTTATTTTATGAAGATAAACGGAGAATTATTCTTATGTTTATTTTCTAGGAAATTATGTTTATTCAATTCCTTTTGCTGAGAAAGGGACAGAAAGAAGTTCTTATTTTTGATATTAGCTATAAGTATAAATACTTATTTTTAATTTCCTTAAATATTGAATTTCAAATTGAAAAACCGTCCGAAATGCAACCAAGTTATGGCAAAAATTTTCTAAAATGTAAATAGAATTAATTTAGGAATAAAATCAAGCATTTTGATGCTAGACTATGATCACCTTAGAAAAAGACGCCTATCCATTCTTGAGTCTTAAATCAAGATAATGACCTTGTGACATCTGCTTGTCTTCAAACACGAAGAAAGGATAGTCGCCTAATTTAGAGAAAATTTTTCCCTAGGAACTGGATCATCCAGAGTCAAGTAGGAAATTCATTCTGAATTATGAACCACCCGAGACACGGGATACGTGTCTACCTTTAGGAAATATGGGTTGAACGAAAGATCTCGTGAAACCACCCTAGAGATGTTTCTTGTAAAATAGCTTTTCGAGAGATGAAAAACAAACTCAATGGAAAAATCCTACTTGCATAGAAACTATATTTTTTTGTAAAGGACTGTTTTATGCTGGAGGAAGCATTTGGTTTTTTGTTTAAATGAGGTTGTAGATCTAAGGAGAGTTTACATTGCAATAACTAGCTGGGGACTCAGTGAAGGACATCTCTCGGCCGCGGTAAAGCCTGCCAAGGTCTAGCCTCGGTGTACGGTTAACAATGGTGTGCTCCCAGTGCAATGGGCGAGGGATCGACGAAGCAACCTCTGCATGAAGAGCTAGGACACCTAAGGAGGATCCTAGAGGGTCTGACCAGATGGTGCCGAGCTCGCGATTACCCAGGACCCAGGTGTATTCGAGGTAGATTTCAAGAAGTTGGAGCGGTGTATTATGTATATAATTAAGTAAACTGGAAACTATGAAACTGGATCTCGTTGGTTGACTAGCCAGTCTTCAACGGAAAGCCTGGATGACACTTGATTGGAAAACAATGGAACATGATTATTTTTGAGTTGTGATATTTTGTAATCAATGTATTGGTGTGATATTTGGTTACTCTTCCATGTTTTGAAAGAGGCGTGTGTGTGTACAAGGTGTGCGTGCATGACTTTATTTGAAAGCTAAAGTTAAGAATGGCTTTTCAATTATGGGGGTGTGAGTAACTGAATATTCCACCAAATATAGTGGTTGGGCGGTCGGCTAACCCATGGGATTAGATGGGGTTAGGCTGGAACGGTGGAAGTTTTATAAATTAAATAATAAAGGGTAATCTCGATAGGAGTTTCTTTAGGATGCGATGCGATCAATAGCTTAGAAACCTGGACAATTTGTTTTAAGAGATCAGATTAACGGTTGTGCCTTACTTGAGGGGGGGAAAAAGTTTGACCTCTATAATTCAAGTAATAGGACACAATGGCTGTGCCTCGCTGTCATCAGTGGGGAAAAAAGCATTGGTTTCTATGAATCAAGTATAAAGATTGTTCCTCCTTCAAGTCGGTCATCCAATTGAAGGATAGCCTAGACTCTTGACCCTATTAGATTAATTTTTGTTAGAAGATTTTTGTGGAGGAATCGCCCATGCTTTCTGGGCGAGGAAAGTTTTTTTCGGGTTTGGTTTTGGAAGAGCTGTTAGACTAGTCCCTTGCCCAGACATTCATGGGCGAGGCCCCGAGTGGGAAGCTCTACCCTACGCTTGAGGTTGCTACTTCCACTGCTAGCACTCTAGAGTTCGATGCGCAGAGGGCAGGGGTCTCACAGTTGGTATCAGAGCTTTGTTGAAAGCTTAAGAACCAAAGATGAATTTTGTCAGGAATTTATAATTAAATCTTAGAAAGGTGCATTCATATGTATTTTCATTCAGATTAAGTTTCATTGTTGAATACTTATAGTTAATAAATTGGATTGTATAGATGGATGTCCTGTACTTATCTGGTATCCCTGACCTTTTTCAAAGTCAGGATCTGATCGCCTTTTCTTTTGAGCACATCCTCTCCTCCGCTAGGACTTGATCGAGTAGGACGAGTCTTGCTAGTCATTTCCAAGAGCTATATTTTTTGGACCCAGTTGAGGGACGACAACATATGTGGTTCTCAAGGCGACACATCTACGACTTGCAATCAAGACCAGAGGCTGAGACAAAACGTCTCTTTAGCTATGGTTTTGTTGAGGCTAGGAGTGGTACATGATATTATACTTTATCACCCCACACCTCGATATTTTAGGGTCACTTGTCATATTTTCAGGCTTCTCAGCCGTTTTATCCCTAGGAGTAGGATTATAGCACCGATGGCGGTGGTGAGGGCACGCACGTATCACAGCATGTCCACATCGTAGTATTGCCACTTCATGCGTATACATTTGAGGCCTTGACTTTTTGGAGCCAGGTTGCTCTATGTATATATTATAAACCTTATGTAAATAAAGAGTGTTTTGTAAAAATTCCAGTTGTCTTAGTGATTGTGAGCACCAGGTATTGAGTTTAAAGGAATAAGTTCTATTTTCTCAGGACGTATGTCGTGGATCTATAGTAGAATGATTACTTTGTTTGAAGGAATTATTTTTGAACTTAAATCTTAGAGGAAGGCCTTTTCCTTGGAACACATTCTCTAGAACTCTGGCTCTTTCCAAGATGCAGAAGGAAGAGCTTAGAAGTGAGAATAGATGTTTTGGACAAGGAAGCCTAAGAGACTTCAAGGTTTAGGGCACCAACTCAAGGACTACCCAAATCCTTCTATGTCAGTTGGCCAACTCCTTCTATGTCAGTTGGCCAAGGAAGCCAAGGTCCTAGAGTGCCGAGACCGATCCCTTCGTATCAGTCTAATCAAGGTCCATCTCGCCAAAGTCAGGGAAACCCTAGAAGAATGCCAGCAGCCTCAATGCAGAGTAGTCTCACGTCCCCCTTCCAGGATTGGGGAAGCCAGAGAGAGAGAGTTTCACCCCAGACAGCAGCAGCCAGAGCCACCACAATAGTTGATGTAGTGGAGGAAGAAAGAGGATGGATTCATGCCACTATTGAACATCAAGGGCAGAATCATCAGTTCTCGTCGTTCATACTCTAACAGAGTACAAGGGTAAGCACTTTAAGCTTTTGATTGATTCAGGCAGTACGCATTCGTTTATTTCCCTAGGATGCTTATGTAAGTTAGTCCTAGATCAGAAAGCAAGGAAACCTATGCAAGTAGAATTAGCCAGTGGGAAGATTCTTTTCACACGCCATGCGACAGACCGTATTCAATTTAGTCTAGATGGGAATGTAATAGACTACCAGTTCCAGAGTCTTACCTTTGGGAATTTATGATGGAATCCTTGGAATAGATTGGCTCCATAAGAATCAGGCTGACATTCACTGTCACTAGGAAACTATCTCTTTCCTTGACCTTCACGGAAATCAAGTTCAAGGAACTGGAATTTTCAGATTCCCAGTTTTGCAGTTAGTCAAAGCTTCTAAGTTGCTGAAAGGACTCAGAAAGAAGCAAGCCATCTATGTCATTAAAATGAATCCTGTAGGCAAAGAATCCAAGGCTAAGGAGCCATAGTGGTTAACTGAGTATGCTGATGAATTCCCAGAAGAGCTGACTGAGATGCCTCTCCAACTCATGAAGTAGATCATGAGATAGAGCTGACCCCCGGAGCTCAGCCGTTAGCCCAGTGTGCATACAAGATGCCAGTCCCAAAAGCCATAGAACTTAAGGAGCAGTTAAGGTAGTTTTTAGAGCAAGGATTTGTAAGACCCAGTGTTTCACCTTGGGGTGCGCCCATTCTCTTTTAGAAAAAGAAAGATGGAACGTTAAGACTTTGTATTGATTACAGAGGATTAAATCAGTTTGACAGTCAAGAATAAGTATCTTATCCCTAGGATTGATGAGCTTTTGGATCGGTTAAGTGGAGCCCAGATCTTCACCAAGATAGATCTCAAATCCGGATATTACCAGATCAGAATCAAGGATCAAGATATCCCAAAGACAGCCTTCAATACTCGCTATGGGCATTATGAATTTACAGTCATGCCGTTCGGATTAACAAATGCCCTAGCCACGTTTAATCACCTCATGCAGGATATTATCAGAGAATACTTGGATGATTGTGTTCTTGTCTTCTTTGATGACATTCTGATATACTCTAAGAATGCAGTAGATCATGAAGGTCATGTGTGTAAAGTCTTACAGATTTTAAGAGAGCATAAACTCTTTGCAAAAAGAAGAGTAAATGTACCTTCTCAGTAGATCGTGTTGATTATTTGGGATTCATAGTATCTAAGGATGGAACTTCTCCTGACCCCGCTAAAATCCAAGTAGTGTAGATTGGCCAGATCCCAAAACAGTGAAAGAAGTCAGAGGATTCTTAGGATTAATTGGGTGTGGTATCGAATCTTTGTACCCAGGTATGCCCAGATAGCATCTCCTTTGACCAACCTTCTCAAGAAGAATATCCCATTTCAGTGGACGGCTTCATGTCAAAGTGCTTTTGGTAAGCTGAAGGCTGCCTTAGTAACCAACCCTATTCTTAAATTGCTTGATTTTTCCATACCCTTTGAAGTAGTAATAGATGCCAGTGGCTTTGCCTTAGGAGGTGTACTCATGGAGGAAGGACATGTTGTAGCCTATGAATCCAGAAAGCTCAGGCCGCATGAGAGAAATTATGATGTCCACCATGACTTGGAGTTACTCTTAGTACTTTATGCTCTAAAGCATGGAGACATTATCTCTTGGGAGACAGAGATTCACCTTGATGATAGATCATCAAAGTCTAAAATGGATCTTCACTCTCATCAAAAGGATCTCAACATGCGTCAAAGAAGGTGGATGCAGACCTTGCAGGAAATTGATTTTGAGATTAAGTACCAGCCAGGGAAGGAAAATGTGGTAGCAGATGCACTCAGTAGGAAAGCCTCCTTGCTTGCAGTAACATTGGTGTCAAATCCATTGGTCAGTGAAGCAAGAGATAAGATCATGCAGGATAATTTCTTTGCCCCTATTGCCACCCTTCTTATGCAAGAAAGCAAGACTCCTTAGGAGATGAGTCGAGTTCATGGGTATAGATTGGACGATGGATGCATGTATTACAGTAATTGGCTATGCATTCCCATGATGAGGGAACAAAGGGTAAAATTCTGAGAGAAGCCCATGATAGCCCGATAGCTAGACATCTAGGTTTCATAAAGACCTACATGTCTGTGTAAAGAAGAGTTTCTTTTGGCCAAGACTCAAAAAACATGTACTTAATCATGTGCATCAGTGTTTAGTATGTCAAAGAGTCAAGGCAGAGAGAGTTAAGATGCCAGGAAAGTTGCATCCCTTAGACATTCCACAGATGAAGTGGGAATGTACCAGTATGGATTTTGTTACTGGACTATCGTCAGTGCAATTAGGTTACAACTCCATTTTTGTGGTAGTTGACAGACTAACCAAGGTCGCCCATCTGATTCCAGTAAAAGAAACCTACACTGCACAGTATCTGTTGCTAGAGTCTTCCTCTCAAAGAGATTTTCAGGTTGCATGGATTACCTAGAAGGATAGTGAGCAATCGAGATCCTAAGTTTATGTCAAGGTTCTGGACTGCATTCTTCAAAATAGTGGGAACTTTCCTAGATCTCAGTACAGCCTATCACCCTGAGACAGATGGCCAGACAGAAAGAGTGAACCAAGTGATAGAAGATATCCTTCGGTCATGCTATGGTGGCAGAGAACCTAGGAAGTGGTTAAGCTACTTGCATCTAGTTGAATTTGCCTATAATGCCTCTTATCACTGGAGTATCAAGATGAGGCCTTTTAAAGCTCTATATGGACAAGATTTCCTTACACTATTAACTTGGTCTGACCCATTGATCAGGGTCGAGATGTCCAGACAAATGCTAGATGATATGGAGCAGCATGCAGTCAATCCATAAGGATATTGAGGTAGCCCAGGATAGATAGAAGCAGTATGCTGATAAGAAGATAATAGATAGAGTGTTTGAAGAACTAGATATGGTCTTCATTTGAGTACGACCTAAAAGAAGTTCTTTATCTCTAGGGAAGTACAAGAAGCTGTCTCCTAGATACTGTGGACCGTATGCCGTTTACGAAGAAAGTAAGAGATCTAGCCTACAAACTTCTTCTACCTCGGCATCTAAAGGTGCATAATGTGTTTCATGTCAGCTTGCTTAAAAAGTATATCCAACCAAGAGTCATGTGCTAGATGATGAGCAGTTTACTTTTCTGACTCAAGGTTAGACAGAACTCCAACCCGAAGAAATCCTAGATGTTCAGGAGAAGGTTCTCAGGAATAGTCCTTAGAGAATTTTTGGTCAAGTGGAAGTTCTACCCTTTTGAGGACGCCACTTGGGAAAAAGAAGATGAACTGCTAAAGGATTACCCCCAGTTTGCGAGATGAGGGCATCTCGCATTTTTCAAGTGGGAGAGGATTTAAGATTCCTCCCCAGCTCCTAAAGATGTGTAAGTTCTCCTTTCAGTCCCCAGTAATCATCCCCCTTTTCAGAATGCAAAAAGGTATTGTTTTTCCTTGTTTTTAGCCTAAAGAGAGAAAATATTCTAGAGAGAGATAAATTAGTCTGAAATTTCTAAGTTGCATTAGATTTTGGACGGTGGGTGGACCAAGGAGACTCCTAGTTCAAAGTTCTAAGCATTAGATTTTGGACGGTGGGTGGACCAAGGAGACTCCTAGTTCAAAGTTCTAAGCCTTATTAAATTATTTTGAATTTAAAAATGTGATATCCTTATCCAATAAGGTTGGGAAATAGGATTAAAAGAAAAATGAGAAAATGTGGAATTATCCACAAGAAAATATTAAAGAAATACTCACATAAGGCGAAGATATTGCAATTATGAGTTTCTGATATGTAAAGAAGACTTGGGGGGAGTCTTTTGACACCTGTATGGAGTGGGAAGCAAGCTTCAAGAAGGCATCTAGAAGTCCCATCAAACCCCCATTTTTTATATTCAAAAATAGTCTAAAAGCATGGGATATTTCATCTCTCATCTCTCCTCTTCCAAACTAGATCAAAAAGTGGGCATAACTAGTCTAAATCTTGTCCAATTTGGCCCAAACTGAAGCTGGAAGCCTCTAGATCCCAGTTGGGCTTGGTTGGAGGCATCCCTCACCTATAAATACACCCCCATCTCTCTTGAAGCCTCTTCTTCTTTTGAGGACTATCCTCTTCTCTTGGTGGCCAAGCCTCTTCTCCTTGAGGGCTACACATCTCCTTACAAGCTCAAGAACCAAGCTCACATCAAGGGTAAGCTCACATCAAGGGTAAGCCTAAACAATGATGTTTATACTATCTTCTTCTCCTCTACATGCTTATAAGCATGGAAATGCATGATTCTCTTCTATAAGTCTTGTTTTATGGATTAAGTAAATGTTTACTCTCTTTATTAAGCATTAGGTGTTGGAATTAGGGTTGCAGGAAAGCACACAAATCTTGGAGAAGAAGAAGCAAGAATGCACACAACACACAGTGTATTAAATTGTGTCAATGTACAAAGATAAGTTAGCCCTAGAATTATGGGCATATATACAAGCCGGGGAAAAAACCTCCTAAAGAGGGTAAAAGTGCCCCGACGGTCCTAAGTGTGTTCACACACATCACTGCATATATATATGGCAACAAATCCCCCCTGGGAGTGATGCTGTGAACGAGAGCTGGCACTCACGTATAGGGAAGTGCCATGCCCGAAGTAGATCAGTCCACAAAGGGGAGCAAGCCCAAAGCTTTGCGGAAAGCTTCGAACTTCTCACGAGGAAGTGCCTTTGTGAAAAGATCGGCGAGGTTGTCCTGTGTTAGCACATAGGCCAAGCTGATCTCTCCTGCTGAGAGTCTCTTCAACATAGTGATAATGCACCTCAATGTGCTTTGTGCGAGCATGAAAAATTGGGTTTCTCGCAACTGCCAATGCGCTCTGACTGTCAGTGTAGATAGAGGTGGCAGACTCCCATCCAACACCCAAGTCAACCACATAAGCCGTCTGAGCCACACACACTCAACCGTTAGCTGTGAAATCTGCCCTGTACTCAGCTTCACAACTAGAAGTGGCCACAGTAGGTTGCTTCTTGCTCAACCAAGATATGCATGAGCTACCGAGCATGAAACAAAAACCACTTGTGGACACTCTTGTGTCATAGCAACCAGCCCAATATGAGTCCGAAAAAGCATGTAAATTTGGCGGCAACGATCCCCCCTTGGGATAAAACAACCCAAGATGTATGGTGCCACTCAAGTAGCGAAAGATACGTATAACTGCCTTCCAATACTGAGACCCTGGGCTATGCATAAACCTGCTCACCTGTGAGACTGCAAACTAAATATCCGGCCTCGTAATGCATACATAAATGAGGCAACCATCTGTCTGATAGAGTGTGACATCAAAGTGATCTCCAGCATCATGAAGACTCAACTTCAAACCTGTCTCCATTGGAGTAGCAATAGGCTTGCAGTCTTCAAGGCCAAATCTCTGCAACAATGTCTCAATATATTGCTTTGTTTGACACAAAGCAATACCTCCATCACACTGCTTAAATTGTATCCCCAAATAATAATGCAAATGTCCCAAATCTGACATCTCAAAAGAGGCATTCAAATCAGCCTTAAAATCAGCAATATGACTCTCATTTGGTCCTGTGAGCAGCATGTCATCGACATAGAGAGCAATGATTAGATGTACATCATCCACACGTTTAACATACAAAAGTGCTTTTTGTTGGACTATTTTGAAAACCATGTGCAGTCAAATATGCATGTATCGTTTCATACCAAGCTCGTGGAGCTTACTTTAAACCATACAAAGTCTTTTTCAACCTGCACACTTTGTTTTCCTGCCCTCTTTGAACAAAACCACGAGGCTGCAATACATACACCTCCTCATGCAAATCTCCATTCAAGAACACAGTCTTTATGTCCAACTGATGTACATTCCAACCATTATCCAGCTGCCAATGCACAAATGCTACGAATGGTAGTGGGAGCAAAGGTCTCATCAAAATCAATGCCCTTTCTTAAGCATAACCCTTTGCAACAAGTCAAGCCTTATAGCGTTCAACACTGCCATCTGGCTTTCGTTTCAACTTAAAAACCCACTTACATCCAATGACCTTTTTACCAATAGGCAAATGAAAGAGGTTCTTCCTCTTCACACATACTAGACATAGCCAAAGCATAACAATCTGATGCATACGAGGCATGCTGAAAACCTGAACGAGTACGACTAGAAATAGGTGCATCAATTTTACTATCACGCAAGGTTTGCACCAGCCATTTAGGCATACCCGTAGTAGCCTGCTCATTTTCAATCCTATCCTCATAAATTACATCCTGTAAATCTACATCAGAAATAGGCTGATCTATGATGTCGTTTGAAATTTGCATAGACTGAATATTTGCCTCATTAGGACTTACATTTGAATTCTCACGTGTAAACAGAGGCAACAACGTATCAAATACATCCCGTGAGCTCACACCTGTCTCTTTGGTACATGATAACAAAGGCTGCACAACATCTTCCACAAAAACAATATCTAGACTAATCAAGATACGCTTTGACTGCGGATGATACAATCTGTAACCCTTGCTCTCAGCACTATAACCAACAAAAATGCATTTGACAGCCTTATCATCCAATTTTTTACGTTGTTACACAGGCACTAAAGCATAGGCCAAGCAACCAAAGACACGCAAGTGACCAATAGAAGGCTTTCTGCCATGCCAAGCTTTGTATGGAGTAACAGACTGCAAAGCCTTAATGGAACACCTGTTGAGTACATATGCAGCACACATGACAGCCTCAAGCCAAAACGCATGTGGCAAAGCTTAGCTCTTGACCATACATCGTGCCATCTCCATAAGTGACCTGTTTTTTCTCTCAGCAACACCATTTTGTTGAGGGGTATACGGCACTGTACATTGGTGTTTTATCCCACGACTAGCCAGAAATGCATCAAACTCTTTAGACATGTACTCCCCCCCTCGATCAGAACGGAGGGTGCCCACAGTACAATTGGATACATTTTCAACCATAAGCAAAAACTGTTTGAAGCACAAAAACACTTCAGACTTTGCCTTTAGTGGATATACCCATGCATGCCTTGAGTAATCATCAATGAAAGTCACGAAGTACAAGTGTTTACCAAATGACGGAGTTTGCATAGGCCCACATACATCACTATGTACAAGTTACAATTTGCGAGTAGCCTGCACAGAACTATCCTTTGGAAGCGCAGAACGCTGCATTTTGCCCAACATACAGCCTTCACAAACATGTTTCAATGGTGCCTCAAGAGGAGGCAATGAAGCAACCATATCAAATTTCTGCAAACGTAGCAAACTAGCAAAGTTCAGATGACCAAAACGAGCATGCCATAGTTTTGCATCTGAAACTGCCTTTTCATCAGAAATTTTCATTTGCTGAATCTTCCACACACTTGTCATATGAATTGAGCCTATACAGACCACGAAACAAGGTGCCAGATGCAATAATCGTATCACCAGAAGTCAAATCATGAACAATACATTTGTCATCCACAAATTTGACTACAAGTCCAAGTCTAGCAAGCGCATAGACAGACAATAGATTCTTCTTTATCCCTGGCACATACAAATCATCTGAAAGTGTGAAAGTGCTGCCATTTGCAGCAGTAAGCATAATTTTACCAACGCCCTTCACTGGGTAAGAAGCATTATTGGCACATGTGATAGTATTCCCATTAGAGACAGCCTCAAGACAAGTGAACATATCACGATGCGAGATAATGTGCTTTGTAGTACCACTATCAAAATACCATACATCAGAGTCAACAGAAACTGCCAAAACATGCATCATGTACAGATGGGTCATATTGGCAATACACGCTAAACGCCCATTCTGTATCCTGCACAACATTTGCACAATCTGCATTTGTAGAAGCATCCGCTATTGTGGCTGCATTTGACTCTTTCTTCTTTGCCTCTTTAGCCTTTAGCTTAGGGCAATTCTTAATGACATGATCAGTTGCCTTACAATAGTTGCACCTGATCTTTTTCTTGCCTTTATCATCAAGAGCCTTCTCAGACCTATTGTTGCTACCTATGGAAGGAGAAGAAGTTGCAGACCTGCTAATAGGAGAAGAAACAGTGGAAGGGTCTGCCTTACCACTTCTTCTTTACTGGGCAGCAACAAATGCATGATCAACTGCACGCTGCCTAGCCCTGTTTTGCCTAGACTGCGCTTCTTGCAAGAGCTTGTTGACTAAAGTATCATACTTGACAACATCAAGTCTGTCCTCAGTAACAAGTCTCCACGTGGAAGCAAAAGTCTGATATGACTTAGGTAAAGCATCAAGAACAGTCTGCACAAGAGAATGATCAGGAATAATCTCACCTGCAGAAATCTCGCCGGGGGGGGGGGGGGTCGCTCACAAAAAATGTGAATATCACGTGCGTTCAACAGAAGCATATTTTTAATTTATGAAACTTATAGAAATATATTTACATAAGGGTATGATTTAAAATTTTTTCAAAAAAATTTACAGATTCATAAAGAAAAGGGGATATTATATGGATTAAAAAATTCACAGATAAGGGATTTAAAATATAGGTCTTGAACGCACGCGATAGGGATATTCTACATAGAGTGACCTCCCCGAGGCAGAAATCAACTGTTCCTTGAGATCTTTAATCTCAGCAAGAAAAACATTCATGTCATCATCTTCCTGCATAATCTTCGATTCTAGCTCTTTACGCAGGTTAGAGATTTTTGCCTCGTTACGACTTGCATACAAACCACCTAGAATATCCCAAGCCTGTTTTGTTGTTTTAGCTGAACGAATATGTGGAGTGATGTTATGTTTGACAGAAAGTGCAATCAAGGCATGAGCCTGCGCATCTTTACCATCCCAATGAGCTTGTTCAGCAGTGGGTAAAATAGCAGCAACAGTAAAGCTACTAGAACCTGCAACATCCTCAACAGATCTTACATCCACAGAACCTGGACGTACATCCATACCCTGCACAATGTTCCACACTCCTTTTGCAACCAAAACATGCTGCATCATGTATGCCTAAAGTGGGTAGTTGCTTTCTCCATCCAATTTGTCATCAAAACAGACAACATACGAAATACATCATTGTTGTTTATCAACCGTGGCCACTGACTGAAACTGATGCAAAAGCTACCTGTAATGAAGCAAAGACTGAATAGAAAACAACTCGTGCTATGTACCATGGTCCACAATAGAATACGTATGCTTGTTTTGCAGAAAACTGCACTGTCGAAATTTCTACACAAAATGATGAAAACACCTGTACAAAACTTGTAATGCAAAAATGGAGCCCGAAACGACGTCAGATGCAATCTGCAGAGTATAGGGACCTGCAAGCGCTTGTGAAAACTCACCTCAATCGGAGAACGTGAGTCGGAAGGTGTTAGCGGCGTAGCCCTGAGAGCTGATGCCTGCTCTGATACCAATTGTTGGAATGAGGGTTGCAGGAAAGCACACAAAGCTTGGAGAAGAAGAAGCAAGAATGCAGTGTATTAGATTGTGTCAATGTACAAAGATAAGTTAGCCCTAGAATTATAGGCGTATATACAAGCCGGGGAAAAAACGTCCTAAAGAGGGAAAAAGTGCCTCGGCGGTCCTAAGTGTGTTCACACACATCACTGCCTATATATATGGCAACATTAGGAGTTCTTCTTTTCTCCTCCTCATGCCTTAGAAGCTCTCTACTCCATGGTTCTTCTCTTACAGCATGTGGAGTGGGCTTTTATGTTAATCTTTAATGCTTATGGTCATGATTTATGTTTAATACTCATGTTTAGAGTAAAGTTAATGTTCTTTTTGGTTATGCATCCATGAAGGATGAATCTCCTTCTTCTCTTCTCTTCCACATGCTTTGGTAGCATGTTATTTTCATGGTTCTCTCTTTAAATCATGCTTTCTAAACAAAGAAGATGATTATTTAGTGAAGATGTTAAACATCTTGCTTAATACTTATTTTGAGGTTTATAATGATGTTTAAATGTATTTATGTTTATGTTTATGCTTAAGTATGTATAAATAAATTTTTATGTTAAAAGAGGAAGTTTCATGATACTTTTATGTATAAATATTTACGTATTCTTATGCGTAAATATTCTAAATTCTAAAAGAAGGATTTTCATTATATTTTTGTGTATACATTCTTAGTATGTGTATACATAAATGTTTAAATGTCAAAAAGAGGAGTTTTTATTATATTTTCATAATTATATTCATGCATGTGTATGCATGATTATTTAGATGACAAAAGAGGTTATGTGAATATATTATTATGTATATTCATGGTATGCTTATGCCTAGACATTTTAAATATTACAAGCAGATGTGAATATATTTTAATGTGTATATTCATGGTATGTATATACATGAATATTTTGTTTATCAAAAGAAGAATTTTCATCTTATTTTTAAATATGATTATGCATAAATATTTTTAGTATTAAAAGAGAATGTTTTGTTATAATGCATATATATTTATGGTATAACGATGCCTAGGTTCTAAATGGAAAAGAGAATGTTAAGAATATTTTCATGTAAATACTTAAACGAATTCATGCTTATATATTTATTGAAGGATAATCTAGAAAAGGAATATCTATGCTTAACGTTCATGCGTATAATTATTTATAGTTCCTTTATATTCAAGTTGGAATAAATTTTCATATTCTTGATGTTTATCAATGTGAATATCATTCTCATTTATTTTATGAAGATAAATGGAGAATTATTCTTATGTTTATTTTCTAGGAAATTATGTGTATTCAATTCCTTGAGAAAGGGAAAGAAAGAAGTTTCTATTTTTGATATTAGCTATAAGTACAAATACTTATTTTCAATTTCCTTAAATATTAAATTTCAAATTGAAAAATTGTCCGAAATGCAGCCAAGTTATGGTAAAAATTTTCTAAAATAGAAATAGAATTAATTTGGGAATTAAATCAAGCATTTTGATGCTAGACCATGACCGCCATAGAAAAAGACGCCTACCCGTTCTCGAGTCTTAAATCAAGATAATGACCTTGTGACCATCTCCTTGTCTTCAAACACGAAGAAAGGATAGCTGTCTAATTTAGAGAAAATTTCTCCCTAACTAGGAACTAGATCATCCTACTTGCATAGAAACTTTGTTTTTTTGTAAAGGACTGTCTTACGCCAGAATGTTGGAGGAAGCATTTGGTTTATTGTTTAAATGAGGTCGTGGATCTAAGGAGAGTTTACGTTGCAAACAGCCGGCGGGAAGTTAGTGAAGGACGTCTCTCGGTAAAGCCTGCCAAGGTCTTGACCAGCCTCGGTAGTACAGTTAAAAATGGTGCACTCCCGGTGCAATGGGCAAGGGATCGACGAAGCAAATCTGCATGAAGAGCTAGGACACCTAAGGAGGATCCTAGAGGGTCTGACCAGACGGTGCCGGGCTCGCAATTACCCAGGAAACATAGGTGTATTCGAGGGAGATTTCAAAGAGTTGGAGCGGTGTACTATGTATATAATTAAGTAAACTGGAAACTATGAAACTAGATCTTGTTGAATGACTAGCCAGTCTTCAACGGAGAGTCCGGATGACACTTGATTGAAAGACAATGGAATTGGATTATTTTCGAGTTATGATATTTTGTAATCAATGTATTGGTGTGATATTTGGTTACTCCTCCATGTTTTGAAAGAGGAGTGTCTGTACGAGGTGTGCGTGCGTGAATGTATTCAAAAGCTAAAGTTAAGAACGGCTTTTCAGATATGGGGGTGTGAGGAACTGAATATTCCACCAAATACAGTGGTTGGGCAGTCGGCTAACCCATGGGATTGGATGGGGTTAGGCTGGAACGGTGGAAGTTTTATAAATTAAACAATAAAAAGTAATCTCAATAGGAGTTCGTTTTGGATGCGATGTGATCAGTAGCTTAGAAACCTGGACAATCTGTTTTAAGAGATTAGATTAACGGTTGTGCCTCACTTGAGGGGGGAAAAAGCATTGACCTTTATAATTCAAGTAATAGGACACAATGGCTGTGCCTCGCTGTCGGTGGGAAAAAAAGCATTAGTTTCTATGAATCAAGTATAAAGATTGTTCCTCCTTCAAGTCGGTCATCCGAGTGAAGGATAGCCTAGACTCTTGACCCCGTTAGATTAATTTTCGTTAGAAGATTTTTGTGGAGGAATCGCACATGCTTCCTGGGTGAGGAAAGTTTTTTCCGGGTTTGGTTTTAGAAGAGCCGCAGGAATAATCCCTTGTTGGGACATTCGTGGTGGGCAAGGCCTTGAGTGGGAAGCTCTGCCCTGCGCGTGAGGTTGCTACTTCCACTGCTCGCATTCTAGAGTTTGATGCGTAGAGAGCGCAGAGTCTCACAAATGCAAAGCGAGAAAAATGCGGATTCTGAACCTTTTAAACACAAAATTTCTTCTTTTCCACCCGAAAAAAAACCAGGCTCTTTGAAGTATCTCTTACAATTGCAATTGGCAATAGAGATATTCACTTATCTTGCTGGAGGAATTTGTGAGAATGGAGTGTTCAAAAGGTCTCTTTGCACTTGAGAAAGAAGGAACCTTAAATCACTTGCACTTTCAAATGGTCGCTAGTTTGATGGCATCATCCCTGATAAACATAAAAATGACCATAAGAGATTTAGGATGGGATTTGTTTAAGCCTGAGGGTGCATTGGTTATGTGTAGAGGTCTTAGACAGGTTAAGATGCATACCCTAAAAGGCATGGTGGATTATTGCATGAAAGATTTGCACAAACCACACTTTAAATTTTTCTCGCACAACATATCTGCAGAGGAAAGTACTAGAGGTCGTCAAGTATATGCCTTATATGGCCAGGGAGACTTAAAGAATAAAGTGTGCTTGACACCTGTCAATCTTTTTGAAAGAGCATACGCTATCTAGATAATTATATAGCTAATAAACTTGCCACATCTTTACAAAGCACTCTTTTGAAATGATTCACACCATCGGAAAGTATTACCTGACAACCTCATGACTTCAAAAAATTGGCTCCGTATGAGCAAAAAAGGAATAGCGGGCAATGATGAAACTCCTGCATCTCACTCAATGCATAGATATAGAAGAGATTTTCTTTGTGGATACTTCTCCTACCAGATATTGACCCCTTCAATGCAAGAGGAAGTGGAGATTATGAAGAGGAGGATAATGACGATGGTGATGGACTCCAAGGCAACAACACTGCACGAAAAAGTAGATCAAATCCAATAATCATTGACGATGATCAACAACCCTAGTCACCACATGATTACAATACATCTTATCTATCTGTATGGGTCTCACATATAAATTCAAAAAAGCCATTGTAAATGGTGATAAATTTATCCCTCCCCTGAAATCTACAAGTTTGTTTGAAATCTACAAGTTTGTTGGTCTTACAGAAGAAGAAGGTTTAGTATGAAATTTTGCTTCTTCCCAAATATTCAATTTTTTTTAAACGTTCTGGATTATAAATGTACGTAGTATTTCAACACTTTATTTATTATTACTTGATTCTGTAAACCTTAAACCTTAAATGTACAAATATTTTTAATACGTTAAGGTTATACCTTGTTGTTCAAGTTGTCAACCTTAGTATTTGTAAGATTTTCTAAAATTTTTGAAGATGCACCCAAGGAAAAAAAATAATTAATAGCAAAGAGTGAATGTGTATATGCACCCACGAAAAAAAACATTATATTGATGTGCGAGATACATACGTGCAATCGCAGGCCATGGCCCTCATAAAAGAAACAGGATATACAAAAGTCTGCAATACATAAATCTACGTAAGAAACAAAACGTCGGAGCTTTAAAAGATCCCCTCCGCCAATCCAAACAGTCTCCCCCCCTCCCCCCCTCTCTCTCTCTCTCTCTCACACACACACACACACACAGCCACGCAGACAATCCAAACAGTCTCTCTTTCTCTCTCTCTCACACAGCCATGCAGCCAATCCAAACAGTCTCTCCCCCCCCTCCCCCTCTCTCTCTCTGTCTCTCTCTCTTTCTCTCTCTCACACACAGCCATGCAGCCAATCCAAACAGTCTCTCTCTCCCCCCTCCCCCCCTCTCTCTCTCTCTCTCACACACACAGCCACGCAGACACTCCAAACAGTCTCGCTCTCTCTCTCTCACACACACAAGCACAGCTACGCAGACAATCCAAACAGTCTCTCTCTCTCTCTCTCTCTCTCTCTCACACAGCCACGCAGCCAATCCAAACAGTCTCTCTCTCTCTCACATACACGAATACACACACAGCACGCAGCCAATCCAACACAGCACGCAGCCAATCCAAACAGTCTCTCCCTCTCTCTCTCACACACCCACCCACTCACTAACCCAACCACCCTCCACACACACAGCCACGCAGCCAATCCTCTCTACCGACGTTAATACCTCTCTCTCACACACACAGCCACCCACCCACCCACGCAGTGCCCACCAACAACACCTTATAAAGAGGATGAGCGACTGATTCTTGAACCAGGGAGAGAAAAGAGCACATCCTAAAATAAGCGACGCTCGCAGACGTTTTCTTCAAAATAGAAACCCCTCCTTATCTATTTAATTAAAGATTATCCCATTTTTTCGGAGGGGTATGAAGTCCGGTCTTGTTTAGAGTATATATATATATATATATATATATATATATATATATGAGAGAGGGGGGAAGGGAGAGGGGGGCCTGAAGTCCGGTCTTGTTTAGAGCATATATATATATATATATATATATATATATACATATATATATGAGAGAGAGAGAGAGAGAGGGAGATGCCTAGTGCGCTCTTGTGAACATCATGTGTGTTTCTTGCTTATAGCATGTGTGTGGGAGAGGGGGGATTCTAGGGAACTATTTCGTAGCTCCTTTTGCTTGCAATCTATCCGGGATTGTTTAAAATATTAAAATGCCTCTTTCATTTCAGTTCCTCGCCCCCATACCTGCATAGAAAAACTAATTCAAACTAATAAAAATCAAAGAAAATGAGTGCCAATAAAATATTGATACCGGTATTAAAACCAAATGAATTTATACAAAACAAATTATTACAAAATCATTATCGATGTGCAATATATATAATCGCAGGCCATAAAGAAACAGGATATACAAAAGTCTGCACTACACATAAAAATAATAATTCATAAATCTACGTAAGAAACAACAATGAAAACAAAACCTAATTAATTAAAGATGGTGATGGTGATGGTCGGCGGGCGCTGACAGAAAGAGAGCGAGCACACAAGACGCCCTGCACTATGATTGTTCGTCCGTCCGGCCTACCTAGCTGCCGGCAGCCACCGTCTTCTTCTGTCTTCTCCACCACCTTTCTTCCTCAATTTGCAGAACGCACTGTGTGCTCGCTCTCTTCTGTCGGAGCCTTCCTTCATCCCCTCCGCCAATCCAAACAGTCTCCCCCCCTCCCCCCCTCTCTCTCTCTCTCTCTCACACACACACACACACACGCACAGCCACGCAGACAATCCAAACAGTCTCTCTTTCTCTCTCTCACACACAGCCACGCAGCCAATCCAAACAGTCTCTCTCTCTCTCTCTCACACACACGCATACACACACAGCACGCAGCCAATCCAAACAGTCTCTCCCTCTCTCTCTCTCTCACACAGACACACACAACTCCCTCTCTCTCTCTCTCTCTCTCTCACACACACACACACCCCCACTCACTAACCCAACCACCCTCCACACACACCCAGCCAGTACACACCCAGCCACGCAGCCAATCCAAACAGTCTCTCTCTACCGACGTTAATACCTCCCTCCCTCTCTCTCTCTCTCTCTCTCTCACACACACACACACCCCCCCACCCACAACACCTCCTTATAAAGAGGATGAGCGACTGATTCTTGAACCAGGAAGAAAAAAGAGCACATCCTAAAATAAGCGACGCTCGCAGACGTTTTCTTCAAAATAGAAACCCTTCCCTATCTATCTAATTAAAGATTATCCCATTTTTTCGGAGTTAGATGGCAAATTTTATTACTTGCAAGTTATTAGCAAAGGGGTAGTGGTTAATGTCGTGTTGCCGAGCTACTGGTTGTGGATTCGGATCCTATACCTGCTGAAATGTCTCATGCGCACTCTTATACTCCATAACACTCTTGTACTCGTGGTGAAGATAATGTGTTGGAGATAATGTACGAGAGATCAATCCTGGTGCATCTTCATTGTCAAGGAGGACCGAGATTAACATGATCATATTTAGAAATAAGAATTGATATGAAAAATATGAAATTAACATTGCTAATTTAGCAAATGAATAATGTATTAGGGTGAACTTGCGGGCAAGACATTTTCAATTAAATCCATAAATGCTAATTAGTCTATCTCAAGATCCATATCTCCACCCATTACAAGATCAACAAAAAGCTGCTAGCTAATATAGTAGACTCCACATTGTCATGATCATCATCGTCATCACATTTTCAATTAAATCCATAAATGCCAATTAGTCCATCTCAAGATCCATATCTCCACCCATTACAAGATCAACAAAAAGCTGCTAGCTAATATAGTAGACTCCACATCGGCATCATCATCATATTGGTATATCCGAACTCAATTGCTTCATCCTCATCTTGGATAGGAACATCTTCATCTTCATTGGTTGGTGTGTGAAAGCACTCTTTCATAAATGGTACGTGTGGCGTGTGAATGCATGCTTATCGCCCGTGTTTTGTTTTGTGAAAATTTTTCGACAGGTCTCAACTCCGATTATTGGTTTGGGAAAATGCCATTGTGTTTTGCTGGAGCATGGGCAAGCAGGGGTGTGTGGGGTCATCTAACGAGCTGGCAAGCTGCAAAAACAGACGAGCATGCAAGAGGGCGACAAAGCAAGTGGGCCACTTTCTTCCACGCTCGGGAGATTAGAAGGCTGGAATGTTCAAAACGAGGCCAGCAGGAGAGAGATAATATCGAGAGAGAGAGAGAGAGAGAGAGAGAGAGAGAGAGAGAGAGAGAGAGAGAGAGTGTAATGAAAAAGTAGGAGAGAGCAGCCCAGTAGTGTGTGTAGCTACGGACAGGTATGTGCATGTATGGTTGCATTAGTGTGAGCAATCAGCGCGAAGAGAGAAATATGGTGGGTGGCTGGAGTTATAAGGTACATGAAGGACCTCCTCTATAAAAAAAGGGGGCTGGAAGTGGCCTGCGCCGACCACTTCCAGCCCCCTTTTTGTCCCCCTTTTTTTATAAAGGAGGTCCTTCATGTACCCTCCGTCACTTGGTCCCATATGTAGCATTATATAGTAGTGATGTGTGTGAACACACTTAGGACCACCGGGACACTTTTTCACTCACTAGGAGGTTTTTTCCCTCGTGCGTATGTACACCCTCTTATCTACTCATTTTGGAGTGTGTACTTATCTTTTGTATTTGGCACACATTTGTGGATTCTAATCTAGTGCGTTTGTGTGCTCTCAAGCTTCTCTATCTTGTGTGTGTGCATTGTTGCAACCCTAACCCTAATTCCAACAATTGGTATCAGAGCTAGCTTCCTTGACACTTGATCTAGAAGTATACAAAATTTTCGGGGTCCGCGGCACGTTTCAGGCATGTTTTGGGTACCGCAAGGTTTCTGCAAACGTTTTGGAGAGGCATCGTTTTGGATTGCTTCTACTCAATTTTGGGTGTTTAGGCTGTGCAGTGGCAAAGATTTTGGTGTGCAGCAGCATCTACATTGTCTTCGATAACATCAACTATCATCCTTTCGCCAGTAACACTCTATTCTCTACTCTGTGTTTTTTTTCATACACTTGCAGGTGATTCAGTCAGTTGGCAGCCATCTAGGGTTGCATTCAATGAATACTGAGTACTTGCAGTGTGTTGAAAGATTTTGCATTTGGCAAACAGTCATGGCTAGCAGTAGTGATGTATTCAACATGTTGTCTGCTGAGGACAAACTTGATGGAACTAACTACCCATTGTGGTCCTATATGATGAGGCATGTATTGGTTACTAAAGGCCTTTGGAATGTGGTCAGTGGTAGTGAAACTCGTCTTGTTTCACAACTACCAATGCAACCAGGTGCTATAGGTACATCTAAAGTAGAATCTGATACAGATGTGGCTCCTCTACATGCACCACCAGCACCTCCCATTGCTGCTCAAATGAGATGGGATGGAAGAGATGCATAGGCACATGCATTGCTTGCACTTTATTCCTCAGATTCGGTCATGTAAGACTTTAAAACAGGCATGGGATGCACTTACTGCATTATACCAGGTGCGCAATGAAGCACGTGTTGCATATATGCGTTAATAGTTAGAGTTTGAGCACATGAATGAGGGAGACTCAATGGAAAGCTTCTTGACCAAGATCAAAGATTTTAATTAAGGTGCAGCTCGCTAGTGTGGATGACATATATCCTGATAGTACATTGGTGCCCATAGTTCTCAATGCATTACCAGATTCTTATTAGAGTTTTGCATCTACCCTCTTAGACTCATGATGAAGGGAAATCCAAATGTCCTTACATTTGATGTCACGTAGGTTGTAACACCTGTGACCGACGGCAGACCGGATGGCACATCCAAGGTTCAGTGGGAGAGGACACCCATGCGGAGTCATGGGCGGCCAGGCTAGTGTGGACAGCAGGCCACACACTATATAGCCTGGGGGATGAGGGGCAATCCTCATTCTTCCTCTATGGCTGGGTGGTGAGCCAGAGGCCGTCCCCTCCTGTGGTAACGCCCGTAGTAGCGGCGTTATGGATATCTAACACTGGTATCAGAGCGTCGATTCGATGGGGTCGTCAGGGTACGCGCATGACCGGGGGACCAAAGCCCACTCAATGGTTTTTAACCATTCATCTTCTCATCCTTATCTCCAATGGAGTGTGTGGAGGGAGGCGGCCAGAATTGAAAGGAAGATTTTGAAGGGATTAACTGTGTGTCTGAGGGGGGCGAAAACCAGCGAAGAATCTGCGTGTACGGCCTCTTAATGTAGCATTGCATGTGCGCCGTCTGAGAGGGGCAAAGAGCAGCCCCACAGCGAAGACCAGCCCCACGGCGAAGGCCAGCCCCACGACCTGCGTTGAAGAGCCTGGGGGCGACTTGCGTTGAAGAGTCTAGAAGCTCCGTCTCTCTATTGGGTGGTGGTCGACGTCTGAGGGGGGCGAAGAGCCTCAGGCGGCCAGCCCAGCAACCAGCCAAGCCAGGCGACGGCCACCAGAGCAGCCAGCGGCCAGCCACCCACAGGCAGCCAACCAGCGCATCAAACGACCACGAGAGGAGAAGACAAAGAAAAAAAATCATTTCTTTTTTTATATATTTTAATTATTCATTTTTAATTTATTAAAAATGAAACTAAATTCAAACGAATCCTGTCTCTCGGTTGGGGAGGGATAATCCCGACAAGGCCGATGTTTCTGTTGTGTATTTCTCGTTTATTGCATTGTTAACATTGCAAGTAAATAAAAATGTCTGCCCGTCTTAGTGTGTCCCCACCCACTAGTCCGGTAGGTTTTTCAGGACTTCTCTCCTCGGTCGCGGGCCTTACCCTGACCGAGTTGGCTGGCCATAGACGCCAGGCCGTCTCCCGTTCGGAGGGGCGCTCTCCGGACACGTCTCGTGACCCGCAGGCGCCTTCCACGTCTCGTGACCCTTCCCTTGACCTTGGCATGCCCGTAGAGGCCACCGACCTGGCTGACCTCGCTTCGGCCGATGACCTGGATTATATGGACACTGACGTCGCCGAGGGGGATGATGACCTCTTGGCAGACCACGACTTTGACCAGCACTTTACTGACCCTGCCAACATCCTCACGGAGACGGAGCGCTCTAGTGGGATGTTTAGATATGTTAACACGCAATTGATGACCTTACAGAGGGTCCAGAATGATGTTGTCACGATGCTGCAGGGCATCTCCACACGCCTAGACGTGTTGTCCGCTATTTCAACATCTTCTCCTCTTCCTCGTGATAGACGCCCGACTGCGACACGCGTGAGCGCAGCCTCACCCGTGGTCCCGGGAGGACAGGCCGCAGTGCCTGCGTAGAGGCAGCCTCGGCGTTACTTAAAGATTTTAAGTTGCCTAGTTTTGGCGGCAAGGAACGAGAGCGTAACAAGGATTCTGTTAATATGTTCTTAGCGAAATGGTCGGACATTCATGAGCTGCGTAAGCAGCCTAGTCATGTGCAACCCGTAGAAGCTAGTTTCTTATTGTCTGGCAAGGCATACAAGTGGTGGATGAGTCTTACCACTCGCCCTACCACTTGGGCACCTTTCGAAACAATGTTTCGAAAGGAGTTTTTGCTAGGCAATGAAGAAGAGAGAAGTTGGGATGCGTGGGACAAGTGTTCGATAGAACACAAGACCCTCACCCAGTACATCTCTGACTACAGAGAGCTCATACTCAAGTTGAAGGGAATCGATGCATTCCAAACATTGAGGGGCTTCAAACGAGGCCTAACAAATGATTATCTTGAGTATGTAGAGCCCTTGCAGCCTAAGGACCTCTCTCAGGCCATCAAGTATGCGCAAATCTATGATGACATCAAGCCTCGTGGTGCGGGAGATGGGGCAGGGAGATCAGTGGATAAAGAAAAAAAGGTGTCAGGGTTTAAAAGAAAGGGTTTTCGTAGTGAAAATCAGGGGAGGGGAGTCAGGGGGTCGTTGGTCTAAAAAACCAAGACCCTTCAAGAAAAAACGAAGTTCTGAAACCCACAAAAAGGAGCAGTACTTGCAAGCACAAAAGGAAAACCGTTGCTTCAACTGCAATGAAGTGGGGCACAACAAGGCTGATTGCCCAAAGTTAAAAAGCAAGCACTAGCGGCAAGGTGCCTAAGAGCGATGGTAAATCCTCTAGGCGGTTGCACACGGTGCAGACACTACCTCTCAGTGCCGGAGAGTTCAGAGAGGTTACGGTGAGTCATTGTGACGAGCGTCACGCTTGTTCAGTGACACCAGCTATGTGGCAGCCTAGTGTTGGTCCACATGACATGGTGCGCATGTATGGCACCATAGTGGCCGTAGAGTCACTGTCTTTATAGACGATGGGGCTAGCCATAACTTTTTGAACTATTCATTGGTCAAGAAGTTGAAATTAAAAGAGACCGCAACAAGTGATCATGAGTATACCGTTGGTTTGGCCAATGGTTATGATAAAAAGGTATGGAATACCGTGGTCTTGGGAGTCCCTTTGATCATGCAGGACTATGAGGCCGTGCTTGACTTCCAGGTCATGCATTTGGCTAGAGCAGATGTTTACTTAGGTAGGGAGTGGCTGTATAGTCTCGATCCTAGCCTAATTCGGAGTTATTTACACAATACATTACAGTTTGAGTCTGGGGGTAATATCATCACCCTACAGGGAGACCGTAGTGTCCCCTTTTCACCACTTATATCATCGCTTGAGTTATGCCACGCGGTCCGCAACGGCCAGGTAGCACAAGTATACGCTTGTTACCCTCGTGTAAATTCTGTTTCTGTAGAAGCTGAAACTGAAAGTAATGTTTGCATAGACAAACATGGAAAACAAAGCCTTGGAAGAGACCCACCGTTTTCTGAAAACCCTGTTTGGCATGCATGTGATGATGAAACAACAAAGTCCAAGACAAAACAGACTCTAAAAACAAAGTACGTAGATGCTTTGAAAAGTTTATTGCAGGAATTTCAAGATGTCTTTCCTAACAGAGCTTCCAGATGGTTTACCACCATCAAGGGAAGTAGACCATGGCATCAAAGTTATGCCTCGGTCCAAACCAATAAGCAAGTCTACTTATAGGTTGAGCCACTCCGAGGCACAGGAGGTGGAAAAGCAGTTGACCGAATACTTAGAGAAAGGGTTTATTCGCCCTAGTTCGAGTCCTTGCACATCACCGATTCTTCTGGTAAAGAAGAAAGACGGTTCTATGCGCATGTGCATAGATTATCGGGCTCTTAATCAAGTCACGATTAAGAATAAGTACCCTATGCCACGTATGGACGAGTTGTTTGATCAACTCTATGGGTCGAAATATTTCTCTAAGATAGACCTGAGATCTGGGTATCATCATGTTAGAATTAAGGTCGAGGATGTTGCGAAGACAGCATTCAGGACACGATTCGGTCACTTTGAGTTTTTGGTTATGCCGTTTGGGCTAACCAATGCTCCAACGACTTTTATGATGCTGGATAGTGTTTTACGTCCATACTTAGGAAAATTCATAGTAGTTTTCCTAGATGATATTCTTGTGTACAACAAAACGCGTAAAAAACACTTGGCACATTTGCGATTAGTGTTCCAGTTATTGCGACAACACAAGCTATTTGCGAAGGAGAGCAAATGTGAATTTTTTGAAAGAGAAATTCACTATTTGGACCACATTATATTCGCCCATGGTACACGGATGGAACCTGAGAAAGTGGAAGCTATTCTCAAGTGGCTAGCCCCGAAAAATCTCGAAGAACGGCAGATTTTTCTTGGCATGTCGGGGTTTTACCGATAGTATGTAAAGGACTACGCGAAGATCGTAGTCCCGTTGATGACGGATCAATTGCGCACAAAAACAAAGAATATATGTTGGGAGGGAGACCAACAAAAGAAGCTTCGAAAAACTTAAGGTAGCCATAACAGCTGCACCTATTTTGACTATAGTTGACCCTAGCCCTCTATCAGCATATAGTTTGCCGCTTCAACTTCAATAGCATGCTTTTGATATCTAGGAATTTTTTGATCAGTATGACCATGCTGAAGATATTCCACAATATACTTATTCCAACTCTTTTGAATCGATTTTAGACTTGAGTTTTGGTTTTTGTTTCTTCGTTTTTTTACAATTTTTGCTAACAATTTTTAGCTTTTCTCCTGCTTGGAATCCATCTAATCGTTTTACTTGGTCTTTGATACTATCTTGTGCTTGGACATAGTATAGATATCCGTTCTTTCCTGAGAAGTGAGGTGGTGGTCGAGAGTGTTCATTCTTAACCTCCTCCTTTTCTTTTTGTATTCTCTCACGTCATTCCCTCTCATCTTGTTTACGGATTCTCTTATGGCTCTTACAGCATTTACGTTTAGGTCGGCTTCGAGGGATCTCTACTTGAACCTCCCTTCCTCTCAAGAGTAGGCGTGCCTTTCCTAACTCTTCCTCAGGGATTATCACATCATTATCAAAATCAGAGTCCCATCCATCTTCCTTGTCAGCATCATTAGCAGATTCGAGTGTTAAATCCACCACCACTGAGACTTCCTCTACATGCAGTGCTGTTGTGGATGCATCCCTATAGTACGAATCATCTAGAAGGTCTCGTGGTTGTACCATTCGTATAGGAATAATGTCATATCCATCTGAGTCACAAAATTGAATTGGCTTAGGTAAAGCACATGTCGATAATGTTGCAAGGACATGACTCCATTCTAGTGGATCAATTAAATGCTCAGGGAAGGGTTGTGGAATGTATGCCTCATCTGATACACTTCGATTACCCTTAAGTCTCTCAGTGTTGAAATCCCTACATGAGGCTCCACACATCTACAGATCTTCTCGCCCATCTGACAATGTAACTCTTGAGCCCTCGGATGAAGTAGAATCAAACTCATCTATGGGAGACCTTGTTACATCACGATATGAGTGATTCTTTAAGTTGACCCTTGTGATGACAGAATCATGTCGGAGGTACAAATAATTGTATCCCCAATCTTGAATCATTTGAAATTGTCGCAAGAATGGTCTACCCAATATTACTTCATAGTTTGGATGTTTTCCAAAATCCACTACTGCAAAGGTGTGCTCATATTCAATCCCACATGTGGTGACCAATATGTTCTCAAGCAGCCCAAGGGGATGTTCTAAGCTTCCATCTGCTATAGCTGCAAACGCATCCTGGTACTCCTAATAGCTTTTTTGCCCCACTTTTCCCAAATGGACCTTGTCACAATGCCCACTCCTGCACCACTATCAAGTATTGCAGTTGAAGCTACTTTTCGCACTTCTAATGGGAGGGTAGCATTTCCATGATCATCCTCACAAAATTTTCCTACTTTGTTGATAGGAACTGGCATAACATGCTTTGTCTCAGGGTGTATAGTACACTGATGGTGACCCTTTTTTGTAGCAATACCTGCTCTGACAAACATGTGGCAATATCATTCCACAACTCTGGTCGAAGCTTTATCAAATCAAGCAAAGGTAAGGTACAAGCCACTGGTGCTGACAAAATAGCTTGCACAATACCCATATCCATCTCCTTTGTCAACCTTTTATGCATGGAGGGTATCCTCAAGGTTTGAGAACAGTTCTCATATTCTCCCAAATATGATGGTAAGGTTTTCATTGTATGCTTACTTCTAGGAGAAACAATTGTTTGAACTTCCTCCTGGATGCTTGGGCGTCTAAAGTTGTTTTCTGTGCCCCTGGTAAAATCCACCTCAGAGAATGGAGGTGAACTAATAGAGGACATATTCTCATTAACTTTCTCATGAACTGCTGCCCACATCTCATTTGCCATGTCCTCGTTAGCATCAATAACTTCATCATTGCATGGGAAGACAAGGCTAGGTGGTGGCAGAATACCTTCTTTCAATTGGGTGTCAATTGGTGCAGACCTCGCGCTATGAGCTTGTCAAATGAGCTCACTTTTCATTTCCCGACTTGATGACACCCTTGGTATGGTTTCTAATGTTGGCTTAAGAGAGGTTGGGCCCCGAGGAATAGGTGGAGGTGGTCCCTCAAGTATTGATTGAGCTTCCCTAATGAGTTGCTGATGTACAGCTAGATTGATCTTCTCCTCACGAGGGTTTGGGTATTCTTGAAGCTTCTTGGGTAGCTCAGATAAAGCTGCAATGCGACTTCTATGAGCATCAATGACGGCATCTAGAGTCTCATTCACCTTATCCACAAAAACAGAACCCCCAGAACTATCCTCAGCCATACTGGCCTCATCTTGTTTAGCACTAGGCCCAGGTTGAGGTTGATGCTCCTCATGCACTTCTTGGGATGTAAAAGTTTTATCCCTCATGTTTTGTTTAGAGATTTCTTGAGAACTAGTGGATGCACTTTTAGTTCGCTTGTTTCGGTTCTTTTTCCTCCTAGTGGTCCTTTTTTCTATTGGAATGTAGGGTCTTGTCCACTAGATTTGCCTTTGCATCAGTAGTTCGAGGTGTCTCATCAGTTTGCATTTCGGCATTTCGTGTCTGTGATCTAGTCATGACTCTAAGTGGCACGACATCCTCATTCTCTGATGAAGGTGGTGATGGAACTGCCCCTACAAGGTTGAGTGAGACCTTTGGTTGAGAGGTGCCTTCCTCATGTGGTTTCATCAAACAATCCTTTGAGAAGTGTTCTACACAACACCCTAGACAATATCTTTCAATTGGTGGAAACTGTGGTACTGTTGTATTGGATCGAGATGCTTGCCTTGAGCGATGTGGACAATCACGAGCCCAATGGGGTTCTCCGCACTCATAACAGGGGCCCATTAGTTTGGCTTCTACTTTCCTTTGCTGCCATTGACCTGAGGGGCCTGGAGTTCTAGGTTGGTAGCCGCCTAGCAACATCAAAGAATTTTGTTCCCCTGGTTGAGCCTCCAGTGCTTGGCTTGGGTATGCGGGACTTTCAAAGAGATTTTCCTTGGATGAATATGATGCATATTCCTCCTCTACATAGCCTGGGTTTACTAAGTCTCTACACATATTTGAATTATCGTAGTCTACAACCCTCACAGGAGCAATCCCAGGAGCAGGAGGTTGAGCACCAAGAACAGGTCGTGCTTGCTCTTGTGCCATTGGTGGCTTACGTTCAAAATTAGTATACTATTGATACATTTGTGGAGCCACTCCACCCCTTTGCTGCTCACGCTCCTGTCTCATTCTTGCAATGAGAGTACATTCCTGTGTGGTGTGGGTAAAGTTCCAAGCACAGGCCTGGCACCACTTCTTTGTGGGTTGGTTTGTGACTAGAGGAGAAAAGGTATTACATTCTTCGGTTTTATGGTTACCGCCATATGCTCCACAAAGATAAGGACATGTAGGTAGTACACTCCTCATTCGTTGCTGTTGTTATGGATGCATGGGTGGGCGATAGGTTTGTCCCAATCTCCTTAGTACTAGGTTAGCTATCTGGTCTGGATTTACTAGTGTGCTAGACCCTGAACTTCGGTCATCACCCTGCTGATCTCTAGGTTTCACCTCATGGCCAGTACCATCTTGGAATTTGAAGTTATCGGTGAAATCCATAGCATCATAGCAACACTCATTGAAATTTGTATGCTTCTTTGCATAGAGATGTGTATGTAGTGTTGAATTTTTGAGTCCTTTTAAGAAGAGAGAAATTAATCGACTCTGGGCGGGCTTCTCATCTTCTGGGCAACGATTAATGTACTGCTTCATCCTATTTACACAGTCTCTAACACTCTCATCCTCGCCTTTCTTGAAAGAGTAAATGTTTGCTACCGTGTCATGTTGAATCCCCATCAAGGAAAAAGCAGCAATGAATCTCTCTTCCAGAACTCGTAAAGAAGATTTGTCTGAAGCCTCTAGTGCCTGAAACCAAGCAAGGGCCTTTCCCTCAAGAGTGAGCCCAAATCCTTCAATTTGAGTATGCTTGTCAGCCACTTGCTCAGCTCGAACTGCTTGCCTAAATGCTGCTACATGGTCATATGGATCTCCCGACCCTTCGTACTTCTTTACCAGTTTCTGAAGAGTTGATGGTCTTACTTGTCTTGAATACTCATCATAGGGCCTATGGCCTCTCACTCTCAGTGGGAATGGTTCCCCTCTTTGGTAAGATGGTCCACATGCATCCCAAATTGGTGTGGGTCTCTTATTACCTGCCTCACCAAACCCCTCCAAAGATCTTGTTACCCGCATTTCAGGAGGTGCATTTATGGGAGGCCGAGTTGGCTCCCCTACCCTCCGATTGTCATACTGAGAGAAACGTTGTTGTGGTGTGATCTGTGGTCGCACTTTTGGTGTAGGATAATGTCTTGGTGCTAGAGTTGGGCTACTAGCAGTGGTCCACTTTGATGTTGAGGGTCCCTCTCTAGTGAACTCTCGTAGGGGAGGAGCAACAGTTTCTCCAAGAAAGGCTGTCTCTCTTGGTTTAGCTGTATTTGTTGAGAACACTTCCATGAATAATGGTTGTCCTTTCCATGTGAGCTCTCGAATCTCCTTCCAATCTAAGGTTCGGTATTCATTGGCCCATTTATCAACGATTCGGTTCATGTGTCCTGCAAGCTTCTCGACTACCACCACAAGTGCTAGAGGAAGATCTAGCTCTGGCAATCTAGTTGTGGCATAATATCCTTCTAAAGACATAGACCTCCTGAAGTGGGTCATCCTGTAAGACCTTTGTCACTGGAATTTGTCGTACAAACTCCCATTGGTTCTCAGCCCCCTGATCCATTTTGCTCTTGCCTTTCCTATCCCTTTCCAAATTTAGATCTACAAGAAGTAAATTATCTATGGATGGCTTTGAGGAATGGGCATTGGAGGGTCCAGGCATGTCCGGCTCAATGAGCCAGTCATCTCTAGACTCCCTTGCTCTGGAAAGCTTTGATAAGTCTAAGAACTCGCTTTTAGAGAGCTCCCCTAATTTGTCTACATTCTCTGGATGATAGATGACTTCGTAGCGAACACCATCTCCACCCATGTACATGTTACCCTGGTCATTTACTAGAGGTGCTCTATCAAGTTCTGAGAAAAAGTCGGCGATCTTAACAAGATACCGTTGTTGTGGATCCCTAAAGATCTCAGCTCCTTGAGCGTTCGTGTAAACATATTGGAGTCTCACATTGAGTATTAACCCCATGGTGTTGGCTTCAAATGGATTAAAAGATCTTGTGGGTGTCCTATTTGGGGCTAAGGGATGACTATTTGACGGCCCTAGATTGTCCATGGAAGATGAGCTAGTTGTTCTGGAAAAGGTATCCGATTGGGATTCGGAAAGGGTTTCAGTAATATCTGCCAAATTTCCTACTGATTGGGTCCCACTTTCATGCGTAGGTACTCTAGAAGGTGCCCTAGGCTCTATGGCAGAGTCTATAAGATATCCCGACCGCAAGTGCATAAGGTCAAATTTTTCTGGTTTTTTTTTTTACCCTACCTAACCACTAAATGCAACTAAAATGAGTATGTGTGTAACTATCTATTTTTTTTATGATTTTATTTTTTTACTTTTTTAAACCTTTTTTTCTAATTACACAAAAATATAAATTACGCTAAAAAATACTAATTATGCACAAAATTATAAAAATTTTAAAACAATGCAAGTTACTCTAATTATGCAAAAAATTACAGAAATTTAAAAAAAATAAAAAATTACAGAATATGCAAAGAATATGGATTCCTAAAAAATAAATAATTTATAGAAATTTTTTTATTTCTATTTCTATTATTTTCTTTTCTTCTCTCTTTTTTTTTTAATTTTAATTTTTCTTTAATTTTTCTTTTTTTTAACTAATTACACAAAAGTACTAACTATGCACAAAATTACAAAAATTCTAAAAAAATGCAAGTTACTCTAATTATGCACAAAAAATTTACAAAAGTTTAAAAAAATGAAAAATTATAGAATAGGTAAAGAATATGGATTCTTGAAAAAACACAAAGATTGTTTTTTTTATTTTTTGTTTTTTCCTTTCTTTCTTTCTTTTTTTTAAAAATAAAATTATATATATATATATATTTTATTGTTTTATTATTATTTTTCTTTTTATTATTATATTATTTTAAAAAAAATGCAAAGAAAGAAATAAAAAATGGAAATTAAAAAAATGAAAAAAATAAAAAAAATGAAAAAAATACTAACCTTATCGTACGTCGTTCCGGATTTCTCGCTGCCGCACGTTCTCCCGTCTTCAATGCTTTGCCAGCTGCAGCTCTCCACCACCACTTGCGCTCCTCAGTAGCCGCCTTCTTCTTCGCTGCCTGGCTCTCTCCACGTGGCTTGCCTTCGCCCGTCCATTGCTGCAGACCGTCTCGACGCCACCTCCTTCAGCCTTCTTTCGATGCAGCGTTGAGCCTGACGCCGGCCAGTCAGCGGCCAGAGCAAATAGACGCTTGCCATTCTTGCCCAGCTTGGAACCTCTACCAAATGTGATCAATATAGAATGGATTCGTATGGCAATATCAATGGTATCGCAAAATGGAGAGATGATCACAAGTGAAGAGCATGAGTATGCAAGGGGATGTGACCCTCAAGTAAGTACATTCTTCATCTCTATCTCATGTTTATACCTTTTTTAATGCACTATACTAAACGTCATACTTTTGTTTAATGTTAGTACAAACTATATAATGCAATATGGTCAGAGGGAAGACACTTTTGCACGGAGCATGTGGATTCTAAAAGAAAAACATTTGATTGTGGTGTGATGGAAACTTTTGAGCAAGAAAGTTGAGCTAGTAGACATGATACCAATGTCATAGAGGACAATCTTGAGTATTGTGAAACTATTCAAGATATTCTTGAGGTTGGATTTAGTCTATTTATCTGTGATGTCAAATGGTTCAAGGTGATATATAGAGGTGCTCAAGCAATCGTGAAGAAACATCCAAATGGGCTCTTTCAAATTGATTCCACCAAGTTTTGGAATGATGAGAAAGACACTTTCGTACTACCTCAACAATGTCAATAGGTTAGTAACCCAACCAATCCCAAAATATATCTTGATGTAGTATAATAAAAGTGTAACCTCTTTGAGTTGTGATATTAGGTTGTGTTTCACGTCAATCGAATTGATCCAAAGTGGTGGTATGTTCTACATGTTTCCCCTCATTTAAAACATATCTTTCAAGATCAAGATGTGGAGGTCAAATCTCTAGATGAGGTGCAAGTACCACCTCAAATCGTCTCATTGGAAGAAGACGATGAAGAAAACATTTTGGAGGGGGCCGATCAAGAGCATGAGGAAAATCAATTTGAAGAAGATGAGAAGTCACCTATCAATCATGACAATGCTTCATTGGATAATGATAGTGATATTGATATGGAACCCCATCTTTTCATTAAGCTTCCATTGGATATAGACATTGATGAAGCAACACATTGGATTTATTACAAGATGGGATAGATCATGATCTTGACATTGTTTCCCTTCTCAAAAGTTTTCCACTATCTTTTTTTCTTCTCGAAACATGGCTCCAAGGGTTCTGATGGATGTTTTTTAAAAACTATAATCGTTTTCTGTGTGTATGTGACATGTATAAGGGTGAAAGCACAATAAAGTGGATTGAAAACCTAAGCCCTAGACAATGGTTTACAACTGGTTGTGAAACACTTTTATGCAGAGTTAGAGAATTAAAACATGGTTATTTAATCCTATTTCATATTTATTATATCCAAAAAGCACTAGATAAATTGCTAAATACATCTTACGATGATATCAAATCTACTAATATTGGTTATCTTAAAGTGTGGTAGTAACCAATGCAACTGGTAGAAAGTGTACCACCTTATCATACTTTTACCCATAACTTACATTCAGCATCTAACATCTCTTTAGAATTTTATACAGTGAAAATAGCAGCACAATTTCACTGCAATTTTTGTTGCTTAGCAACAAAATTACAATATAGCAATGAAATTTGTGAAAAATTTTGTTGCTATAGGCACTACTGAGTAGCAAAATGTTATTGTTATAATCGCTGCCCCCCGCAATGAAAGTTCACTGCTAAAGCACTGCTCAGCAGCAGCGAAATTTCACGCGGGGCAACGACTTGAGTATCCCAACATCCCAACAAAATAAACGTTGTTGAAACGCTCCTAGGAAACATTATTATGCCCTCGATATGTTATAGTGTACAACCATATAACTAAAAAATAAGAGTACATACATAAAGGGAAAGTACTCTCCTACAACAACATACAATGGTCGGTCTATATTAAGCCAAATTTAGCCCATTTATATTGATGTATGGTTTTTAGCCAAGGTCTCCTGTAGCTGTAGGGCTAGGAAAGGAGAAAATTTAATATGTCAAGGATTTCCTTGAGGACATGCAAGATATGCTACAAGCAGCAAGAGATAACATTCATAGTGTACAAGATCATGCTAAAACATATGCTGACAAGAGCTGTAGAGAAGAGACCTTTGAAGAGGGTGACTTTGTTCTCTTGAAAGTCCCTGCAAAGTCGGAGACATGAAAGTGTCAAAATCTTTCCCCTAGATATTTTGCTCCATTTAAAATCCTTAAGAAGATTGGTAGCGTAACGTATAAACATGAGTTTCAGAGATCTCTCTATTATATATATATTTTTCATGTCAATAGAGTACTAAAAACAATGGATCATCTCATGATAATGTAGTTACTCCTAACATCTTTACTCTTCCACATGAACTCAAGAAGAATCTTGGATTTAGAGATCGGAACATGAGGCATACTGTGTATCGAGAAGCACTTGTCAAGTGGAAGGACATAGATGAGGAAGCTTCCTCTTGGGAACGCTTGAGTATGCTACCAAAAACTATCATGAATTTGTTTTCGCGGATGAAAACTATTCTTAAGGGGGAGGCAATGTCACATAGCTTGTAAGAGCTTACGTAAGAGCTTACGTAAGGCTTGACTAGACATGTAGCCTGATCATTGGAGTGCAACTGGTGAGGGTGTCTAGGGTTCAGGGGTGAGGTGCCCAAGTTGGAGCACTGGACAAGTGTGGGTAAGTAGGCCAGTACATAAGCCCGATAGTAGTGTGGAGCTTATCCACAATTCTTCTATGGTTAGGTGGTGAACAAGAGCTCTATATCCTCTCCGGGTGAGGTGCCCAGGTTGGAGCACTGCGGGTGACTGGACAAGTGTGGGTAAGTAGGCCACTACATAAGCCTGATAGTGTGGAGCTTATCCACAATTCTTCTATGGTTAGGTGGTGAACAAGAGCTCTATATCCTCTCCGGCTATGGTGTCTTCCTAGGGCAATGCAACAACTCGCCCCACCCTGTGGTGGGTTAACCATCATTCGCAGTTGCCCCAACCCTGTGGTGGTTAACCCACCCTGCGGTGGGTTAACCATCATTCGCAGTTGCCCCAACTTCGTAAATGCTCAAGAGTTGGTTTCCTTGGGTGGGGGAATACCTAGTTGTGCCCTAGACCAATCACTTTGGAATGGCTATCCCCAAGATAATACGTCCCTTAGTTTATTTAACAAAAAGATTAGATCTTGTTGTAATCTTGCATCCATATTTCATGCAGTAATCCATGCAATAAAATAAACATTCTCGCATACGAAAAATAATCTTTTGTTTCTTCTCTTTATTTAGTTAAAAATAAAGAGAAGAAAGGAAATTAACATTTTCTTTCTTCTCTTTGTTTAGTCGGAAATTCCCTAGCTAAATGCATCAGACAATCCTTTCTTAATCAAAAACTTCTAGGGTTTGGTCCCACTTACGCAACGAGGTGGAGGCCTAATAATATGGTTATAGGGAGGTGAACCGGTCCTCGACTTCCTTCAAAGTGATTCGCCCAGATTGCTGCCATCACTTGAGGTCTTGTTGTCACCTCGCCCACGATCATCCGTTTTTGGACGACTCCTCCCGCCTCGCTTTGTACTCACGTCCACCACGAGCCATCCTCTAGAGATAGAGGAATGGATGCTTGCTCATTTAAGTGTGGCTCTCCTCTTAAGAGTGGTATATTTTGTGTTAACTTTGGTGGGAACCCTCTTGCTTGCACGTGGCCCAAGAAGAATCTTAAGTAAAGTCGAAATCCAATCTGAGGAGGGGGGAGAGAGTAATTAAATTAATCCTATGATTGGATTCTTCTGAGAATCACCTTTTAGGAAGAGGGAAAGTCAAAAATAAGAACTAAACTGAATATGTGTTCAACTAGGATTGAACTCGAGATCTCTTGCTTATAAAGGAAATACCCAACCACTAGGCTATGACCAATGAAATGAGAAGCAAATACTTAATTTTATCTAGTTTGGGTAAAATAAAACAATAAAAATAAAAAAGAGAAGGCTTTGTCGTTCTTGACACTTCTTAGTATGCAATTCTTTGCATGATGTCTCTATCATTGAGACTATTTCTTAGACTAACTTCCACCTATGGAATACTTGGAATTATCTCTTCTTGACACCATTGTCTTCAAAGAAGCTTTCTTTTCTTTTAGGAGCAACATGCCACCATTTTGACACTCAAAATAATCCACATGAAAGACTACTTATTGTGAAATAACACACTTTTATCTCTATTCATTGTTGCATTGGGACCGTTCTAGATCACTTTGAATCATTTCACATCAAAAATAAACATAGTTAATTGCCTAAACCCTTGTGTCGTTTCACAAATAGTTTGTGTGTTAAGTCAAGAGAAAATTTTACCAACACTTGGCTAACTCTTTTAAAGAAAGTTAGCCATCACTCTAATCAAATGTTGATGATCTTATATCTCTGCATTCAATGTAAAAGTTATGACAATAATGCACCAAATTTATGGTACTAATTTGAAAATTGAAGAACATGATTTCATTAATATTGATTAAAAGCATAAATTTGTTAAATGCAATCATATGCATGTGCAAAATTGACATGCCAATTACATCCTCTTGCAAACCCCCACTCCGACTCGCTTTTTGTCTCTCCATTTTCCATAGCTTTTGTAAAAGTATCTTGAAGCCAAGAAAGTGGCATATTCTCCTCTCCATTTTCCATAGCTTATGTAAAAGTATCTTGAAGCCAAGAAAGTGGCATATTCTCCTTCACTTGAAGCTCAATCTTTGATGGGTGTTTGTTCTAAAAACTCTTAAACTCTTCTAGCATATATTCTTTCTATATGTGCCTCTTTGTACATATTATTGCATTCTATATGTGCCTCTATACTTACGATTGTATATATATGTATATGCATCTTTGTACCTATAGATCCACTTTCGTATATTTGTAGAAAAAGTTCACAAAACTTTTAATATTGCTTTACTTAATTCTTAGCATTTTTGGATTGCACAAAACTTGTGAGAAAGTTCACACATTATTCTTTCTTATTTTGTTATATGGTTAAGGAAATCCATTGAGAAAGAAAAGAATGGTTAAGGAAATCCATTGAGAAAGAAAAGATAACTCATTGGAAGCAATGTGCTTTGATAAAAAAAACACTTCCCTAAGAGTATTCTCTTTGAGCATTCTAATTATATACACCCCCTTCCTTGTACATAGTGGATGAGGTTACATTTGCAAATACTTTGATTAAAAAGCACATTGGAAGCAATGTGCTTTGATTAAAAAGCACGTCCCTATAAGTACAATGTGAGTATTCTAATTATATAAACACCCTTCCTTGTACATAGTGGATGAGGTTGCATTTCTAGGTACTATTCATAGTTGGTGGATATTTTTGTTGACATATTTGGAGACCTTGAAGGGGTTTGAGAGGTAGGCATAAAGGTAGCATAATAGAAGATGGGCTAGTGCAAGAATTACTAACATATATCTTTGTTTTTTAAAGCCAAATAGATCCTCTATGCCTTTAGCACAATTAGAATAATGAACAAGTGGTCGGGGAGGTGCCTAATGGAATGATATCCCTAATGATATCCCTAATGAATAAGATGTGAATGAACTCTATTCCTAATGAATAAGATGTGAATGAACTCTTATAGGAGATCGATATGCTTCAATATATATTAAATTTTGTAAAATTTTATGGATAAATATATAAATTTTGTAGAATTTTGTGGATGGATTCTTATAGAAGATCGATATACTTTGTATATTAAATTTTGTCAATGGTACTCGATGTCTTTTGTCACTAAGTGTTATGCCTATGATTTAAATTTTGTAAAATTTTATGGATAAATTCTTATATTTAATTTTGTAGAAATTTATGGATGGATACTTATAGGAGATCGATATGCTTTGTATATCGAATTTTGTCAATGGTACTCTTGAATTTTGTCAATGGTACTCGATGTCTTTTGTCAAGAAGTGTTATGCCCATGATTTTATTATTTCCATGAAAGTGTTGGCGAAGATCCTTTGCCCATGATTTTATTATTTCCATGAAAGTGTTGGCTAAGATCCTTGAGACAAGGACTGAACACTATAATAACTTTGTAGTTTACAAAATGAAATTCTAGCTGCTTACTTTCCACACGTTTAACTCATTACTTTTTTTTGTTGGGGGGACTCATGATTATTTTTTTTGTTGGGGGGAGGGGGGGTTGGAGGGCTTCATTCGGGTCGGGTCAATAATACAAAATCAAAGGATTGAATGCCAATAGAATTACCTGGAAAAGGATAGACAAGAAAATAACATAATTATACCCCCAAAAAATGTTTAAAATAATTGTTTAATTGTTGGCGCCATAAAGGTGGCATAATTATACCCCAAAAAATGTTTTAAAATAATCGTTGGTGCCATAAAGGTGGCATAATAGAAGATGGGCTAGTGCAAGAATTATTGATATACATCTTAAAATTTTAGCCAAATAGATCCTCCAGGCCTTTAGGACAATAAGAATATTTGGGGAGGTGCCTCAATGGAATGATTACTCGTGAATAAGATGTGAATGGATGTGATAGATCGATATGCTTTGTGTATTAAATTTTGTAAAATTGTGGATGAATTATAAGAGATCGATATGCTTTGTATATTAAGATATAGTCAATGCTCCAGAAAAATGTTTGTTTCAACCCTTTAAATTAAGGGCACTGCTAAAACCTAATTGAGATTGACCCACCTAAAAATCTCAAAGCCATATTAATTTCGAGATTTTTAACTAAAATATGTAAAATTTATTAGAGATTTATAACAAAAAAAGTAAATCTCATCCCTTAAAATTAAAGATGTCGAGAAAATTACACTTAAAAATGAGATCTTAAAATTTTAAGAGAATTATACACTACAAAAACCGGATTATGTAAAAAACCAAATTACTAACCGGGTTATGTAAACCAAATTACACTACAAAAACCAGGTTATGTGAGCATTGGATATACTAAAGAGGACCGTTAGGTATGTAAACCACCATTGATCTTGTAAATGGTGCTCTTGATGTTTTTAAATGTACATTAGTAAACCATCGATCTTGTAAATGGTACTCTTGATGTCTTTTGTCACCAAGTGTTATGACTAAGTGTTGGTTGTTTATGACTATGATTTTATTATTTCCATGAACGTGTTGGTTGAGACGAAGTACTTACCGTAACTTTGTAGTTAACAAAATGAAATTCTAGTTGCTACTTTCCTCTTGGTTCCATCTCACAATGATTTTATTATTTCCATGAACGTGTTAGTTGAGATTCTTGAGACAAGTACTTACACAGTAACTTTGTAGTTAACAAACTGAAATTCTAGTTGCTACTTTCCTCTTGCGTGGCAATGGTTCCATCTCACAATTGCCAAGCGTTTAATTTTATTCTCAAATTTATCGTCCCCTTACGCGTTGATGCAAAAACCAATACGAAACTAATCAAAATCAAAGGATTTAATGCCAATAGAATAAATAACCTGGAGAAGGATAAAGCAAAGAAAATAACAAATAATTAATACCCAAAAAATGTTTTATAATAATTGTTGGCTCACGCAGCGTTCCTGAAATAAGTAAGATAATGACATACAACGATAACGAGGTAAGTAGACGCTACAGCGATCCCGCCGAGCGTAAGTGAGCGCTTTAATCTTCATCAAGAACCTGTAGGGAAAATGCAAAATATATATCACAACCACCTTACAAAAGAAAGAAGATATTGAAAAGTCTATTCTACAAATAGAAGTGTCTACGTAAGAAACTGTGAAAGCAAAAAATGAAAACAAAACCGAAGCGAAGGGTGGTGATGATCGGGCGCTGACAGGAAGAAAGCGAGCACACAAGCCGCACTGCACTACAGTTGTTTGGCCGGCCGCCCGGCCACAACGTTACCTCGGTCTGAAACACTACCTCCGTCTGAAACAGGCAGCCACCACCTCGTGGATGGCAGAACGCAACCACCACCACCACCACCTTTCTTCCTCAATTTGCAGAACGCACTGTGTGCTCGCTCTCTTCTGTCGGAGCCCTTCTCCCTTCCTTCCATCCAACAAGCCCCTCTCTCTCTCTCTCTCTCAGAGCGCACCAATTGAGGATCCTGAGCTCCCATACTCCTAATAAAGAGAGCGAGCAACCCACCCTCCGAGAACGAAGAGGAAGGAGCACATTCTAAATTAAGCTTCGCCAAAAAGTTTTGGCGGCCATCAACGGCGCTTCTGGATGTTTACTTTGGAAATAGCAACCTCATCCCTAACTGGAATCGATGCTAGCGCACCTGTGGCTGTCAATTTTAAAAAAAAATATTTGACTTGCAATTCAATTTTCTTCTTCTTCTTCTTTTAACAATAATTCATAAATTGTCCCTCAAGATAAATTTGCTTCGTGATAAAAAAAAAATCGTCTCTTCAGGAAGCAATAATTTCTGATTCATTCTAGAGTGTCCATCTAGAAAGGGTTTGTATTTCTCTCTGTCTTCTATCGTTTTTTCGGGTAGTGATTTGGCATGTTGTTCGTGTCCTTTTGTCAAGTTTGCTATGTGCCCTATGTGTATTTTTCCCCACTTGGCACACAAAATAATATGTAAAACCTATGTGTTGCTTCTTGTATCCATGGGAGTGTGCTTTGAGAGAAGTTCCTTCTTGTTGTCCAAAAGGCCCATTTGGTGTGCTTCTTTTTCATATGAAATTATTTTTTATAGTTCATGTCTATTTTTCTAAAAGGATCCTTGCTCGATGGATGTATAGCTCCTTGTTGTGAATGCCCATCATCCGCCATCATAAATCAACTCAAAAGGCCCAAATATGGTAAAAATGATTGTAAGTTGGGTACCTTTCGATGAGTTTTTTTAATCGATTTTTTCAATATTCCTGCAGGACTTGAACCTGTGACCTTCAACTTAGAAGGTTGTTAGTTGCATCCTCCATTGATTGTCCACCATGCATTTCTTCTTCAACATCTTGATCTTAAAATATACGTTTAGATCGAGGAGAAACTTGTATTACATACCACCAAAATTAGGATCTCTTTGGTCTGGATGAAACACAAACTAAAAGAAAGAACCACAAAATATTTACAAGAAAATATATACAATGCCTTCCTTCTATCTATAGATTCATCAAAATTGAAAATCAAGTGTACACCTGTTCACAATGTTGTGGTAGAATGTATCTGTCGCTCGAATCTTGCCATAATTTAGTTGAGTCAAGTGCAAAAAATCCACTTGGATGCTTCTTGACGGTTGCTTGAGTACCTCTATATACCACTTTGAACCACTTAACATCAACGATGAACACTTTGAAAGCTCTAAATCCAATCTCCAAGATGTCTTGAATTGTTCCACAATATTCAAGTTTCTTTGCTATAATATTATTATCTCTTCTACTAACTCGACTTTTTTGGTCAAAACTTGCTATTACATCACAATCATATGTGATTCTCTTGGAGTCCACACGTTGAGTGCAAAAATGTCAACCTTCTGACCATATTGCATTATGCACTTTATAATGCAACCCAATAAAAAATATTTAATATAGCTTATATGTAAACAATTTAGTATTCAACATTATATATCTTAGCAAAACATCTTTACTTACATGGTAGTCACATACCCTTGCATACTCCCATTCTTCTCTTGTAATCTTCTCTCCCATCCTTTCGGCTTGCTCTAGGGCATCTTTAAGCCATTCAATATTGCAATCCTTTGGAAGAGCCTTTAGGTTGGGTGGTGGTATGTCATGTGCCTTTGTGTTGATCTCTTAAATGCTCTTCTCTCCTCTGTCCTTATCTTTCTTGCATCTTCATATTTCTCAATCCACTTTTCTATCACAGAAGTGTTAAGAAGACAAAATTTAATGACCTTTTTTGAGCATGGACTTATTCATCTTTCGAATGCGTCCTTTTTCATGTGACACCATTCGTTTATCCTCATCATTATGCATGAATATAGGCATAGATGGATCAGTTTGTTTCAAATATTCAGAGATGTATACAAGGGATTCTTCCACCAACCATCCCTTTGCCATGCTTCCTTCTAGCCTTGCCCTTTTCCTCACACAAATCCCTTCAAGGTTTTCATGAAGCATTCAAGAAAGAACATCCACCGGATATGAAAAACACCACATATAGCCACCTCATCCACCAGATGTACTAGAAGGTGTAATTGAGTTGTGAGCATGCTTCTTGGAAAGCTTTCTTCATCAATCATACCCACCACCTCAATTGACTCAAGTCGAGCCTTCTCAATGGAATTTGGATAAATCTTCTTTGAAACTATCCACCTATTCAACAAAGGAATAAATGATAAATTAAAGAATATTAGATAATTTCAAAGCTATATGTTATACCAAATGCACAAATCTATAGTTTTGATTGGAACTCACCTCGCCAATCCACCTAGTTTATAGATGCCATTTCGAGCTTTCTCTTCTCCACACCCACCAATTGATATTGAAAGTATGAACTAGTGCAGTCAATTTTACAAACAGTAAAAGGTCAATATAGAGTCCACAAAACATAAAGCAAGGAGTGCCCAAAAAATAGATATAGTTATGTACGTACCTACATCATCTTGTGCCAATTATGTGATTTGAGACCATACAATTGATGCTTACCCTTCTTTTTTATTATTGTAAATGTATCCTTTAATGAGTGCATTACACTGGTTGGTGTGCACAAAGATGAAATTTGATTCTTGACATTTCTTTCCTCTTTCCTTGTCAACCTCCATGGCAGCTTTGGTAAAACAACCTTGTCATCATTGACTACTCTTGGCCATGCGTTTGATATTCTTTAGGTCATCCCTTATTGCATGGGTGTCTTTTTTACCAATTAGATGGTCCCAAATCATTGATGCCACATTCTTAAAAATGTGCATCAAATCCAAAAGATGATTTATTCTTAACTCTGTCCAATATGGTAAATGATAGAAGATTAAGTACCTTTTCATGCCTGCGGGTGCTATGATGGGAGTCACCCTCCATCTCTCGTCCCACTCTCCATCTCTCCACCTTTCCTCCAATGGCATTGTAGGAGGCGAATGCCACATGGCCTCCCACTCTGCACCTCTCATCACAATCGGAGAAACCTCTGATGGAGCATAATTTGGGTGGTTTGGAGGAAGAAATAGTTAATGTTCATCATACACCACTTTCTTTAGTGCATGTGCTTGTTTGGAAACAAGTGATGGGACCACAAATTGGACATGCATTATATCCTGCAGTTGTGAGACCTACGAAATTGGCATGTAAGAATTGACCAGTTAATAGACATTACAATACATTAGAGTTATAAATGAATCAGTTGTGCATGCTTAGATAAGAATCAATTTATGAGTATGACGTACCTGAGCACTCCATATAGCCCAAAAAATCATGCATAGTCCACATCAAGATACCCTTGACCATTGCATTGTGGCATGAAATCGGACGAGAAACATCATGCACCCTTATACCTCTCCATAATTGCTCAAGCTCATCAATCAAGGGCTCAAGGTATAAATACATATTCTTTACGTTATGCTTCCCGAGAACAAGAATCGCAAGCATCACATGACCCTTCTTGATGGACATCCATGGAGGAATATTGTAATTCACAACAACAATGTGGACCATGATGTAGACCTCCGGGACGTTAGTTAGCCCAAAACGCAACACCAACCATTTGTAGCTTCCGTACCTTGTTCGGAATGCCGTTTTCTCAATGTCATCCTCCACAATTCTAATTTGGTGGTATCTAGATCACAAGTTGATCCGGGTAAAGCACTTTGCTCCTGCTAGTTGGTCCAATAGCTCTTCCATTACTGGAGTGGGGTAACGATTCTTGATGGTAGTTTTGTTGAGGGCCCTATAGTCAGTGCATAACCTGGTTGATCCGTCCTTCTTTGTCACAAACAACACAGGGACACCATATGGTGACTTGCTGGACCTGATCATTCCATTCTCAGCCAGTTCACTTAGCTGTACCTTAAGATCCTTGAGCTTCATGGGGTCCATCCTATATGGACCCTTAGTTAGGCGGAGGGCTATGCCCAGGCATGAATTCAATTTTGTGATCCACCAAGCGTTTAGGTGGTAGCCCAGGTTGTAACTTCTTAGGAAACACATCCCTGGAATGCATGCAAAACTTCATGTATCTCAGGATCACCAATTTTGTATTTGGTTTGTTGGGCATCACTGACTTTCATAACACACAAGTGAATTTGACATCCTTGTTGTTGCTCTATTCATAGGGATTAATCTATGCATAAGCTTTATGCATAGAGATTAATATATGATTAAGCTCTATGCATAGATTAAGCTTTATGCATAGATTAATCTTATGCATCAAGCTTAATGCATAAAGCTTAATGTATAATATTAATCCATAAGCTTAATGCATAACATTAATTCATTAATCCTAATGTATAAAGCTTATGCATTAATCTTATACATTAAAGCTTTATGCATTAATCTTATGCATTAAGATAAATGCATAAAGCTTAATCCATAAAACTTTATGCATTAAGATTAATGTATAAGCTTTATGCATTAATCTTATGCATAAGCTTTATGCATTAAGATTAATGCATAAAGCTTAATGCATTAAGCTTAATGCATAAGGCTTATGCATTAAGATTAAATCATTAATCTTATGCATTAAGCTTTTTTAAGCTTAATGCATAAGATTAATGATTTAATCTTAATGCATAAGCCTTATGCATTAAGCTTAATGCATTAAGCTTTATGCATTAATCTTAATGCATAAGATTAATGCATAACTTTATGCATGAATCTTAATGCATAAGATTAATGAATAAAGCTTTATGCATTAAGATTAATCCATACGCTTCATGCATTAATCTTAATGTATAAGCCTTATGCATTAAGCGTAATGCATAAGCTTTATACATTAATCTTATACATAAGCTTTACATTAAGATTAATGCATAAATCTTTATGCATTAAGCTTTATGCATTAAGCTTAATGCCTTAATCTTATGCATTAAGCTTAATGCATAAATGGAGAGTATAAGCTTTTTTTGCATGTTATGTTTTTTAAGCTCATAAATGTGTTACTTTTTTTGCATGTTATGTTTTTTAGGTCTTGCTTGTCTATATAAAACGACTCCAATATCATTCCATACTCTCTAATGTTCTTATTCTTTGCATTTTTCTATTCTCTTAGGCTTAGAGCATAATGCATAGAGATATGGGGCATTATTATAGGCCTTTTAGAATGATGTTGCTTAAGTCAAGCTAGGAGTGGTCATCTGCAAGTAGGTGGTTATAGTGGAGGGGGAGCCCTCGATATTTTCACTATGATTATCTTGTAAAAAAAGAAGTTGCCTTTGGCTTTAATAGTGGGGAGCATGTGGAAAGTCCTTAGAAGCTATCATTCGAAAAAGGAGCACTGTCCACCCTGCTTGTCTAACCAGTATTCTAGAAGGCCACAATAAAGTTCTAATATCACATGAGTAGTATAACTTGAGTTCTAAGTTTGAGAATGCATAAGATTAAGATTTCTAATGTGTTCTTGTGTTATTTAAGTTTGAGCATGCCTCGTTTTTATAATGTAGACATGTGCGGGGACAATCCAGAGTCAAGAAGCTCAACACACCGTCATTCAGTGTCCATCATTGATGATCTAGACATGGAGCGTCTCTTATAGTTGGCCGCTGTCCCATCAGTATGGGAGAGAGAGTGTGTGAAACATTTTTTCTCCACCCTCGCTTCCTTCCATAGTTAACCCTACACCAATGAGGAGTATTCCAATGAGTGGTTCTACTCCTAGGTTATGCACTCCTATACCCATGTCCACTCCGATTGAAGGATCTAGTCCACATCTAGGTGTTGGGACTTCACGTGGAGGTTGTGACCATGCCACTCCACTCTCTTCTATGGCACCTAGTCCACGACCTCATACCACGATCTCATCAGATAGGAGGTCAGATTGCCTCTTCTCACCATGCTTATGGGGGTCGGCATTCTAGTGGGGGAGGATGCGGGGGTTGTTTTGGGGGCAGTAATAGATTTGCTTCCAATTCCCCATTAATAGAGGATATGCCGGCACAGCAAGTGGTGGATCCAAATGCCTATGACCCACCAACGACGCTTCCTTACCGTGTGAGGAAGGAGGACAGATGGGTCAATCATTGAGGATAGCAAGGGGAAGCATATTATAGTACATATGCATCACCTTGTAAATCTTGAGTTTAGAAACATTTGGGGCATTGACTGGAGAACTCAAGACAATGCAAAGAAGCAATACATTCTACAAGTATTGAAGACAGAGTTTCCTGTGCCCCACCCTGACTTACAATTTAATGACCTTAAGATGTTGGATCGTATACGGGGTCACGTAAGTCATAGGAAATCATTGATTGCCAAGTCCATCAAGCGTGGTGGCGTCAAGCTGCCAGGAGAATCAGAAAAAGATTAGAAGAAGGCCAAAAAGACATTTCAAAAAAATCTCGATCTATTTAAAGCAACAAAGAGAAGCAGCCCGAGTATGCATGCACAAACGAGGGGCTTCTCATCTTTGGAAGGCCATCTTTCCTCGCTCAATTTTTAAGTATTTAGACTGTTAACATTTTGTATTCAAAACTATGGTTTTCAAAGAATTAGATCTTATATAAATTGCTCTTTTGTAAATGTATGTTTAACATAGGAAAATATGGTGGGCCGTTCTCCTTCTTGTGTGAGGAGGAAAACTTTACTTATTGAAATGGAATCTCCGCCACATTTGAATGGTTGCAAAAACAAGGTGTCGCATTGAACTATAAAGCTATGCCTGCTGCTGCTACTGTAAGTTTATATTATTTTGGTTTTATCAGCTTTTAGAAATTTAACCAGTTTGTGTTTTAATATTACTTGATCTTGTGTGATACAAGAAGATGATAAAGAGACAATAGGCAAGGAGGATGAGGAGAATGATGATGAGGAGGAGGACGAGGACGAGGACGAGTAGAGACCGGCCTATTGTGTTTAATGTTTTGTAACTTCATACTCAATGTAACTCGCATGTTATGGCATTTTGGATGTAACTCGCCTTTTATAGCGTTTGGGATTCAATATAATGAATATTTTTCAAGTTACTATGTTTTGTGTTGTATTTTAATACGTTGATATGTCTTTTTGTACAAATAAGAACAATTTTCAATATATTGAATTAAATTTTTTAAAAGACTAAAAGCCCCAATCTATCCCAAAAAAAATATTTTTTATAGCACCTCCGAGCGACGGAAATAGTGATGCTGATCTTTTATCAACGCCACTAAGCAACAGTAATAACAACGCTGATGTCTTTAATAGCGCCGCTGAGCGGAGAAAATAGCATCACTTATAACAACGCTTACCAAATCCTTTTATAAAAGCTATGCTATAACCGTCACTAACCCCTCTTTTGGTTGTAGTGTATCCTCACCCGCATCTTCACCACCACATGCACCACCACCTTCATTATCACCGTCACTTTCAGCATCGACGTCTTCCTATGTTAATTAGTGATACAATGCAAAAAGTTAGTCACAAGAAAAACAAGTTGGGTGATAATTAAAATTCAAGTTTAGGGTCACCAAGTTTCCCTTCTGAGCTCATTGGTGGATATCCATTTCAATGACCACTCTGTGGCATTTGAGCCACTCCCAAGTGCTGGCTTCATTGTGATGCTTGTGGTACCTATTTTTTCCAAAAGTTCGGGGGCGACCTGTTACCCTTTCCTATAATAAATTACAACATGCATGAGATATAAAAATCATGACACATGAAGTACACTTAGTGAAAAATGGTAAAGAGAAAACTTACAAATCAGGTGATCCAACTTGCCTTTCCTCCGGATCTATACTTTGTCGCATTGTACTTTAGCAGGTGACTCACATGCACTGCCTTTTGTTAAGGGTGTTGAGTACCCTCCGTGACTTCCTTCTTTGCCTTCTTGCAGTACTTAATGGTGCAATTGGCAGGCATTTGTTTCTCCTCTCTCGTTGCACCTCCTTTGCACAAGACCTATTATTGAGGATTTTTATAATGTAATTCCTGGCCCACTAATTGAAAAAATGTGTGTGTGTGGTGGGTTTGGGAACCACTAATGCATGCACTGCACCACATACATGAAGTCTTTGTCTTTCTGTTCTCCCCATAGTTTGAAGGAATCCTTATAAGTTTGGTTGACTAAATGATAGAAGGTATAATAAACCCTCCATCCCGTGTCGTCCATATAAGAACCGCCCTTCTCATCAAGGGTATAGTAAATCATACCACCCTCCCTAGGCACGTCATCTATAGTAAATCATACCACCCTCCCTAGGCACGTCATCTATAGCCATAGGCAAAGGTGACCATGCACCTTCCCCAAAAGCATCTGCCGCACCCACCTCCCCCATTACTAGATCTCTACCGGCTCTAAGAAATCGTCAAACTATCACCACCTGAGTGACATTGTTAGGATGCCGCATGCTAGGCAGATGGCACTATGGATGGGATAGAAGTGCATTGAGCACTAGGAGGAGCTAAAGGGTGAGGATTAGGAAAAGTGGAAGTGTGAGGGGTAGGAAAAGTAGAAGTGAGAAGGGTAGGGAAGGTGGTGGGATGCATGGAAATGGGTGACTATGGGATAGGTGACATGTCAAGCACATAAAAGGTAGGGGATAAGCACGAGTGACTCAATTGCTTAGCCGGTTCCAAGCTGCCTGTGTCTCTAAAACACATTGCAAATTTGGGTGCCCCTCCATATATCGGATCTTGGTCCGTCGGTGATGATCCCCATGATGGCCACACATATATGCATAAAAACATTACATAAAAACATAAAAACATAGCTCACATATTCATACATAGCTTACATAGAGTATACATAGCTTATAAACATAAACATTAAGTTAAGCTTTGTGAAATGCATATGCATAGCTCACATATGCATACATAGCTTAGATAGAGCATACATAGCTTATAAACATAAACATAAAGTTAAGCTTTGTGAAATGCATATGCATAGGTGTCATAGACTAGTGCTTTCTTACATATACTCATAAATATTATCTCTACATGATGTACAAGCGTTCGGGTTCTCATCATCATCATCACTAAATACTTTCCACTTTGTTCTCCTTTTTTTTATTGTCCTTTTGTTGGTGATGAGATTTCTAATGCTTGTAACATCATGTAAAAAAATTAATGCATTGAGCCATATGCATAAGCATAAAGCTTTATGCATTAATCCATATGCATAGCCATAAAGCTTTATGCATTATGTATTGTCTATACATAATGCATAAAGAGAACATAGAGGTCTTAATTCGCGCATAAAGAGGTCTCAATTCATGCATAAAGAGAGCTCTCAACACATTTAGCCATATACATTAGTATAGGCAATGCATAAAGCCTTATACATAAGCATTAAGCATAAAGGGAGGTCTCAATGCATTAAGCATATGCTGCATAAGACTTATGCATAAGCATAGGCTATGCATAAATCTTAATGTGCATAAGCAAAGGCTATGCATAAAGCTTAATGCATAAGCATTAAGCCTTATGCATGATCATTAAGATTCATACATAGAATCTCTATGTATACATAAAGAGATCTCAATGCATGCATAAAGATCTCATATACGAGCTATATAGCATAGTTAACCAATTATATAGCACATGTTGAATGATGTTAACCCATGACGGACATTGAGACGTACTATGTTTTACGTCATATAATTAATTTAAGTATTCTGAGTCATGGGCCGGGCTTGTCGGCACCATATGTAAAGGATAAAGGGATTGGGTGATCGCCAATGAGAGGCGCACCTTGAATATCAGCAGGATAAGGGTTAGGATCGGCCGGCCATGTATGGTGGACTACATTCGGGTTCCTTGGAACTATGTGCTGTGATGGTTGCTCGACAGGTGGTGCCGGCATCAGCGTGGGTACTTGAGGTGTGTTTGACCAGGCTAGTGGTTGCCTGATTTGCCAACATACGCTTAAGTACTAGGCAATCCTTGGATTGATGGCCATACTTACCACATGCATTGCAATTCCCATTGAATTTAACTCTAAATGTGGGACATTCACTCGTACTATGTGGTCCTAAGCAAACCGAACATCATTGTTGCTCTCTTCTTGGGTACATATGGCTATTTTGAGGAGCTCGATTACCCCTAAAGTATTCTTGGAGAGCCTTAGTAAGGTCAATCATCACAGGCATTTCGGATATCTTGGGCTCCTTGGCAATAGGTTTTACGGTCACATTGGCTTGTGCCCAGATACTTGCGAACTAACAGATTTTGTCTCCGAAGACACCTTTTTACCTGCAATCATCAAGTTGTCTTCTAACTGGATTGCATTGGCAGTGACTGCTTCCCACGTTGTAAGACCTCTAATGAGACTAGGCCATTGTATATGTCCTCGTGGCGCAATCCTCGGATGAATCTATCAAGCAGTTGGTTGTTATTGAAGCGCTCATCGGGAGTGCAGCGAGAATTTAGATGCTTTAATCGACTAATAAAGTCTCTCACTAACTCCCCTTCCTCGCGTTCAGCTTTTTGGAGTTGAGATGCTACTCCCCAAAGCACACCCTCACGTATGTATTCCTTCAAGAACAATCTCTTGAGAGTGGGATAGTGAGTATGCTCTTCAACCCTTAAAGTTTGATACCAATCTCTGGCTTTTCCACTCAAGGTTAAGCCTAAGGCTTTACACTTATGTAGCTCATTGTGCTCTTTCAAGGAATCACACACGTGTTCAAAAACTTCAATGTGCTTCCTAACATCTTCGTTACCCACCACTAAAGTTCTGAGTGAGCTTAGCCACTTGTACCACCTTGCTTCTAGGTTCTCTCTCAGGCATGCCCTGCATGTTTTCCGTAATAGATCGTCCGATCGTCTGAGCAAATGCTGCGAGATCACCTAGGTGAGCAGGCATAGCTGGTGGAGACACTTCTGGGATAGCCTGGTTTGATAGAAATTGGTGTTGGTCTTGGTATGTATGCAGCTGACGTAGGATATGATATGTGACTAGGCCTCGCTCCTCTTGGTAAGGGTTGTGATAAGGCAATCGTGGAGCATACGCCATTGGCATACTAAGAGGCATAGGAGCTACATGAGCATGAGTAGCGATAGGTACATATGGTCGATAGGCAATGGCACGCACTGTTGTAGGTACTGTTCCACTAGGTAGCGATGTGGTACTAACTACAGTGGTAACAGGTGCACTTTTCGTCATGCTTATCATCGGAGTAGGCATTGTGGATTCCCTAATGGAACATTGAGCCAAGGTTGGGAAGCTAAAGTTACTGCTTGTGGGCTTAACCTGCATTGAGACTCCAAGCGAAACAACATGGGACTCACCAACCAATTGTGACAGGGTTGGTTGTTTGGCCTTGCCCGTATCCAAAAATTTCATAGGGCCAGTGGAAACTTTCACTCCCCTATTTTGTCTCTCAATTTGGATAATTCTATGAATAACCTCACATATCATTTGTTGTTGCTCCTCTAGATTAGTGGCACTAGATGTAGATCGTATGACTTCTAACCAACCTACATGGTATGTGTAACCCGTGTATAGGTCAGTCACCGATCTACAACCCAACCTAGATAAAGACTCGATCGTTGAAATACCTGTTAACAAGTTGGGACAGTACTTTGAAGATGACGAATCTAATGCAACCCTCCCCATTACTACCAAGGGATTAACTCTAAAGGGAATCCTCGATGGTGGTGCTGGAGTGAGCATTGTGACTAAAAACTGTTGGGAATCTATGGAGAGACCTTACCTCGAAGTCACAAACATAGTGGTTAAGATGGCAAACGGAACTATTGCTAAACCTATTGGAATGTTAAGGGACCTTAAGATCAAGGTTCTGGGATACAAGGTAAGACATACCTTCATTGTAATGGATTTCTCCAAGCATCCTATGTCATATCAAACGATCTTAGGACGTCCTTTCATGAGGGAAGCACAAATGGTACATGACTGGTCGAAAAACCATGTCTACCTACAATTCCAGGACTGTGTCATTCGAGTTGATCTTGAGAATGGTCGCATGCATCCTTTAGGAAGCAAGGTTATTATCGATAATCGATCGGATACCACTATTCACTCCGTCCCATTAAGGTATTGCTATACATGTAAAAAAGAGACTGATGATGGAAAAGATTCTCCTTATATGGATGTCCTACTGGGTATGACTGAGTCGGATAACGTGGATTGGGTACACCTAGCAGCAACCATAGACATATGGGGAAATAGAGGCACGAGTTGGGTAACACCTGAGATGCATCTCAAGAAGAAACTGAGGGGGATGAATCAAATATTCACCCAAGTGTGGAAGCAATGTGCTCAAGGCCTAGGTGGTGACCTCCTGCAGTTCATCCGAAAGTGAGGGGGACACAAGTGAAGATCGACCAAGTGAGTTCGAATCTGATAGAAATAAAAATCAAAAACTTGGTAAGAAGAAAACGAGACATAAGCGACAACGCTATCGAGCTAATGTACGAACTGCAATAAACAAAGAGAGATCCACTGCAAAATGGCTTAGTTATGTAGGAGCTATTGACGCTCATCAGAAGTTAGTGGATAATTGGGGACAATACCTCCAAAGTGTCATGTGGTGTATTCCGCAACCTCACGACGTCGCCCAATTAGAAATCGAAGAGAAACCGAAACTAAGTCGTACTACGAGAAGACGGCAAAACCAAGAGTTAGCTCAGCAACAAAAGGATGCGAAATTAAAAGAAAAAAACTTGGCACAACAAGAACCAGTAGACTTACACCCCGCACCCGAGCATTTCAAATCATTTACCACAGGGGAACGTAAAGTGGTCTACACAAAAGCCCAACGAATGCCTACCAATGGGAGTAGCGGTGTCTATGATGGCCCGACGGTAGTTAAGGAGATAGAATTAGCAGATCCCGATGAGGAGTCTAACCCAGTTTTTATTGCTCAAGACCTCACCCAGACGGAGGAAGCTACACTTAAGACACTTCTTAAGGAATTCAAAGACATATTTGCTTGGACATATCATGATATGAAGGGTGTTCCACCCTCTGTGGTGCAACACACAATACCAATGATTAGCACTACTAAACCAGTCCCCAGCAATGTCCCTACCCAATGAATCCTAAGTATGCAAAGATTGTGCAAGAGGAAATTGAAAAGCTTATAAAATGTGGATTCATATACCCTATTGAGCACTCAAAATGGGTTTCTCCGGATAGTCATCGTACCAAAGAAGAATGGGAAACTCAGAGTGTGCGTTGATCTCAAAAAGGTTAATATAGCCACCAGAAGAGATCATTACCCCTTGCCATATTCTGAACATGTGCTTGAAAGAGTTGCAGGCAAGGAGGCATATAGCTTTTTAGATGGGTACTCTGGTTACAATCAGATCACAATTGCAGTATAGAGGACCAAGCTAAAACAGCTTTTATAACGGAGTTTGGATTGTTTGCCTTTCGCATCATGGCCTTTGGCTTGACCAATGCACCTGCAACATTCCAACGATTGATAAACATAGCCTTTAAGGAATATCTAAGGGACTTTTGTGAAGCTTTCTTAGATGATCTTTGTGTTCATTCCTCTTGGACGAGCACTTGATGTGTTTACGAAAAATATTTGAAAGGTGTAGATTATATCGCATCTCCTTGAATCCTTTCAAATGCCAATTCTGGGTTAAACACGGAGTTATCTTAGGGCATATAGTGTCCAAAAATGGGATTTCCACTGACGAGAGTAAAATCAAGGTAATTTCGGAATTACCCCCACCCACCAACTATAAGAGAGTCCAACGCTTTATGGGCCATGCTGGTTATTATCGAAGGTTTATTTTATTCTTCGTCGCTGAGATAGCTCGACCGTTGTATAAGCTTCTCATCGAGTTTATTTGGACCAAAGATTGTGACCATGCCTATGAGCTATTAAAGAAGGCCTTGGCGAGTGCTCCAATCTTAAGAATGCCTAACTGGGATTTAATCTTCCATGTGCATATTGATGCATCAAACTTTGCTATTGGGTGTGTGTTAACTCAACCTGGAGAACACAAACTAGACTACCCCATTAGCTTTGCCAGTCGCGCTAGTTGAACAATGCTGAGATGAACTACACCACTACGGAGCGAGAAGGGTTGGCAATGATATATGCAGTAAGGAAATTTCGTTATTACCTCCTTGCCACCAAGTTTGTTTTCTATGTGGATCATCAAGCATTGTTGTATTTGGTAAACAAACCATGCTCCACAGGAAGAATCACACGATAGCTATTGATTCTTCTTGAGTTTGATTTCACTGTTGTTGTGAGACCTGGCAAAAAATATGTCATGGCTGATCATTTGTCTCGCATACCTAATGGTGAAGCTCCTACGGGAGTTGATGTGATGACTTACTTGACACTTCCTTGTTCATGGTGGAGACAATGCCTGAATGGAGTGAGAAGATTGTTAACTTTTTGGTTAATAGCTTTCCACCCAAGAAGCTTCGTAAATATCTAGCTCGAAAGCTGATCAAGAAATGCGAACCCTATTGCCTGATAGCCGGGACTCTTTATAAACGAGGAAAAGATGACGTTCTTAGGCGTTGTGCCAGAGAGGATGAGTATCTATACATTTTGCAAGAGGCACATATGGGCGTAGCCGGTGGTCACTTCTCAGGAGACTTAACTACACGAAAGATCTTACAATTAGGGTATTGGTGGCCCACTATGTTCCAAGATGCATCACTTTTTGTAAAGGGTTGCAATGAATGCCAACGATACATGAAACCCCAGTGGAAAGATCAGATGCCCCTACACCCAATTAAAGTAAACCAACCATTTGAAAAGTGGGGTTTAGACTTTGTAGGTCCAATTAGCCTAGCGGCCCGCAACACACAATCTCGCTATATTATTGTGGCCACTGACTATATGACCAAATGGGCTGAAGCGAAAGCGAGACGTAAGACAGATGCGAGGATAACAACCAAGTTCCTCTTTGAAAATATAATCACATGCTTTGGTTGTCCTTTTGAACTTGTGAGCGACAATGGTACACATTTTATAAATGAAGTAATTAAGGAGCTCACAACAAATTTCATGATATCATATCATAAATCTACCCCTTATTATCCGCAAGCGAATGGCCAAGCGAAGAGTACCAACAAGACTTTAATCTCTGTTTTGACAAAGACTGTTGAAGCTCATCGCACGGATTGGGATCTAAAGCTTACGACAGCTCTATGGGCCTATCGTACTGTGTACAAAGTGGCTATTAACTACGTACAAAGTGGCTATTAACTGCACACCATTCAAAATGGTATATGGCCAAGAAGCAATCATGCCGTCGTGGAAATTTGTTATTCCTAGTCTTCGTGTTGCTACTCAAGAGGGTTGGGATGGTAATTCCTTAGTAGAGCGTCTGTATATCCTTGAGCGGCTAAACGAAGAAAGACAATTGGCTATGCACAATGCCCTTGTGGAGAAGGATAGAAGGAAAAAATGGTTTGATCGCCACCTGAAAGACAAGGACATCAAGGTTGGGGATAAAGTCCTGATGTATGGAGTGCGTAACAAAAAGAAGAAGCTCAAATATGCTGGTAAGGGACCGTATAGAGTATGTGAAATTACCCCGCAAGGTACCATCCGAGTGGAGACTCTCGACGGAGTTGAAACTATTGGATTCCTCAATGGGAGCAAATTCAAAAGATACTATGACCCCCTGAGCCAAGAGGAGTTACATGCAATCCATCAGAAGAAGGCATCTAAAGACCAAGCTGAGCTTAAGAAGATACAAGCAAGAATTGAAGCCAAAGAATGTCAACAATGTGCTAGGCGCCAACGAGAAGCCAATTTGGGGATTACGCAAGTATTTTTTGAGGAGGTAGAGGAGGATTCACTAGAATCTGACCCGCCTCTAAGATACCCAATTGACTTACAGAGTCCTTACGAGGAGGTGCTATATAATGCATTATTGGATACAGGAGCTCAACACAATTTGCTATCATATAGCGTGTGGTGTCAACTTGGAAAACCACCTTTATCCAAGAGTGCTATCCAAGTTAAAGGAATCAACAAGAAGAAAATCCCTGTCTCAGGAATTCTACACACTCCGGTTGCCTATGACAAGGGAACCGTAATTCAAAGCTTTTTGGTTATGCCTGCTGGTACCATGGAGGGGACTATAAACTTAGGGCGCAAATGGATGTTAGCCACCAAGTGCAATGTTGATTGGGCAACCATGCGAGTTACAATGCAAAAACCTGCTCTCGGTCTGACCGCTCAAAATCCCGCACCTAAGTCATCAACTCTGGACAAAATGCTAAATGACAAAAAATCACCAAGTCAAGTGGCAAAACCATCTTTGATTTTTTGCCACCTCTCTAACGCTTCAACGCCAAGAGTGGAAACAGGCAATGTGGTCTCCAAGGCTCCGCTTACTATGCCAAGAGTATATACAAATGGGTCCCAAAAACTTCATTTTAACGGCTACTTCCCCTGCTCAATCTCGCTCAGACAAGAAGCCTCGTAGAAGGAAAGTAGCTACCCGCTCGAGAAAGGGCAATGTAACATCACGATGGATTCCTAAAAAATTATTAGTAGCCCAAGGGTACTACAAAATGAATGACCAGATTTGGGTCCCTAAGCATAAGCTGAATCCCTCTACATCACCTGTAAAACCTTGCAAACCAAATGTTGCCACCCCAATGACAATTCAAGACTGTGGTAAGGGAAAGGTAACAGAGTGCTCCGCACCACTTCTTCCAGAGCTAGTTTGGATTCCCAAACGATATCAATCAATACCACCTAGCTCAGGAAGGGGGGAGCCACATGAAGCTTCTAGCTCCTTATGCAAGGCAAACGTTGATATAGAAGTTTCTTTATGCTCTACACCTACTCTTGTCAACACCCAACAAGAGACCGATGAGTCTATGTCTCCCCTTGTAAAAGTATCGTCGGAAACCATTTCCTCCATTCGTTCATGGGAGCATACACTACCATCTCTAAAATTTGATGTGGCCACAAGGGTCATAAAAAGCTATCTGCCCACATCACCACCTATGACCCGCTGGACAAATTGGTTCCAAGAGGCTGCAACATCATTGTTGCAGAAAATATGATCTACCCAAGGAAAGAGGGAGCATGTACTCACGCTTGACATTCTATTGCTTCCACCCTAACCTTCTCCCATGACCATGTAATTGCCAAATTCAAGGGGATGTATATATATAGCTTCATACACAGAAAAGAAAAGAAAGAAAAACAAAAACAAAAAATAGTAAAAAGAGCAAGAGCACATTAAGAGGAGAAATATCCGTATACAATCAGGAACTAGATTGACCTATAAACCTACTGATGCTATATCTGTGTTTGCAGATATGGCAGATGCACGATCATCACACACTTCATCCACTCCCACCTTGGGTGAGAGGTATCATCTGTACCTTTCTCAGATATTTCACATGTGCTATCCTGTAATAATTAAAACCAAATCGGAAATGTTGAGGAATTAGAATGGCTAATACGCCTATTGACCATGACTGAGTCCTACTCCATAGAGGACATATCCCCGATAGCCCAAGACTTTCCTTTTCCACAAGATCACTATCCTTGCATGGTTACATTCTTGATGAGTTTATGTGGATGGGAAAACGAAAAAGATATATCTAACGACGATGAATGGACGGATGAAACTCATGGAACTACCGAGGCTGACTTTATTTATTTGGATGATGCGGATAGAGGCTTAGCCTTAGGGCTAGAGCCAGGACTCTACAACATCCTCTTATCATATCCTCAGTAGTAGTGCGGTGACTGGTAGGTAGGTTAGTGTTTTCAAGTTTTTTCTAGTTTGGAGTCCATAAACGAGTCTTTAATTTTTCACACTGATGTGCCTCTCGAGATATAGTGCTTGTTAGTTGGTTGTACCGGTTGAAACGTTTGAGGTGGGTTCGCTTTCAAGTCTTGAGATAGCCGCAATGTTCATACATAAATATCTCATCAAATCGGGCATTTCTCATCGAATCAAGGAGATCTCCAAAATATAGGTGTAATTCTTCCATGCCCACTCTCTTTCATTTTTACTGTTCAATTAATTGCATGAACTATAATGCATGACCACATGGAACTTGTCAAAGCACTACTTAGTTTTTGAAGTTGCCTGATGTGCTAGTGTAAATTATTAATAAGTTTAACCTTATTGGATATATTCTTGAGAATGCATGAAGTCTTTAGTTAACCTCTGAATATGGTTATCTTAAGTCTAGGGTTATAACCATCTTAATGTTTGAACAACTTGGCTGTGTGTGTGTTGACCTCTAGGACATAGCTTTTACCCCTTTGTCGAAAGGATGCAAGAACACATTATAGTTCAGGAGCGAAGATCAAAAGAAATTTAAAAAAAAGCCTACAATAAATGGCAATGCAAGTCTATTATGTGCTCTAATGTTGGCCTATCACCTTATTGACACTTGGTAGGCGAGGAGTATTCTACTCCAAACCGATGCCTTGGGTTGGTAGGGGGTAGCCTTGCCTAAGGTGAGCTAATAGATTCCTGGAGAATGCCTTGTGTTAAACATGGTACAAGGATCGATGTTAGTTTTGCCTTAGGGAGGTCGCCATTGTGTGTAAAAATTATCACGTGCATAAAGAAATAAAGGCAAAAGGCTCCTGTAACTCTAATGTTTCTTGTGTCCCTAGGCTCGTGGTTTTAACTCGTCCTTAGAGTAGACACATTGTGGTCATCTGTTTATTTATTAAGCTTGGTTATTTTCCTTGACTTAGGCCGGTTATAAACCTTGATGAACCTTTGACACCTTGCTAACTCTTGATTTACTTTCAATAACTTTAAACTCCTGTTAATTTGCTACACTAGCTCATTCATGTGACCCCTTAAACTAAGTTCTCATAGCAACATCCATTGTGGTCTAACATGCTTAAATTTATTACACTTTATATCTTTTGAATTCCAGCATACTTTCACTCTACTTCCCTGTTTTGCAGACGGTCTACCACACAAACCCTATCGAGCTTACCATACCATAGCTTCTGAGGTCGGAATCTACATCAGGGAAAGGGGGCATGTTAACCTATGACGGACATTGAGACGTACTATGTTTTACATCATATAATTAATTTAAGTACTCTGAGTCATGGGCCGGGCTTGTCGGCACCATATGTAAAGGATAAAGGGATTGGGTGATCGCCGACGCGACGATGAGAGGTGCACCTTGAATATTAGCAGCACCCATGTGTGAACGGCTAAGTCACCTATAAGAGTCAAATGTAACCCTAAAACTCTTATTCTCAATGTGTTGAATACAAAGTGTGCTCTTGCCTTATCTTCTCGGTCCCCTTCTCTTGTGTATGTGTGTGTGTGTGTGAGAGAGAGAGAGAGAGAGATAGAGCGATCGAGCACTGTGTGGCAGCACGGCGGTGGCGAGACGGTAGAGCGACGAGGCGGCTCCTTCTTCACTGCGACGCGAGAATCCTTCACGACGGCGGTTTGAGCGATGAGTGACACACCTTTGCTTTCTGTTTGAGCTTGCTAGTTTCTAGTTGTATGCTTGCAGCCATTCGTGGCTCGCATACGGTGTTCGGCAAGTCCCCAACTCCGACTCGTGCGGTAAAAGCGCACAAATGACCATCCCTAACATAGCACACGTCATTAAATCCTAGGGTTTTATTGCATAGCCATGTACTAGTTGTATAGCATTGAGCCAGTTATATAGCATTTGTACAATGATGTATAAGTCTAAGATTCACAAATAGCAGTGTGCACGGGCTATATAGCTGAAAGAATTACTCATAGAGCACATTGACTAATAGCTCACAAAACCTTGGTATAGCACATTAACTACTAACCCCAGGGCTATTTTGCATGACCATGAAGTACATAGCAGTCACTATATAGCATAGTTAACTAGTTACATAGTTCAATGACCACCCCTAATGTAGCACACGTAATACATAGCATTGTGCATCTGCTTATCCTCATCTGCAAATTCTTCATGGTCTATGTTCTTTGTAGACGGAGTACATTTTGAGGTTCAAGTCTGCTTATCCTCATCTGCAAATTGGCTAAAGCTCATTCGAGAAGCTCAAACCTTTCTTTGTGCACAAGCTAAAGGACTAGAACACATGTTGCTGTGTGTACCACATACAAATGTTATACCTAAAAGATACCTTCAATCGGTGCTTTTGGCTTTCATGGAAGCTTATGCAAATGCCATTGTATTGTTTGCAAATCAGTGGTGGGTAACCAAGGGAAAATGTGTTGCACACACGAGTACGTCATGTCTGGAATTACAAAATTGTGGGAATCTTGTCTATGCAAAAAGAAGGAGGATTCCACATACCATCAGTTCAGATGTATCATGGGGCAATGCAATAAATGCAGTGTTAAAAAGCTACGCTTGTGTCCACATGAAGAAAAGGAGACAACAAAGACAGTCACTGTTCAGGTCTTTGAGGATATTCAAGTTCAAAATAGACATGATGTAACCAGACAACGAAAAGTGTTGTCCATCAAGCAAGTTGTTATCAAAGAGTTATTAGTGATGCTGAAACACCACACATCAAAGTTCACTAAGCATAACTTCATGTACAGATGGCAAACTAATCAGTACAGGGAGGAGTGTCTCAAGAATTTCCCTACAGATGTCATAGTATCTATAATAGATTTTGCTGAGAACTACTCAAACAACAAAATGAAATATAGTCCATGCATTGGCACTCAGATCAATGCACATCCTTGTTCACATTACATATAGGCATAGTACAAGCAACGACCAAAGCATAATCAAGGAGATGCATTTCTATATCTTTGATGAGATAAGAAACATGATACTCTCTTTGTGCAACATTGCTTCCAACTTCATAATCGGTTGCTGAGAACTACTCAGACAACAAAATGAAATACAGTCCATGCATTGGCACTAAGATCAATGCACAATCCTTGTTCACATTACATATATGCATAGTACAAGCAACGACCAAAGCATAATCAAGGAGATGCATTTCTATATCTCTGATGATAAGAAACATGATACTCTCTTTGTGCAACATTGCTTCCAACTTCATAATCGGTTGCTTGAAGACGAGGGTTTGAAATTTCAAAAGCATTAGGTGTGGTCTGATGGTGCGACTTCACAGTTTAAAGCTGCCTGACCATTCTATTTTGTTGGTCGCTTTTACAAACTGACAGGTGTGGAGATGATTTGGAATTTTTTTTGCTTCAGGCCATGGCAAGGGAGAACATGACGGTACTAGTGCAGTAGTGAAGAGGACATTAACGCACGAACAACTCAAGTCTGATGTGGTGTAGTTCTTCAAAATGCTGCTGACGTTGTAGCTTTCTTAACGGAAACTATGTCTCATGGTTCAAGTAGCTTGTATGCCTACAATACTAGCAATGGTCCCCAGATTCACCGTCAAAAGTTTTGGTTAGTAAGTGCAGATGATGTGGATAGGTCTAATGCATGGGGATATGCAACACTTAAGGGAACACAATCCTTACATTCTGTGTGTGGGTTTTGCAAACTAGACCCAACACAGTTGAAAACAAGAAATTTGGCTTATTTCTGTAATGCATGTATAGCTGGTCTCATTGGAGATCATGCTCTAACAAGTCATATGTCCAAGAATGGTCACATATTGTTCTCAAGCCTATAATAGAAGGGTTGGACATGGAAGATATGCAAGAACCAATCAATATACTAGATAGGGTGGCTGAGTTTGAAGATGAGAGACTCATGTTTGAGGGATCATTGGATATGCTTGGCCAACTTCTTGTCGAGGGAGACAACTATGCAGTCATGCCGCAGAGGCTAATAACGTAGAAGGAGTAGATTTTTATGTGCTGAAATGTGTAAAAGTAAGGTGGAAGACAGAGAAGGTTCTTAAGGACACTTGGAAAAACAAGTGCGCTAGAGGCACATATGTTGTCACAAGTCTTTAATATAAGCAGCAAATGGAGAATGTGATGTGATATGAATGGATGAGATGTGATGTGGATATGTTGTGACGCGATGTGACGAGGATAGATGTGATGAGATGTAATATGATGTGATTGGATGAGAATGGATGAAGACAATGGGAATACATATGACTGGATGTGGAATAAGCAATGTGAATTGATGTAGAAGAATGTGGAATAATGAGAAATGATGTGGAATAATGCGGAAAGACGAGAGTTCGTTTAGAAACTATATTTTTGAAACCTGTTTTTAAATGACTATTTTATGTCAATAATGCTGGGGAAGCATTTTGACCATCTTGTCAATGAGGTCGTGTGGAGACCCAAGTGATAAAGTTGCAATATAGCTGACTGAGAGTCAATGGAGGAGGTCTCGCATATAGCAAGATCGAGGTCTTGACCAGCCTTGGTTCGATTTAAATGGTGAGCTTCTGGTACAATGGATGAGGAACCAAGGAAGCGGCCTATGAGTGAAGCGCTAGGTGATCTACGAAGGAGCCTAGAGGGTGCTGACCATACGGTGCTCGGGCTCTGGGTCATCGCCGAAGATAACCATGCATGCGTCGAGGAAGAAAATTGAACAAGGAGTTAGAGTTGTCTTCTGAACTCGGGCATGGACGTGGTTGATTGGCCTTGCTGGTCCTCAACGGATGAGTCCATGGCTCTTTCATATGGATCTGTTGTTGGTTGATCTTGCTGATTTTCAATGGATATTCCATCTGGATTTTCTTATGTGATTATATTTCCAGGTACTATGAGCTAGGAACTATTGAAAAGGCCCCTGAGTGAACAGGTGGTGAGCGTTCTGGTTGTTGCCAATGATACCATAGGTAGACCGATGAAGGAATGATTGGAAATTAGAATTCAAGCTAGCTATTTTGGAGGATTATGATCAGTGATACTATGGTTTCATTAAAAGATTGTTTTAAAGACAGCTTAATCTGTGAAACAGGCAATTTCATATTGGGTGTGACTATCTTGGGTGTGTAAGTGGTGTGACTATCTTGAAGTTTGCTTTTGAAGTGCCAGCTACTATGGGGCGGCCTGGGAACTCTTTTCCCTGGTACCCAGGGCAAAAACCAAATTCCTAAATGGATCCTATCACTACAGTGGTTGGGCGATTGGCTAACCCATGAGGTTAGGCTAAACTGATGGATCCCTAAAATAAGACTTAATTCTGTTAAGTTACGATAGTTGAAGTAAACCCTGGATAGTCCTTGTTCTATGAAAACGAATCAACAGCTGTGCCTCTTGATGAGGAAAAAAACATTGGTCTCTATGATCCAAGTACAAGTCTCTTCCTTGATCTGACCATGTGACTTACGAGATCGGTCGGATCAGTTTGGTTTGTTAAGGTTCTTGACTACGTTAGAAAAGATTTTTTCTGGTGGAATCGCCTATGTCTGTTGGGTGAGGGAATTTTTCTGGATTTGGTTTTGAAAGAACTGAGGAATTAGTCTCTTGTCCGGATATCCGTGGGTGAGACCCCGAGTGGGAGACTCTGCCTTGCATAAGAAGTGCTACTTCCATTGCTAGCACCCCAAAATTTGTTGCGTAGAGGGGGCAAGGATCTTTCACACCCTAAGTTCACCATGTCTGGTTATGCTATATAGCACAATTCCTGTACCATACAGCACAACACATTTCCCCTCTCACCCTAAGTTCAACGTGTCTAGTTGTGCTATATAGCGCAATTCATGTACTATACAGCATAACACAATGCCCCTCACCCTAAGTTCACCATGTCTAGTTGTGCTATATAGCATAATTCCTGTACTATACAGCACAACACAATGCCCCTCTCACCCTAAGTTCACCATGTCTAGTTTTGCTATATAACACAATTCTTGTACTATACAGCACAACACATTGCCCCTCACCCTAAGTTCACAATGTCTAGTTGTGCTATATAGCACAATTCTTGTACTATATAGCACAACACAATGCCCCTCTCACTCTAAGTTCAGTCTGGTTGTGCTATATAGCACATGTACTATACAGCACAACACAGTGCACAAGACACAGAACCAAGGATTAAGCAAGAAAAAATAGCATAGACAAAACAAGATCCAATTCTAGTTGAGCCATAAATCGTATAATAACTTTGCCAGTTGTATTATATTCAAGTTAATGGTGGCTGTTACAAAAATGAGGGTGTATACAAAAAGGATAATGGGGGTGTATACAAAAAGCCTCCCAATGTAGTGCTTGGTTATCGCTTGCATATTTCATTGCCTTCGTCGCTCTGCGAGTGTACATAGTATTCGATGGACAGCAACAGATACCTTATCCTTAGGATTATCCCGTGCATAACGCCAGGGATCCTTAGCACACCTCCACTTGACCATCCATGGAAACAAGGTCCTCGTTAAGAATTCTAGCTCTTGAGATTCATCCTCCGGTTCAAATGAGGGTGGACGTATACAACATTCCTAGGGGTTCTTCTTGTACCATGTATCATCGATCAACAAAGTGTCAAACTGTGGGTGCCATAACAAGAAGTCATCCTTAATCACCTTAAAAAATATTGGTTTGTCTGTGGAATCAAAGATGGGGATACCTCTCACATCTTTGAAGGTGAATGGTGCAACCTGGCATCTCTCTTGTGGCAAAATATCCACAACCTGGCAAAATATGCACAAAAAGGATCTTTGTAGTTAAGGAAAACATGCCTTCAACACTGCATATAGGTTGTCCTTGACCATAATAGTCCATAATTCAACATGAAAGTGTGACGCAACTGTAGAGAGGAATCTGAAAGCATCATTCCTTACAACATATTGAAACCGAGGCTTTCTATCCTCCTTTGGGGGGGTGATGATGTGGTATAGACTAGATACTTTACTATCAATCCATGTTGAGGGACTCCCCGAATATGCATCGAGTCTTCACACGCAAGGACGTACATATAACTTGACATGGGATTGCTGCAAGACCATTGTCATGTTCTGTGTCCATGTTTGTTAACATCCTCCTCCACACTAGCATTGTCATGTTCCACAATGTCATTTTTTAAACTCACATTGTCTTGTTCTACAGTGACATTGTCCTCCTCCACACTGGCATTGTCTTGTTCTACAGTGACATTGTCCTCCTCCACACTGGCATTGTCTTGTTCCACAATGACATTCTCCTCAACGTTGGCATTGGCACCACAATGGCTATTATCCTCCTACGCACTAACATTGACATTCTCCTAAACACTGGCATCTTCCACAGTGACATCCACAGCTGTGTCTATATTAACAGCCTCCTCCACAGTGGCATTCTCCTCCACACTAACATTGACATTCTCTTGAACACTGGCATTTTCCACAGTGACATCCACAACTATGTCTATATTAATAGCCTCCTCCACAGTGGCATTCTCCTAACATTGACATTCTCCTGAACACTGACATTTTCCACAGTGACATCCACAGTTGTGTCTATATTAAAGTGGCATTCTCCTCCACACTAACATTGACATTCTCCTAAACACTGGCATTTTCCATAGTGACATTCACAGCTGTGTCTATATTAACAGCCTCCTCCTCCACACTGACATTCTCCTAAACACTAGCATTGGCCTCTGCCCAAAGTGACATTCTCTGGAACCTGTGATGTTTCTTTACTACCTTCATCACTAGAAACATCCACGAAAGTAGCATCACTGTGTGGTTGGCTCCTTTTACCATTGTCAACAGTGTAGAGATGTCTTTATTTTCCTTGTAGCCTTTGGTTGTGCTACTCGGTTTTTTATTACCTGCAACATATTATTCGTTTATGCACATGCATGTCAAATATTGCCAGAATAGGAACAACCATCACAAGAAGTTGTTTATTTCCATTGATGATGGCTACAAAAGGAAAATCCATGGCATGTGGCAGTTGGAGAAATAAAAAAACATTCATTAAAAAAAATGAATATAGACACTTTGCAAGAATAGGAACGCCATAACAAAAAGTTGCAACAATGAATATAGACAATGAATATAGACACTTGCACAAGAAAAGGAAAGCCATAACAAAAAGTTGCAACAATGAATATAGACACTTGCACAAGAATAGGAAAGCCATAACAACAAGTTGTTAAAGATGGTGGCTACAAAAGGGAAATGCATGGCATGTGACAATGCACAATACCATCATTAAGCATACAACTTTTTCTTTGTAGCACAATTTTTCTTTTTCCTGCCATGGATTAAGGGGACATCAAATTCTTCATCACCTAGTCGTTTTGGGGTGGATGGTAGGCACTTTGGGGATAGCTTCACAGGTTTTGGGGAGGGGGTTCCTCCAAGATTCTTTGCCGCTTCGCTTATCTCCCTAAGTGACTTGACATATTGATCATCCAATGTTGACTTTGCCTCACTCTTGTGTCGCACCTCTGGGGTTGCGTTTTCTTCAAATTGAGAACCCCCCACCTTGTCCAACCAGCATGAGAGAATTGTTCTACATGTATACATGTAGAGACATTAGAAGATCCCCAAAGAAACTTGAAAGATATAGGTTTTTATTACGAATATATAAAATAAATTTACCAGCCGCATGCATTGACATGTTCTCTTGTACTTGCATGGTCTCCTCTGCCACAAAACCAGACGTCGACTTGTCACTACCTGAAAATGTAAATTCAATGTATTCATTACTCCAAAACCATCAATGTGGAGTACTTGCTTTGTATACCAAGTCAGTAACTTACCGAAATAGGGCTCTGTCTTAATAGTTGCAATAGCCTGACCTACCATGTGCTTTGCCCTCTCAAACACAGCTCCGCTAGCCAAGGTATTCACATACACCTTGGGATATGCACACGTGTAAAAAGAAAATCATGTGATAAACATGGCAGCAAGGCAAGGAAAAGGCATCAAGGGCCGATGCATCAAAGGCAGATCCACATCCTGCACAACTATATGAGCCAGCGACACAAGCTCCTTTGAGAGGATCAGTAACTACAGTAGGGGGGAGTGGATGAAATGCATGCAGCCCTGATGTCTCAGCCATCCTCTTTAGGCTGGCACAAAAACTCGTGTGTGCGGTTTCCTTTGTTAGTTCCTCCTCAAAGCTTGCCGATACAATCTACAATACAAATAATAAAAAGAAGACTTCATTCTCATTATTAATCATGGACAATCCTAACACAATCTAGCTATATGACAGTATTTAGTTTATGCTTCATAATACAAATATATAGCAATCATTATCAAGTTAGGTGGAGGCTTCACTATAGCTATATAGCACATATCTCCCCTTGCCGAGACCTCTTGAATGCTATGTAGCACAAGGTGTGATATATAGCATAAGGTGGTCCTTAGTAGGTGGAGGCTTCACTATAGCTATATCCCCACTTGATGAGGCTTCTTGAATGCTATATAGCATAAGGTGTGCTACATATAAGGAGCCTTTCTATGACACAATCTTTCTTACATATAGCATGTGTTGTGCTATATAGCACAAGGTGTGCTACATAAAAGGAGCCTTACTATGACACAATCTTTCTTAGACATAGAATGTGTTGTGCTATATAGCACAAGGTGTGCTACATAAAAAGGAGCCTTGCTATGACACATAATCTTTCTTAGATATAGCATGTATTGTGCTATATACCACATTCTCTACTATATATCACATTGCTATATAGCATCTTTAGTACTGTATAACATACTCATTATGCTAAATAGGATCATGAGTGATCTTTAACATATTCATTGTGCTGTATAGATAATGTACCATGATATATTTAAGGCAAATTAGCTATATATCTAAGGCAAATTAGCTATAATGTACCATGATATATCTAAGGCAAATTAGCTATATATCACAATAATTATGCTATATAGGAAGCCTACCATGCTATATCTAGGAAAAATGATCTATATAGCATACTCATTGTGCTACAAAGAAAACATACCATGCTACATCTAAGACAAATTAGCTATATAGCACACAAATTGTGCTATATAGAAAGCATACCATGATATATCTATGAAAAAATTCTTATATAGAGCATGGAAGTTGTGCTATATAGAAAGCATACCATGATATATCTATGAAAAAATTCTTATATAAAGCATGGAAGTTGTGCTATATAGCAAGCATACCATGTTATATCTAAGAAAAATTTCTTATAGAAAGCATGGTAATTATGCTATATAGAATTATTGGTGCTACATCAAAATAAAGTTGATACACAATAGGTAACCAATGCTATATAGTACATTGGCAACATAATGTAGACAAACAAGTATTAAAAAAATTATAAGGCACACATCTTTGTATCATTTACTTTCATCTCTAGCTTGGCAATTTCATCCTGCGGTGTGGCCTGAAATTTTGCTATGAGCTTTATGAGGTAGTCTCGATCACCTTGATCTGGTGGCAAGTGCAAGCTCCCACTCAAGCTAACTAGCATAGGTGCTATTGATTTGTTGAGCACCCTCTGCCCTATGCAGATCTCTCATTCTATCTTCTAATGTTTGCTTTGATTACTCTACAGAGCATCTCACATTCCCCAACCTTTGAACCGCTGCATTGTGCAACTCAACCAGCTCACTCAGCTTTGTCTCTGGGTGAATTGAAAGAGTGTTGTCGGATGTGGACATGCACGTGGACCTTTCACAGTATGTTGCTTTGCATCATCCTCAGATACAATCATCATCTTCTCTTCCCACTTTAAGCGCTTCTTTTCCAGATTGTATCTCTCCTTGCTGCTCTTCATTGCATCTCTCCTTGCTGCTCTTCATTGCCCTCTCTGCGAATGGAGCCCAAGCGATGGTGTACTGCTCCTTACTCTTAGCCCTTTTTGCAGCCTCACAATTCTCCAGGGCAAATGCTTTTGCAAATTGATGCCCGATCTCGTAATTGAATGGTTCTTCTTGATAGACATCCCAATGTCGATGGACCAAGCATTCTATAAACTTTGGCTTCACATGATATGATTTAATCTTCTTGCTATTTCCTGGAAGGGGCTTTGAGCACAAAAAAATAGAGCTCCAATTTTCATGAGAGATGTCATTCTTCCCATACAAGGTGTGGGGATCCACTCCTACCATGGAAAGACCCCGATCTTCATATGAAAGTCCAGTGCATAGCGACAAAATTTTTTGTGGTGAGGTGGGGCAACTTCCTTGATCATGGATGTGCTTCCCTCTGCTTTCCCAAAAGAAGCTTGTGACTTCATTGAAGAGCCCGACCTTCCCATCCTTCACTGCACCACATGCCAAAAAAAACACCGATGGATGCATTAGTATTTTTGAATGAACACAATCACGAGAGAGAGAGAGAGAGAGAGAGAGAGAGAGAGAGAGAGAGATTAATGAAATGCATGCAAGATTGTGTGTGTGTGTGTGTGTGTGTGTGTGTGTGTGTGTGTGTGTGTGTGTGAGAGAGAGAGAGAGAGAGAGAGAGAGAGAGAGAGAGAGAGAGAGACCTGTAATATTTTGGCAACGTGCAAACTGTGTGTGTGTGTGTGTGTGTGTGTGTGTGTGTGTGTGTGTATGTATTGCATGTGTGCAATAGATAAACAAGAAAAATTGTCCAGTGAACACGTAGAGCGGGAATACACAGACAGTAGAACAAACACAGAGCATGAATACGTGGAAAGGAAGATAACGTTTTAGTCACACCATAGTCCAAATGAGTTTGGAATGACTGTGGGCTCATTATTGTTAGTAGTGGCTGTCCTACACTCGTTATTGTTAGTAGTGGGGAAGCTGGTAGCCCTTCCTATAGTAACAGCCTCTGCTATATAGCTCTTTCACAAAATAGTTTAAAATTGTTATGTGCCAACTAAACCTATGCTATAAATTTGGGCTATATAACTCATATAGTATTCCACCATACCATGCTTAGACCCCATAAGCCTTATCATAGCCTATGCTTATACTTAATCCTTATGCAGAAGCCTATGCTTATGCCTAATGTTTAATGTACTATGCATAATACATTCTCTATGCATAAACAATAATGCATTAAGCATATGTGCATTAAGCATACACTCATTAAGCATATGCGTAATGTACTATGCATAATCATTTCAGTGTTCAAAATATGCATTAGGTGGTTCCTTGGACCATTTTCAGGGAAAAGTGCTTCAAAAATTTCTGTGAAAAAAGATTGTGGGTGGAAAGAAAAGTGCAAAGTAAAGTGCCATGTGACAAGATTACAGGTGAGAAGACAACCCCCATTACCTAGAGTCGCACCAATTTGTGAAATAACCCTGACAGAACTCTTCGAGGATGGGAATGAGGGAGGAATCCTGGAGACTCCCACTTATGAAACCCAAGAGCCCATGATCCCGCCCTCACAAATTCTCAGTCTCACTATGTTATGGAGGGTGATCAAATGTACCCTGTGTACTTAGCAGCCCTGATATCACGAGCTAGGGATATGAATCAAACAACAAAAATACCACCCATACAATGTTATGATTGTGGTGGACCTCACCGAGTGGCCGAGTGTCCCAATAGGAATAGGATGGCGAGTGCCCCAGCAGGTGCTCCAGCCTTGACTCCACTGTGCATTGGATGTGGCATCGACCATATGTACAAAGACTTCCCACTAAGACCGCGAACAACTGGAAAGGCTCACAAAGCTAATCCCAACACCAACCTTAACTTGCTGAGTGTTAGAGATGGTTTCATTCGAGCAATCCCCCTCAACACAGTAACCATGTTGCAGAACAGGAAAAAGGGCCACGCAGCAGCACAAGCTACTGCAGAGGCATCAACCTCTCAAAACCAAGACCAAGCAAGAGCCTCTGAACAAGTCTGAGTAACTCGACGCTCACGAAAGAAAGCCACCAAGGTTGGAAAGGGAGAAAGCTGAGTGATTATCAAAAGTGGTTCTAACTCAACCATAACAACTCATCCTCTGACTTCTTCATCTGAAGAATAAGATATGCTACGTGTAGTCACCTGTCCCCAAGAACTCATTGACCCCCGTCAGCTATCTAAAAAGCTAAAGGAATATCTAAATCCTATTGAGGAAAAAGAGAGGCTCCTAGAGCTGCCCAAGAGTTAGTTCGTGAATTCCAAGCTCAGATGAAAGCTGATCCTCCTACTGCCTACCTTGAACCATGTCCGTCACTCTCAAACCAGGGACCTGCACATGATGCTCAGGTTTATCCTTGCGAGCTTCTCGACCAACCACTCTCGCAAGAGCTAAGAGAAGAAGAAGCTACCCCCCAACTGAAAGACAAGGTGACGGAATATTTTAGAGACTTGGGAGATGAACATCATAGGGGAACTAACACATAAATCCCTATTCCCATTCCATACACCTCAAAAATCTTGAGGCAAAGTAGACCCGACATTCCTCATAGGACTACGTCTACTCCAAGAGACTTTGCAGGTCTCTCTTCATTCCTCTCTTCTCAAGTCTAGATCCTTATCGCACCTTGCTCCAAGGTAGCCCAAGCCTATGGAATGACCTGAAAGACTGGATGGAAGGACGTCTCAGGGTAGGCATGCACGAACAAGCTTAAGTGATGAATTTGAGGGAGAAGAATTCCACATACCTCTTAAGGTAAAAGTTACTCCTACCGTTTAAGTGAACAAGCTTGGACAATACTTTAAAGGCGATGAACTTAATGCGGCCTTGCCGATAACTTTCAATGGCCACCAAGTTACTGCAATCTTGGATGGAGGAGCTGGAGAGTGAGCATTGTGTGACCAAAAAATGCTGAGAAAAATGGGGAGCACCTGCCTTGGACAACACCTGATTGTTAGTTAAACTCACTGATGGAGCCACCACTAGACCCATCGGTCTACTGAAGGATCTTAAAACTAGGATTCTGGGAACCACCTATCACCACACCTTTGTGGTGATGAATTTCGGACGTCAACTAGTTTCATATGACTACATCCTTGGCAGACCCTTTATGTGAGAATCCAAGATGATCTATCATTGGGATACTGACCATATCTACATACGGAGAAAAGATCTTACCTTCAAGATCAATCTACGCACATGGAAAGTGCACCCCATGAGTGGCAGAACATTTGCAGAGAGAGGACTCAGTCACAACTACATGAACTACTGAAGTCCATTTATGCCAAACATAACATAAAACATTGGAAGATGAAAAGGAGAGTGAGGATTGTGCACCACTCCCAGAGCCGGAAGACTCTGAGAACTGGATACATATCCTTGCTACATTGGAATCCTTGCTACACTGGACATCTTGCCTAGAAAAACTGGTATGAGATTTGCCACAGTGGATGGGCAAGAGCTTACATCATTATATATGCTTAGTTCAACATATCTATCCAATATAGCCACACAAGAGCTAGATTAGGTTGTTTGTCAAGGAGTACACGCTCTCATAAAACTCACAAGCCCAAAGGATTCCTTGGGCTAGAGTAGTACATCTTCCTTGACAACTCTAAAACCGATTGATTGAAATATGTGGGAGTCGTGGAAGCCATGAGCATTTCAATGAAGTATGGAAAAAAGAAATTACAAATAACTCTCTTTTGGTCCACACTACTGTCCCATAGCCAGTTGAACCCATTCAACCTAGAACCAATTGAACCCATTCCTTGGGCCAAAGTAATACATCTTCCCTGACAACTCTAAAACCCATTGATTGAAATATGTGGGAGCCGTGGAAACCATGAGCATTTCAATGAAGTATGGAAAAAGGAAATTACAAATAACTCTCTTTTGGTCCACACTACTGTCCCATAGCCAGTTGAACCCATTCAACCTAGAACCAGTCCCTAAAAAGCTTTGTCACTCTGCACACAAGGCATGCTACAAAAAGTTGGCACTTACAAAAAAATAAGCCAAAAGGCTAATTGACGAGATGAGGAAAGTGCTACTGAAGAAACATGGCAAGTGCCCAAGCACTTTAAGACCTTTCAAATGGCCGACCGCTTTGTTCAATATGATTCGGCTCAAAGGTCTAATAATGGGCAACCTGGGACCTCATATGGTGGTCCACCAGCCAAGGTTAAGGAAGTGAACTTGGCAGGCCCCAGCGAAGACCTGAGGCCCATATTTGTTACAGAAGACCTTTCAAAGGAAGAAGAAGCAAAGCTCATTGTCTCTTAACTGAATTGCAGGAGTGCTTCGCTTGAAAATACATGGATATGAAGGGTGTACCTCTAGAAGTGGTACAACACACCATTCCCATGGTTGATGGAGGCCAGTCAAGCACAACGAGCTTACCCAATGAGCCCCAAATATTCCAAGATGGTCCGCAAAAAGATATTGAAAGACTTATCAACACTGGATTCATCTATGAAATCGAACATACGGAATGGGTATCGCCAATCGTGATAGTGCCTAAGAAAAACAAAAAAGTCAAGGTGTGCGTCGACCTTAAAAAGGTCAAAGCCACCACCATAAGGGACCACTATATTTTACCATTCACTAAACAAGTGTTAGAAAGAGTAGCGGGAAAGGAAGCCTACAGGTTCCTAGATGAATTCTTAGGATACAACTAGGTGCTGATCAACCCTAAAGACCAGCACAAAACTGCTTTTGCTAAACTGAATGGGGTACTTATGCATACAAAGTCATGCCCTTTGGGTTGACCAATGCCCTCAAAACCTTTCAATGCTTAATGTTTACAGCTTACAAGGAATATCTTTGAAAATTCCTTGAAGTCTTCATGGACGACCTATGTGTCAATTCTTCTTGGAAGAAGGAGCACATTGCATGTTTGTGTAAGGTGTTAGAGAGATGCAGAATATATCACATCTTGTTAAACCCCCTTAAATGCCAATTCTGGGTTTGACATGGAGTAATCCTAGGACACATTGTCTCTAGGCAAGGAATATCAGCTGACCATAGCAAAGGACGGCTCATTCTCGAGTTGCCACCACCTTCCAACTTCAAGGGCATCCAGTGCTTCATGGGACATGTCGACTATTGTCGGCGATTCATTTTTATGTATGCTAATATTTCTAGACCCCTTTACGGACTCTTTATAGTTTTCAAGCAAACAAAAGAATGCCACAGAGCTTACACTACACTCAAAATAGCCTTGGCAAGTGCTCCAATCCTTAGATCCCCCAACTGGGATCTCATCTTCCATGTCCATATTGATGCCTCAGCATTTGCTATAGGGTGTGTGCTGGCCCAGCCCGGCAAACACAAGATGGACTTCCCCATTAGTTTTACCAACCGCCAACCCAACGAAGCTGAGAGGACTTACACCACAACTGAGAGAGAAGGATAAGCTATGGTTTACGAGGTAAAGAAGTTTCACCATAATCTTTTGGCCAAGTTTGTCTTCTTCATAGACCATCAAGCCCTCTTGTACCTCATTAATAAGCCCTGCATGGCAGGCAGCAGAATCACCATGTGGCTACTTATCTTGCTAGAGTTTGATTTCACTCTTACGGTGAGAAAAGGCTCTCAGCATGTTCTAGCAGACCACATGTCAAGGATCCCCAATGGCAAACCGCTAGTGGGAGTAGACGATGATTTACTAGATGCATCCCTATTCCAACTTTGCTTAATCCTAAAGAATGGGGAGAAGAAGTGGCTCATTTTTTAGCCACTGGCTTACTAGTTGATCCTCTCCTCAACAAGGATCATGCCCGTCACTTAATCAAAAAAGCATCCCTATACCAATTGATCACAGGTCAACTTTATAATCAGGCAAGGATAAAATCCTAAGACGTTGTGTTTGGGAAGATTAATATGTCTTCCTGCTTGAACATGCTCACTCTGCCTGTGCTAGCAGGCACTTTGCTACAGACATCACTGCTTGTAAGGTTCTCATAGCTAGGTTATGGTGGCCCACTTTAATGGCTGATGCTATTGAGTATGTCAAATGATGTGATGAATGCCAACGCGTATCAATCCCTCGTTTTAAGGATCACATGCCCCTGAACCCCATTGTGTCCTTACAATGATTTGAAAAAAGAAGTCCAAAGGAAGTCCTCCCCTTACTATCCTCAAGCAAATGGCCAAGCCAAAAGTACAAAGAAAATCCTATGTGCCATTATGACCAAAAGAGTGGAGGCTAGCCGCAACAACTGGGAACAGAAATTGCCGACTGCACTTTGGGCTTATAGAACTTCATATAAGGCAGCAACTAACACTACCCCCTTCAGTTTAACCTATGGCACTTAAGCAATCATGCCCATGGAGTTCTTAGTCCCAAGTCTACGTGTTGCAGTGCATCAAAAACTCATCAAAAATGCTTTAAGCTGTTGCCTTTTCAAACTTGAAAAGCTCGATAAAACCCGCCTCGTTGCAGTCGATAGCATGATTATCGAAAAGCTAAGGCATAAACAGCGGTTCGACGACCAGCTCAAGGATAAACAGATGAATGAGGGTGACATGGTCCTCTTATTTAGCACAAAAACACATAAGAAAAAGCTCAAACTCTGTGGGTTAGGACCTTTTTTGGTCTCTGAAATCATACCACAAGACACTGTGCACATTGAAACCCTTGATGGTGTCGAGATGGTCAGATACTTCAACAGTAGCAAACTTAAATGCTACTAAATTGAGGCCACTTTGAAGGCCATCCATGATTAAAAAAACAACGAAAACAAGACCATGAGGATATGAAAAAAACTACACAAGAAGAGGCTTGCCAAGGCGAGGCAAGACAAGCTAAGGAAAAAGCATGTTATGGTTAATATGGCCTAAGTAATCGACTTAGAAGAAGAAGACTGGGAGGTGAAGCCAACTCGGTTATGGTTAGGAATGACATCAACCAGCTTTGCCCAAAAATTAGCTCTTGTTGATACAGGGGCTAGTTTACAATTTATTGTCCTATGAAACATGGTGCTCCCTTGGGGGACCCACATTGAAAGAGACACCTGTCATTGTCACCACGGTTGCCTCACAACATATTCATTACATTGGCACAATCACACTTTTGTTCCACATTGGAAATAATCCCTTAGAAGGAAGTTTTATGTGATGCCTGTAGGAACTATGAGTGACGAGATCATCCCCTCAGTAGAGGGGATGGATGGGCCATATAACAAATGCAACATCGACTAGGATGCACGAACGACCACCCTACAATTGGCTTCTGGCCACATTACCATTCTAATGACAGACAAAGAACCAGTTTTTGTTACTCCCCCATGCCACAAACTCCCATTCCCACCACCCACAAATACCCCAACACCTCACCCTTATCACTCTGTTCCCCCAAAAAAGAGGCCTTTCAACATGCCGTCCGTGCCAATGCCTCTCGCACCCACACAACCACCACACACAGTGGTAGTGCCAACGCCTCTCGCACCCACACAACCACCACACACAGTGGTAGTGCACATTGCTAGATCACAAGCAACTATCCACCACATCGTACTAAACACTACTAACCATACTAACAAATCTTCACCGAGTTCGATATCTCACCACCCACTGGGTGCCTAAGCAACTTCTTGCAAGACAAGGCTACTATGAGGGAACATCTCCATTGTGGATCCCCAAAAGGTCCCACCATCCCCCTCGCCAATGGGTATCTAGAGTTTTGCTTCCCCAGAGTAGGCCCCCCATTCGCCAACCTCAAGCCTACAAGGTATAGGAGCAACACAAATCTATGCGTCCTCCTAGGCGCTCTGGCCCTCGACCAAACCCTAAACCCATGCACTCAACCCTTCGGTGGATCCCAAAATCTCTTCTCCTTGCTCAACATTATTATGAAGGCAATCATACCCTATGGATCCCCAAACCTCTCCAACCTAAGCTCCTACCTCATGTCACACCTCAGTCACCGACCCTTCAATGGGAACCCAAGGCAACATATGCAGCCAAGATTACTCAAGACAAAGGGAAGCAAAAAGTCCTATGTGATACAGTCACCCCTGAGCCACCGCCGGCGCCGCTGACAAACTTCATTATAGATATACCTTTAACATCAGTAATTCCTCCGCACATCATTTAGAGACTCAAAAGGACCCCAAAAATCCCTTCAACTCCTTTAGCCTCAGCTACTTCCTTGCCACTCACATCGGAATCTATTCAGGAAGTGCTACCCACTACTTTTCCATTACCTAATTGGCACAAACTCATTTCTTTGGGGAATGGGGGTTAGTACAAAACCCGCAATGGGGTGCTGGCAGCATAGCCTCCGTGTACAAAACCTGTGATAGGGTACACACCAAAAAAATATCATCATTAAAGTGCCACAACCGTTCCTTTCTCAGAATTATAAGTGCCACGGCCGTTCCCTCCTCAAAAAAACCCGCTTCCGTTCTTCCAACTTTTGCACGACTGTTCCCTTCTTAAAGTCTGACTTACCACCATGATCCTAGAGGGTGCTGACCATATGGTGCTCAAGCTCTGGGTCACCGAAGATACCCACGCATGCGTCGAGGAAGAAAAATGGAACAAGGTGTTAGAGTTGTTTTCTGAACTCGGGCATGGATCTCGTTGATTGACCTTGCTGGTCCTCAATGGATGAGTTCATGGCTCTTTTATATGGATCTGTTGGTTGATCTTGCTGATCTTCAACGGAAATTCCATTTGGATTTTTATAAGTGAATATATTTTTGAGTACAATGAGCTAGGAACTATTGAAAAGGCCCCTAAGCGGACAGGTGGTGGCGTTTTGGTTGCCAATGATGCCATAGAGGTACACCGATGAAAGTATGACTGGAAATTAGATTTCAACCTAGATATTTTGGAGGACTATGATCAATGATTCTATGGTTTCATTAAAATATTGTTTTAAAGATAGCTGAATCTGTGAAAAGGCAATTTCATATTGGGTGTGTAAGTGGTGTGACTATCTTGAAGTTTGCATGAAGCGTCGGCTAGGGGGCCTGGGAACTCTTTTCCCTGGTACCCGGGAGACCAAACATAACCAAATTTCTAAATGGATCCTATCACTACAGTGGTTGGCTAACCCATGGGACTGGATGGGGTTAGGCTAGACTGATGGATCCTTAAAATGAGACTCAATTCTGTTATGGTACGAAAGATGAATTAAATCTCGGATAGTCCTTGTCCTATGGAAAAGAATCAACGGCTATGCCTCTTGATGAGGAAAAAAGCGTTAGTCTCTATGATCCAAGTGCAAGTCTTTTCCTAGATCTGACCATGTGACTTACGGGCTCGATCGGATCAGTTTGGTTAGTTAAGGCTCTTGACTACATTAGAATAAAAATATCCTGGAGGAATCACCTGTGCTTTTTGGACGAGGGAAGTTTTTTCGGGTTTGGTTTTGAAAAAATCAAGGGATTAGTCTCTTGTCCGGATATCCATGGGCGAGGCCCCGAGTGAGAGGCTCTGCCCTATGCAAGAAGTGCTACTTCCGCCTGCTAGCACCCCCAAATTTGTTGTGCAGAGGGGGCGAGGATCTTTCATTCACTCTCAGCCTAGCCAAACTCTTGAATTTTTTTCCATAAACCCTTACCCTCACAGCCAGCCTTCAAGATGTCTGAAGCTTCAGATTCTTCCCTGGAGGTGCTCCACCATACTTCCTTGAGGCAAAAGAGACCTATGAGTGGATGCTTCGAGGAGTACGCGAAGCACCCAACCTAACTCTCCCATCTAGGTGAAGCACTGATGAAGCAAGTGAATGGACACATTGTCCATTCCCTAATGAAGAACCATCGTAAAGTTGAGGACAAGCTCCTTTACTACACAGGGTCATGTTATAGAGCTATTGTAGCTGACCCAGCTGTGGTCTAGAAGTTGGAGCTGTTTAGATTAGGCTGACTACCTACACTGGAGCTTTGGGGGCCAAACTTGTACAATGCATTACATTTCACAAAGCCTATGATGCAAATCAGCACACAAATATCATTTTGGATATTGATGGGAGATGCCATCCAGTCCAGCTTAGCATCGGAATTGTATGAGAGGCACTAGCACTACCACAAGTGGAATGACCATATGTCTGCCTTGTCAATGCCCTTAAGCTCACCCATGGTCTATACAGGGGGGAATGCCAACAAGGATGGAGTTGAGTGGGGCAACATTGCCTAGGAAGACTTTGTAATGCCAACACGCACGAAGTCTGACAACCTTGGCTTGTGTGCACTAGGGCCAGTAGGTAAATTGGGCCGACTACCTCTTCTGGGAGCTCCATGCAGTATTCTCCAACCCCCAGGGAAAATTGGCGATTGCCACATTACTTACTCAGGTTCTTTATTACGCAGTAGGATGGGAAGAGCTGCCACTAGCCATCTAGTTGGAGAGGACTTGATGCCATAGTTGCTTCTTTATATCATCCATCCACCTCTCCCAATTTCCCACCAGCCAAGACGCCCCACCATGAACCTGCACCTAGAAAACAGGCACAGCCACCCCCAAGCCTAGGCCCACACACAGGAAGAGATTGTTGTCGCTGTGCAGTTGCTGCTATAGAAGCCACCAAGAAGGCCACAGAAGAGGAAGAGGATCGCCAGAGGCAAGAATTCCTCCACAGAAGTCTTTATGAGACCCCACCCCCTGACATGTTCATAGAAATGCTACCTCATGAGGCCAGGCTCCTCCCCCATTGACACCCAAAATACCATCAACACTCTCTGTTGGGCCCACGCTGGCAATTTCAGCTCTAGCCAAAAATCACGTAGAAAGTATCCATGATGTGGCCCGAGGAGACAAGCCCAATTTTGCCTACTAGGATTTTGCTAATATGGCCCGAGAGCTCATCCGACATATGAAAGACTGCATCTCCTGACAACAAGAAGTGGCACAAATTTCACAAAGAGAGATATTAGCCAAAGCCCCTTCCCTCTTAATCCTACCTAGCTTACTTGGATCTCTCTTTGGGTGACACAAAGAGAGTGTAGAGTGAGCCCCTAGCGACCTCACATTGGGGAGTTAACCCTAATAGGGTTGGCCAAGTGCAAGTCACCATATTCGACCCTTGCAAGCACTCTGTTCTTCTTCTCTCTTGTAGCATGTTAAACCATTAACGTTTCCTCATTACCGTACAACTCCTATGGTTTAGAAAACTAAATTAGAAGACAAATGCCATTAATTTAGATTACTTACAAAAGTAGCTGGTGGAGGTAGCCGGGTCTTCAGATGCCTATAACCCTGATAGGTGGTCGTCTCTATCTCCTTAAGGAGTGGGCTCGCAACCATATTCCTTCACTTGTTCTTAAAAACCACATGAGTTATCTTTTGTTATAAACAACATATGATACACACCTACATGCACGTCTATAACAAAATGTAAACATTCTAATATATGAACATACAAAAGTGGCAATGAAGCCCTTCTTGCCCATCTTACCAAGATGTGATGTATGCCCATCCTGTAGCCTAGCTCGTGCTACATCCTATAGACATATGTTTAGAATCAAAAAACATGTATACATAGACCTAATATTTAAGATAGGCACTAGTACATAGCTAGAGAGTAAATATGACATACCTCCCGCCTGCTAATCCCAATGTGTCTTGAGTCGCATCTCCAGTCAAAGGGCCCTCCATGAATCAGGATGCATACTAGTGGGGCGGGTATTCTCCACCACTACACAATATCTCCTACACATTTTGAAGTCACATCCAAGAAATTAGAATAGAAAATAAATGCATGTATCAACAACTGTGAGCTATGAAACACTTACCCATCAAGCTGTCTCACCGAATATCATATCACGATATCATATCACGTAGACATAGGTTGCAGTAAACAATGAGTTTAAATGTAGATCACAACTAGAGATAATACTTACTAGGTTCATATGATACAAAAAAATTTGAACATACTATGAATACTTTTACTCCAAACTCATACATAATTGACTTTAACAAATAGTTATTGTAATTTTTATTTTGTTCCAATGGCAAATAGGTTCCGACTCATCCTCTAGTACACCTTCTCCCCCATCATGCCTACAAGATCCTATGATAGGGTGAGGAGGTGTGTCCTCGTCTCCATCGACATCTTCTGCGACGTCCTTTAGATCCGTGCAGCATGAAGCTAATGAGGCACATACATACTACGAGCAGAGAGTTCCATGTTGGTGTGTGAATTGTGGAGGCACTCACCGATGGGCGGGGACACGATGGCAATGCTGTATCCATGAGCAAGAGTTTGGAAGATGTCATGATCCACTAGTACCAAAGAGACAAGATTAGCTTATGGCGGGTAAGTGGTATTTCTTTTTCTAAGAATTCTACATTGACTCGTTCTTCAAATCTTATATGATCTAGACAAAGTGATATATAACATGCATCATGGTACAATCATCATGGCCAAATCAAGTTGTACATCTTTCTGATGACGCAAGGATGGCTTTCATGGGCTTGATCGATCTATGTTTCCTTGCACCTACTACAATCAAGCTATTCTTTCAATTACAAATGGTGCACCAATTACCTCTTGGTTTTGAGTCTGAGACGTCTGGAAATCATTCCTTACCTAGTCACCTACTACCTCTCATAAAGACATATAATTAAGAACATTATGGCAGATGGTTGCATGTATTAACTCCGACTGATGGAGATGTTTTCAGCTTCTAGGGTGCTCGCTATGTGATTGTGCCATCTACGAGTGCCATGGGGGGTCTAGGTCTTTTTATTGCATAGGATTTACATGTCCTAGTTCACTCTATGAGGTCACTCTTATGACATTTTGTGGACCTATCTATTCATGGGTTCCATGGCATCAGCTTGCTCACTACATCAAGAGTATGATGACATATGGGCTATGTGATAATATTGCCTCTCTCGCTGGAAGAGGCATTACCCATAATGAATCAAAGAGATTGTATATCGATGTGGGTAGACCTTACACTCAGGGAAATATATCAGGGCTAATCAAGAGTTAGAGAAAAGGGAGAAATGAAAGAAATAATTGTACTTTTGTGGAGTGTGACACTAGTCATGTGCCAGTGCACACTAGTCATGTGTGACACTAGTCATGTGGAGTGTGACACTAGTCATGTGCCAGTGCACACTAGTCATGTGGAGTGTGACACTAGTCATGTGCCAGTGCACATGAGTAGAGATGTACCTAGATACATTGTAGTCAATGCTATTAGATCTTTACATGCTGGTGAGGAGTTGCTATTGAATTATGGTTGGCGTAGTGGATTGCCAACTCCACATAGAGAATAGATGTATTTGGGTGAAAGCATGATAAGATAGACATGACTGGATTTCTTGATGATTGGTTTCAGAGTAATACAAATGACAGTGATACTCATGAAAAATATCTTCGAGAAGAAACACTCACAAAGATTTATGAGACGAGATTATCTATGACCTTCCTCATCCTAAACCTCCAAAAGCTTGCTACTCGTGGAGCAATGTATCAGTTTCAGCATTACTAACCTAAGTGAATCATATACAATAATACATGGATGATAAGTGATAGGGTATGTTTATTTTCCTAATAAACTATTGTTGTTGTCAGATTACTTTCTAGTAAGATTGTACCACTTGATAACACCATCCCAAAAACAAGGAACAAGGCACAAAAGATGATGAGCAGTCTTGGACTTGACTACGAAACAATCCATGCATGCATTAATGATTGCATTTTGTATTGAAGAGAGCATCAAAACTCCATTCTCTGTCCCAAATGCGGTGCTTCACATTTTAAGGGGGGAGCAACACTTATTACTCATAAGGCTCTAAGACATTTTCCAATATCCTCACACGAATAGAGTACCTATTTCGTAGCTCGGAGTTATCAAAGCTTAATATGGCAAATAATGTGAGCATAGACGGAATCCTACGCATTTTGTCTAACTGTGAAGCTTTCAAGCACATTAATAGAATATGACCAGACTTTAGTCAAGAACCCCAACACTTAAAACTTGGTGTTGGTTTCGATGGAATCAATCCATTTTCACATCGATCAAGCAAGTGGTCAACTTGGCCAGTGATGCTGATCAATTACAACCTATCACCATTCATGTTCATAAAGAGGGAGCATCTAATATTAAGTTTACTAATTCTAGTTACATGCACAAGAAACATGATCTGAAATTGTATCCACCCGATATGTTTATACTTCTTAAAAAATCTGACTCGATACAACACTTCAATGCATGAAAATGACAAGTCAAAGACATCAGTGTGTACCTAGCATCACTCATCAAATATCTACAACAACTATGGAAAGGGATAAAAGTTCTCTGACATGTCCAAGCCTACAGGCAAATGAGGCTTTGAGGTTCATGGCATTCTAACATGGACTATTCATGACTATCCTGCCTATGGTTATTCTGCACATACATGATTAGAGTTACTTTGTTTGGATTTGAAGTGACGTGAAATAAAAATTGCACTAAGACTTTGATTGTTCGTAGGTCTATCAACAAAGGGTTACAAGGCATGTCCACCATGCGGAGATTGGCTAGATCAAAATATAGTAAGAATCTCAACAAGAATATATATCTTCGACATAGAAGATTTTTTCCAAAAGGCCACATATTGCGATTGAAAGAATAAGCAAGACATTTAAATAGAAGGATTAAGAGTGGAGTGTGCCCTATATGAATGACTCCTATGGGCTGGTACAGAAAACATCTTGTGGGTGTCAAAGATACAAAGGCTGGATTTAAAGGAACAAAACTATAAACCATCTTTGTGGCCTATATAGTAAGTCCTAAAATAGGAAAGATGACTTATCGTCATGCACCATGGGTACTGTGACAAAGGAAGAGATAAGCATGATCAATGAGAGGATGAGATTGATACATACACCTACAGGCTATGGTTCATCATTGCGAAACATGTTTACTATAGACAATAATAAAGACCCATGATTGGCATAACTTCCTAAAGGTAGGCCATGGCTCTATATTATTCTTGACATTTGTTAATTTGTATGGATACTAACATCAAAGGTGGACTATTTGCAGCATATCTTGCCACTTGTAATTGATGGATGCTTAACCAAGGGCATTTGAGATATCCTATATTGTTTGGGGTTGCTTGCAAGGTACTACTTCAAAAATATGTCTAGGATTCTCCTTTGTAATCGAAGTTAGTTATCGATTGGTGTTTTAACATTTTCTAGGTGGATCACATCAAAGGAAATAGACACTCAAGAGATTCCATAAAAAAAGTTGTAGTGCATAGAACTCCCATGCTTCATGGAAAAAGAGTTACCTACATCCTTTTTTGGCATCCAAGTCCATGTGCTTATACACCTCATTGAGGAGGTGGAGCTTGCTAGAGTTGTAAGCACACGATGGATGTTTTGGGTTGAAAGATTCATGGGAGTCTTGAAGTGTTTTTTACGTCAAAGGGCAAGGCTCGAAGGATTTATGGCATAGGGATGGTTGCATCATGAGTGCATGCACTATCTCTCTTGAGTACTTGTAGTTGATTGATGAGGAGGCTCCCCCTGTTTGGATGGTAGAAGAATCAAGTAAATTATCAAAAGAGGTGTTATGTGGAAAGGGACAACCAATACACCTTGATCATCATGACAAATGAGAGAATTTAAGTATTTTTGTCATCTACAATTCAGAATGTATGCAAAAATGGATCAAAGAGCACAACAAAGAATGGTAAGAGAATATGTAAAGAACATTGAAGAGGCAACAACGGGTGACCCCTACCATGTCAATGACATGGATACAAGAGCAAATAAAAAAGGCATAAGAATAAGGTGTGCAAGTTATGTGTGAGGAGTTCAAGCTCAGTCTCGAGTGTGACAAGGATGTAAGATATGGCATCACCCCACACTTCTAGTATTCTATGTGTGTGCTTTTGTGATGTTAATATTCTTTATGCTTGTGATTTTAGGTTCAGGCACATATAGCAGTCTGTGGGTCTATGGATAACATCTTTGACAAAAGGATTGATGATATGCGTCTTACTCAAGACTCATGCATTGTTGCATCATTTCAACAACAATCTCGTGCAAGTGCCCGTGACACAAACCTTGTCGATAAGACGAGCTAGGTTATGTTAGGGATCTAGAGAGAATATATGAAGTTAATTATCATTTTATGAAATAGGTATAGTGACTCTAGAAATTGATTCATTCTCTCACATGTTGGTGTATTTGGTGCTAAAATAGGTCATTTTGAAGGTTCACTGGTTTCGTACACAATATAGAGGCAAAGATGCTGCTAAAAAAAGAGAGCCTATGGGTTTTTGGTCTATTGACTCCTCCAAGTTGCTATGAGCAAGAAAAGAACCCTACCTTATTATGAACAAGCATTATTTTACAAGAATCCAGATGATAGTCCATGGTGGCAAATTGTGCAAGTTAATCCTTGCGGTCAACGAATTTTTGATAGCACACTGGCCTCCTTACTCAAGGATAGCAACCACATTGATATCCAAGAAGATACATCATTGGCCGAGGAGGAGTGTACACATCTCGACCTCACCGTGATGGTGATTGCTCAAGGAGATAGACCAAGACCATCTAATGTGAATGAAGAACAGGAGGATGAGGGAGACGAAAACCTCCTTGAGTTTGGAATTGAGCAGGTAACTAAGCTTGTAATGTCAACTTTCCCTATACCCCTTTGGCTGGACCTAACAGAAGAGGAACTACAAGAAGCTAGCAAGGACAACAATGAACCACTCTTTTGCATTGATATTTTTCCCAAGTCTAGTCCTTGAAACTCAGGTATAATCCTACTTCTCCAATAATTCCCCTAGTTTCATTGTGTCACATGCTTTCAAATCTTTTAAACATCATGATTAATGTCACCTATTTTTGGGAAAGTTTGCCTATTTTGGGCAAAAAAGGAAAAAGTGCTACAAATATAGCTAGTCGATTCTATTAAAGCAACGATTAGGGCTGATTTTATCATCAAGTGCTCATCTCTCATCTATCTGACTGGAGCTTTCTTCTTCTCTCTCTCTCTCTCTCTCTCTCTCTCTCTCTCTCTCTCTCTCTCTCTCTCTCTCTCTCTCTCTCTCTCTCTCTCTGACGCTTGCCATATAGCAATCAGGTGATGCTCCTCCCCTTGCACTGGTTGTATAGCTCTGCCGACAGCAACTATAACTAGTGGCTCTTCTCTCTAGTCACACACAGTCGACTACTCTGATGTACAAGAGACCCTCTGATGTGAGGAGACTCTGAGTAGAAGACTGGTGCAGAAGCAAAGCCGATGTTGGAGCTGAAGCGCACACTTGATGCCGAGGGCTCGCGTCGATGTGAGGAAAAGGCACTCAGTGAGGTGGTTGATGTCGAAGGCTTTTGTCAATGGATGCACTTAAGAAACAGAGAATGGTTTCAATGCAAATGTAATGCAACTATATCAAATGAGATGGTTATATTCTTCGTTAACGAAGATTTAATTAGTCACGAGGTTTTGCTTGATTCAGATTCGGGAGATGGGCAAGTAATTTACTGGCCCGCCATTCTCGTGGTCGTGGTCTAATAAAAAGTTATTCGGTTTACTTCTAACTTTGATTCCTAAAGATTTTTCTTCTAATTAACTGATAAATTAACGGTGACTTCCAACCGTAAGGAAAAATCCAATTTTATAAAAATTCATTCTATTTGACCACAATAGATTTAAAAATAGTTCTATTTGAGAATAATGGGATTTTATAAATGTGAGATCCCACTGCCCCCTCTCTGCGCACCGGATTCCCAGTTTGCTAGCAGCGGCAGTAGCTTCTTCTTGCGTGGGGTAGGGTTTCCCACTCGGGGCCTCGCCCTTGAATGTCTGGACATGAGACTAGACTGGTGGTTATTTCGAAAACCAAAACTGGGAAAATTTCCCTTGCCTGAAAAACGGGGACGATTCCACCTTTTTTATTTTCTTAACGAATTTTCTAACGAGGTCATGAGACTAAACTATCCTTCACCTGATTAAACCAGATAGAAGGAAAACTATTACATACTTGGCTTGAAGAAATCAATGCTTTTTTCCTAACTGAATCAGGCACAGCCGTTGATCTATTCATTTGAGAAGTCTTCAAGTTTTTATTTAACTATTCGAGTTCTAAGCGTATTCCTATTAATCAATTTCATTATTAAAACTCTACTGATTCCAGCCTAACCCCATCCGGCCCATGGGTTAGCCACCCAACCACTGGAATTGGTAGAACCAGACAATTACTCACCCACCCATAATTGAATGCCTTTCTTAACTTTTGCTTTCGAATACAGATACGCACACACTCCTCTTTAAACTTTAACTTATAAAACAATCCATTGACAGCAATTATTGGTTACAGATATCATAACTCAAAATTTCCATCCAATCCTTATTTCTAAAAAAAAGATAGTATCACTTTGGACTCTCCGTTGGCTGACCAGCTGGTCAGCCAACGAGATCTAGTAACAGATTACAATAATCATTGGTCCATCATACAATATCTTCCACGACATACGCATGGGTGTCCTAGGCACCACGAGCCCATGCATCGCCTGGTCAGAACCCTCTAGGATCCTCCTTAGGTGTCCTAGCACTTCAGACAGGGACCACTTCGTCGGCCCTCGACCATCATACCGAAAGCACACCATTTTAACCGTACCAAGGCTGGTTAAGACCTGTGCAGGTTTTGCCGCTCGCGTGAGCTGTCCTTTGAACACTCCCAGCCCCGCCGCCAGTTGTTGCAACCGAATTTCCCTTAGAAAAACACATATACCAAATGCTCCCTCCAGCATTCTAGCGTAAGACAGTCCTTTAAGAAAACATGGTTTCTATGCAAGTTTTCAGTTTTGATTTTCTTTTGAATACAATGAGTATATCTTAAATCAGTATCCCCAAAACTTCATAATCATAATACTAAATTTCAAAACACAATTCCTCAAATTCCGTAACCTTGATCCTCAGATCAATTCGAAGGGTCTTAACTTAGTTTCAGATTTGGCGGGAGATTAGAGTGTATTTTCCTGAACTGGTCACATCTTCTTTCCTCCAAATTGATGAAAGAGTTTGGTCTTGGTCATAGTCTGATTTTGGGTTCGAGTCTGATAAGGTTCTTCTTGAACTATATTTCTCAAAAAAGGGGGTTATATTTCAATTACTATTTTACTAAATTTTATTTCATTGAATATTCACTTAACTGATTTCTAAATTAATCATGAATTCTGATGAGGAATAAATTAATCATTTATCTGAATATCTCGACTTTGATAGATTTCTTGAATTTTCTCTTTATAATCCGAGTGAATATAAAACGATAGAAATTCCTCTCTCATAGTATTTACTTATTCACTTATCAAATATACTCATAGAAATTAAACATAGAATTAAAGAGAATCTAATTTTGATATAGAAATTCTTTATGCATCTATTTATGCATAAAATCAATTTAATAGGAATAACACTTTTAAAATAAAAAGAATTTCTTTATGCATCTTTTTATGCATAGAAATCAAATTCAATGAAAATAACACTTTTATAAAAACTTTCTATTATGCATCTTTCCATGCATAGAAATTAAATTCAATGAAAATAACACTTTTATAATAAAAAAATTCTATTATGCATCTTTCCATGCATAGAAATTAAATCTAATGAAAATAACCCTTTTATATAAAAAAATCCAATATGCATCTTTCTATGCATAGAGTTTAAATCTAATGAAAATAACACTTTTATAATTAAAAAAATTCCAATATGCATCTTTCTATGCATAGAATTTAAATCTAATGAAAATAACACTTTTATAATAAAAAATTTTCTATTATGCATCTTTCCATGCATAGAAATTAAATCTAATTTTTATAGTAAAAATTTTCAATATGCATCTTTCTATGCATAGAATTTAATTTCAATAATTAATATCAATGATATCCATGCATATTCATAGATGAATATGTACATGGAGTAAATAAAAATATTTCTTTTAGAATGCACAAACGGTGGGAATTACTCTTTTAGAATAACATAAAGATAAACTTTATTTTCCACAAAATTTAAAAAAAATTTACCATAACCTCTTTTGTATGACTGACCATTTCTCAATTTTCACATTCTAATATCAATTTAAAATTAATCCCAATTTGAAGTAAAGTACTCTAATCTATTCAATTTTCACTTTCTAAAGAGAAAACAATAAGAAAAGTTCAAATCAATTTATTTGTTACTCATATTAGGATAAAGAAGGGCTGAATTCTTAAGGAAGAGAAGGGGGTAGCCTTTTCATCAAGGCATTATCATCAAGATTCACTAAAGAAGCAAAGAAATCAGAAAACCATAGATTAGAAATTAAAAAGTAGAGTTTTTAACTTACATGGAGTTTTGTGAGCTTTCCTTTGGCTTGAGGGATTGAGGGTTCTACTCTTGTTTGGATCAAGAGTGGCCACCAATTCTTTTGAAGAGGATTTAGTCAAAAACAATTGAATTATCAAGTGAATTCAATGTATTTGGCTCTGGGAAGGAGTAGAGTAACAATGCATAAACACTATTAAGCTTTTAAAAAGGGGGAGGCTTCTATTTATAGGAAAAAGTGAGCCTCAAACCAAGCAAATTGGTTCTAGAATTTTCCAAATCAGTTTGGTCAATTTTTGATCATTTTTTGGGTCAGTTCAGCTTACTTTTTGGAACTAGACTTGAAATAGGAGAGAAGAGAGATGAAATATCTCATTTTATTGATTTAAAATGGAAAGCAATGATGAGAAAAAAGGCGCCTCCTTCATGAGGGGGAATCCCCACTCTGAGGTGTCAAAATTTTATTTTTTTAATGTTTCCTTTGGTCCTTAGTCCACTCTTCATCTTATGTGAGTATTTACTCATTTTGGGGGGGTTTTTCTTTATTTCTTCAATTTATCTCCTCCCTACATTTGGATTAATCTTATTGGTCCCTCAAAATCTTAATCCAAAATTTTTAGAAAATCTAGACCCTTAGGCTAAGGTCTTTTGAGCAGATTATAATTTATTTCTAATGCACCTTAGGAAATTCTTTTTAAACTTCTATTTTGGGAGAATTTAGTTTAATAAGAAAGGATATTTTTCCATTCAAAGATATCTAAAAACTGAGTTATCTCTCTTTAGAACATTTTCTCTCTCTAGGCCAAAACGGGGAGAAACAAGGTCTTTTATTATTCTGAAAAAGGGAATTGATTACAGAGGAAGAACTGGACATCTTAAAGGGCTGGGGAGGAATCTTACAATAAAAATAACTCTTTTTTTTAATAATCCAATTATGAATATGCATCATTTTACTGATTAATCCACATAGAAATATCTCAAAATATCTTTTTCATCAATTTGTTCTTCAACATTAGGATACCATAATTTCCTACGTGAAATCATGGTGAAAACTTCTCTTTTACATCTAAATTAATTTATGTATTTTTTACTTAAAATAAAATAAAAAATCCTCTTTTAAATAAATAAAAATATTCATATTTTGAAATATGCCAAAAATTCCCCTTTTAGCATTTAAATGTTTGAATCTAGAATATCGTGAGAATTCCTCTTTTTGCATCTTAATTTTATGCATGAAAATTAAATATAACAAAAATTTCTCTTTTCTCTTAATTAAATAAATATACATAAATATAAAAAAATATTTTCCATAAATATGATAAAAATCATTCTTTTAGCATAAAATATCTAAACCTAGAATATGATAGGAATTCCTCTTTTCTCTTATTAAAAATATGCATAAAAATAAGAGAGATATATATATATATATTGGAAACTTTGCCATAGCTTCAGTGCAATTATTGAGAATATTTAATTTTCTATTTTAAATTGAATACTTGTAATGAAAATATGATAGAAACTCCTCTTTGAGACTAAAATTAAATTATGCATGCATAGCATAATTAAACCATAATTATGATTAATTCTCTTGATTAAACTAAAATAACCATTCCTCATTTCTAAAAATGTTAGCATAACCCTCTTTCAATTTAGGATGAGTTAATATGATTTTTCCATATCATAAACAAGTTTAAAAGAATTAATCATTCTTTTTTTCTAGATTAAAAATCATAAAAATAACTAATCTCTTTCTCTAGCTTGTCAAGCCTAGAGTTGGGATTAAGATAAAGAGATTATCATTAAGAATCATCCTAGGATAAAAAATAACACTTTAAGAATACATATACGATGGGAATTACTCTTTTTGAATTAAAAAAAGCCTATGAGTACACCTTTGGAGCAGAATGTGAAGTTGCGGGCTGATTCTGGTGAGGAGTTGGATGATCCATCTAACATTTTCTACTTATTTAAGAGAAACATTATGAAAAACTTGATTTTATCCATTAATCATTCATCTAGGATAAAGAATGGTTGGATTTACTAAAGAAGAGAGGGGAATGCCTTTTTTTCTCAATGAGGCATAGCATCATATTCATTTTAGAGAAGACAAAAATCATAAAAACCATAAAATGAACAAAAAAAAAGAGAGAATTTCCAACTTACGAAGGAATTTGAGAGCTTTCCTTTGGCTTGATGGTTTGAGGGATCTACTCTTGTTTGAAACAAGAGTGGCCACCAATCTTTAGAAGAGGGAAGGTGAAAAACTAATGAATTATGAGTAAATTCACGGTTTTTGGCTCTTGGAAGAAGCAGGGTAGCAGTGCAAAAAACACTATTAAGCTTCAACAAAGGGAGAGGTTTCTATTTATAGGAAAAAGTGAGCCTCTAACCAAGCAAACTGATTCTAGAATTTTCTAGATCAGTTTGGTCAATTTTTGACCATTTTTAGGTCAGTTTAGCTTACTTTTTAGAACCAGACTTGAATTTGGAGAGAGGAGAGATGAAATATCTCAATTTTTTATAATTTTAAACTCCACCACACATGTGAAGTAGGCGCCTCCTTCATGAGAGGGAATCCCCATCTTGAGGTGTCAAAATTTCATCATTTCACTAAATATCTCTTCTTTTTTAACTAATATCCTTGTCCTTAGTCAACTCTTCATCTTATGTGAGTATTTACTCATTTTTGGGGGATTTTCTTTATTTCTTCCATTTATCTCCTCTACACATTTGGATGAATCTGATTGGCCCCTCAAAACCTTAATTTAAAATTTTCAGAAAATTTGGACTCCCAGGATAAGGCCTTTTGAACAGATTATAATTTATTTTAAATGCACCTTCTGAAAATCTTTTTGAACTTCTATTTCGGCGGAACTTATTTAAATATGAAGAGTATTTTTCCATCCAAAAATATCCAAAATCTGAATAATCTCTCTCTAGAATATTTTCCCTCTCTAGGCCAAAACAGGTAGAAACAAGAGGGATTTGATGGGGGAGAATTTGGACATCATGAGGGGCTAGGGGAGGAATCTTACATTCTACCCCACTTAAAAAACGTGAGATGTCCTCATCTCGCAGGTGGAGTATGATCTCTTTCATCTTCTTCTTCTTCTTCAATCACTTCCATCGTTACTGCCTTGGAAGTGTATGGCCGATTTGGGAACAACTCTCTTTGGCTTCCCCTATTCTGAGGTGAAGGTCTTGCATTACTTTGGATTGAAACTGCAGGTTGGATAGAGGGTCTACCTCTGGGATTTCCCTGATTTTGGCGGATAGAACCCTGATTACTCTGAAAGGAAGGGGCTAGAGTCTGGAATCTTGATCCCTGATTTCCCTGCCCTGAAAACCTTGATCCAAAAGGAGTTGGGCAATCCATATTGCAATTTCCAAATCCTTGATAGTTATAGCATTTCACTCTCTTGTTCAAGGGTGGAACTTCTGAAGTTGAAATCCAGGGAATTAAGTTTCGAGAAAAGGACATTTCTTCCATTCTGGAACTTCCCATATCCTAGGTTTTACCCTGATATCTCTTAGGCGGAGGAAGGTTGGAATCACCTTCTGGGAATAAAAACCTTTTGAAAGGTGATGGTGCTGGCTTTGGCGGGACTTTGACATCAAAGGCTTTGGCGAAATCCTTCGCCATCCCCGAACTACTTCGGCCATGGAAACTGGCTTGGCATTCTTCACCAGGATATTCAAAGAATCATTCAGCCCCCGAATGAACCTGGCCATCAGCTGTTCTTCATCCAATGGAGGCGAGTATCTGAGGAGGAGGGCAAATGCTTGGTGATATGCTTCAATAGTTCTACTCCCCTGGGTTTCATCTAAGAGTTCGTTCATCTTTGTTTCTAAAAAGCCGGGAGGACATAACCTCATCCTCCTTAGGTAAATTTTGAGATCAGTCCAGGTTTGGGTATTTTGGTCGAGACGGTTTTTCTCGTAGTGGTTTCTCCATGCCACTCTAGCTATCTCCACTATCTTCAGCCTTGCAAGAGCCATTTTGCTCTTCTCATTGTACCCGGTGACATAGAAGTATTCTTTCATTGATTCAATCCACTTCACAGCCTTGCCCAAGTTTTCCCCTTGACCCTTGAAAGGTCCAGGCTGCGAACTATAAAGAGTTTTACGAACATCCAGGTAGAGCTCTTCTTTATCGAGTTAGGGGTTAACATTTCTACCACGACGACCCGATCCATGTTCCTATCAATATGAGAATTCTTGTTAAGTCTCTTTATTTATGATTCAATCCGATTTTTCGATTCAACTGATTCCGGGGTTCTCTAAATAGATCGGCTCACAGAATCAAGGGATAAAGATACTCATATAGAACGAATTATCAGTTAACAATTTACTCAGAATATCTCATTCATATCTTTAACACAATGGTCCATTAGACTGAATTTTTCCATCTGAACAATCCTCCATGGGGATTTCAATTTTTCAGATTTTTAATTTATCATCCCTTAACTTGATCCACTGGATAAAAGTTAACAGTAGCAATCTGCCAGCACAATCCACTAATCTCATAGTGATTGGCTGAAGTCATTAACGTCATTCTAGTTAAGAACATCATCATCACAGGGACTCGTCCCATCCATCCTCATTGCGGTTTCGCTCAGCTAATTACATTTCAACCAAACTTCAAAGATCATCATTTTTCAATCAGAATCCAAATCAACTCATCAGCTCTCAACCAGAATTTAAAAATCATATCAACCACATTCAAATTCATAATCTGGATAGCATTAATGCTTATAATTTCAAGTCTTAGATTTACTCGTATGTACTGCCAGTAAAGAGCTAGAGTTATGCCCTCCATATATACGGGTAGTCACGATCCTTGGAACTATAAGGTAAATACTATCATGTCTAGGCCTCAAGCAAGTCAGGGATTCCATACAATTGCGGTACTTCTATCTGAAGACTCAATTACCAATTTACGAATTTCAGTTTGAATATCAGTTTGTATGAATTTTATCACACAATTACAACCTTTTACTACTTCTTCATAAAATTTTGACATTCTTGGCTTCTCGGTTGATCCTCATTAACCAATTCGCTCTGATACCAACTGTAAGATCCCTATCCCCTCCGCGCAACGAAAACAAGGGTGCTAGCAACGGAAGTAGCACTTCCTGTGCGGGGTAGGATCCCACACTCGGGGCCTCGCCCACCACGGATATCTAGACAGGAGACTGATCCATCGGTTCTTCCAAAAACCAAACCCGAAAAAACTTCCCTTATCCGAAAAGCACGGGTGATTCCTCCAGGATAACTTTTCTCTAACGTATTCAAAAGCCTTAACTAACTGAGCTGATCTGACCGAACCCGTAAGTTCCTTAGTCAGATCAAGGAAAAGATTGTACTTAGATCATAGGGACCAACACTATTTTTCCTCATTGAGAGGCACAGCCATTGATTCTTTTCCATAGAACAATTTTTGACCTTGATTTACTTTATCTAACGTACCATAATAGAATTGAGTCTCATCTTAGGGATCCATCAGTGTAGCCTAACCCCATCCAGTCCCATGGGTTAGCCAACCACCCAACCACTGTAGTGATGGGATCCAATTAGGAATTTGGTTAGGTTTTGTCCCGGGTACCAGGAAAAAGAGTTCCCAGGCCCCCTAGTCGAATGTTCATGCAAACATAAAACTAGTCACACCACTTACACACCCAATACGAAATTGCCTTTTTCTCAGCATCAGCTATCTTTAAAACAATTCTTTAATGAAACCATTGTATCATTGATCACAATCCTCAAAATCTCTAATCCTTATTTCCAATCATCCCTTCATCGGTGGACTATGGCATCATTGGTAACCAGAACGCTCACCACCTGTTCACTCAGGGGCCTTTTCGATAGTTCCTAGCTCATAGTAACCGGCAATATATTCACATAACAAAATGGAATCTCCGTGGAAGATTAGCAACATCAACCAACAAATCCATATAAAAGAGTCATGGTCTCATCCGTTGAGGACTAGCAAGGTCAATCAACCAGATCCACACCCGAATTCAGAAAGCAACTTACTCCTTGATCCAATATCTTCCCCGACGTACTTGTGGGTATCTTCGGCAACCTAGAGCCCGAGCACCGTATGGTCAGCACCCTCTAGGATCCTTCGCAGGTCACCTAGTGCTTCACTCATAGGCCGCTTCCTTGGTCAGCACCCTCTAGGATCCTTCGCAGGTCACCTAGCGCTTCACTCATAGGCCGCTTCCTTGGTCCCTCATCCACTGTACCGGAAGCTCACCATTTTAATCAAACCGAGGCTAGTCAAGACCTCGGCCGACCTTGCTACGCGAGACGTCCTCCATTGACTCTCCGTCTCACAGCAGTTGCAACTTTAACAGATAGATCTCCACGACCTCATTCACAAGACGGTCAAAATGCTACCCTAGCATTCTTGACATAAAACAATCATTTAAAAATAGATTTCACATACAATTACAGTCCCAACGGTATTTCCATCTTTTCTCAAACACTCCACATCCTTACATATTAGTCCCCATCTTTCCTCATCTTACCACAATTTTACTTCATCGCTCCCTATCACATCACATCATTCCCACATCAATTCACATCCAATCACATCATCCACACGTCAATCCACATCAGTCCACATTATCCACATCATCCATACATTCATTCACATCAATCCACATCATCCATATATCCATCCACATCAACCCACATCATCTATACATCCATCCACATCAACCCACATCATCCATACATCCATCCACATCAAACCACATTATTCATACCTTCATCTACATGAATCCACATGTCAATCCACATCATCCACACATCAATCCACATCATCCACATCATCCATACATCCATCCACATCAACCCACATCATCCATACATCCAACCACATCATCCATACAATTATCCACATCAAACCACATTATTCATACCTTCATCCACATCAATCCACATGTCAATCCACATTATTCATACATTCATCTACATCAATCCACATTCATTTCATAAGCATCCCCATTTTTATATAATCACATCTTTTTCTATCTTATCACTTATTTCTTCATTTATCCTCATCAGATCTCATCCACTTGCATCTACCCATACATCTCATCACTTCTCATACATTAACATATTCAGTTTACATTACATCTTATCACATCCACTTCACATCACATTTCATTCATTCATTCATTTATCCTCATCAGATCTCATCCACTTGCATCTACCCATACATCTCATCACTTCTCATACATTAACATATATTTAGTTTACATTACATCTTATCACATCCACTTCACATCACATTTCATTCATTCACTTCTTGATTCACATGCTAACACATTCAATCACATTCCTTATCATTCATTCACATCCCGATTCACATCACATCACATCCATTCACATCCCTTATCATTCATTCACATCCCGATTCATGTGTTAAATATTCATTCACATCTTATATCATTCATTCACATCCCTTATCATTCATATCTATCTAATTTACATCACATCTCATCGCCTCTATTCTCGTTTGTATCCATCACATTCACATTCACATATATTCTTCACATGTATTCACATCCATCCTTCACATGCATACATCTACATCCATTCTTTCACATACATATATCTACATCCATTCTTTCACATCATCATATCTATTTATAAAATGCAAGAGAATTCTTATTTTTTATATAAGATTTCTTTACAATCTATTTATGCATAAATTTCATTTTAAGGAGAATAACACTTTCAAAATAAAAATCAATCTTTTATGCATCTTCCTATGCATAAATTCAATTTAAATGAGAATGACACTTTTGAATTAAAAATCAATCTTTTATGCATCTTCCTATGCATAAAATCAAAATTGATGAAAATAACTCTTTTGAAATAAAAATAGATTTCTTTATGCATCATTCTATGCATAAAATCAAAATTGATGAAAATAACTCTTTTGAAATAAAAATAGATTTCTTTATGCATCATTCTATGCATAAAATCAAAATTGATGAAAATAACTCTTTTGAAATAAAAATAGATTTCTTTATGCATCTTTCTATGCATAAAATCAAAATTGATGAGAACAACACTTTTGGATTAAAATAAATTCTGTATGCATCTTTCCATGCATAAATCCAATTTAGTAAGAATTACACTTTTAGAATAAAAGAATTTCTCTTATGCATCTTTCCATGCATAAAAACTAAATCCAATAAAAGTAACTCTTTTAAAATAAAAACTTTCTTTTATGCATCTATTTATGCATAAATTCAATTTTGATGAAAGTCACACTTTTATAATAAAATAATTTCTTTTATGCATAAATTCCACTTATGATAAAAATCGCACTTTCAATATAAAAAAAATATTTTATGCATAAGTTTATGCATACAAATCATTTATGATGAAAATCACTCTTTTAATATAAAAGAATTTTGTTTATGCATCCATTTATGCATAAAATCATTTATGATGAAAATCACACTTTTAATATACTTTTATGCATAAGTTTATGCATACAAATCATTTATGATGAAAATCACTCTTTTAATATAAAAGAATTTCTTTTATGTATCCATTTATGCATAAAAATCATTTATGATGAAAATCACACTTTTAAAATCTTTTATGCGTAAGTTTATGCATACAAATCATTTATGATGAAAATCACTCTTTTAATATAAAAGAATTTCTTTTATGCATCCATTTATGCATAAAAATCATTTATGATAAAAATAACAATTTTAATATATAAAAAATATATTTTATGCATACAAATCATTTATGATAAAAATCACTCTTTTAATGTAAAAGAACAATCATTTATGATGAAAATAACACTTTTATAATCAAAATAACAATTTCAATATGCTTCCTTCTATGCATAGAATTTAATTCTAAAGAAAGTAACACTTTTTTAATAAAATATTTTTAGTATGCATTTTTCTATACCTAGGATGAAAAATAACACTTTAAGAATACATATACGATGGGAATTACTCTTTTTGAATAAAAAAAAGTAAAACTTATTTTACACAATTTTAGAAAATTTTGCCATAACCTCCTTTGTATGGCTGACCATTTTTCAATTTTTAACTCTCTAAAATTATTTACAATTTCACCAAGAGTATTTAAATCATTCTAATGTAAACATTTTCTACTTATTTAAGAGAAACATTATGAAAAACTTGATTTTATCCATTAATCATTCATCTAGGATAAAGAATGGTTGGATTTACTAAAGAAGAGAGGGGAATGCCTTTTTTTCTCAATGAGGCATAGCATCATATTCATTTTAGAGAAGACAAAAATCATAAAAACCATAAAATGAACAAAAAAAAAGAGAGAATTTCCAACTTACGAAGGAATTTGAGAGCTTTCCTTCGGCTTGATGGTTTGAGGGATCTACTCTTGTTTGAAACAAGAGTGGCCACCAATCTTTAGAAGAGGGAAGGTGAAAAACTAATGAATTATGAGTAAATTCACGGTTTTTGGCTCTTGGAAGAAGCAGGGTAGCAGTGCAAAAAACACTATTAAGCTTCAACAAAGGGGGAGGTTTCTATTTATAGGAAAAAGTGAGCCTCTAACCAAGCAAACTGATTCTAGAATTTTCTAGATCAGTTTGGTCAATTTTTGACCATTTTTAGGTCAGTTTAGCTTACTTTTTAGAACCAGACTTGAATTTGGAGAGAGGAGAGATGAAATATCTCAATTTTTTATAATTTTAAACTCCACCACACATGTGAAGTAGGCGCCTCCTTCATGAGAGGGAATCCCCATCTTGAGGTGTCAAAAATTCATCATTTCACTAAATATCTCTTCTTTTTTAACTAATATCCTTGTCCTTAGTCAACTCTTCATCTTATGTGAGTATTTGCTCATTTTTGGGGGATTTTCTTTATTTCTTCCATTTATCTCCTCCACACATTTGGATGAATCTGATTGGCCCCTCAAAACCTTAATTTAAAATTTTCAGAAAATTTGGACTCCCAGGATAAGGCCTTTTGAACAGATTATAATTTATTTCGAATGCACCTTCTGAAAATCTTTTTGAACTTCTGTTTCGGGGGAACTTATTTAAATATGAAGAGATATTTTTCCATCCAAAAATATCCAAAATTAGAATAACCTCTCTCTAGAATATTTTCTCTCTCCAGGTAGAAACAATATCTTTTATATTTCTGAAGAGGGATTTGATTACAGGGGGAGAATTTGGATATCATGAGGGGCTAGGGGAGGAATCTTACACTCTCTGATCTCTTTTTATCAACATATTACTTTTGCCTATCCTGGGTAGCCTTAATATCTTTGCGGATTGATTGCATTTGCTGCTCTATTTCATCAAGCATATGTCTGGACATCTCGACCCTGACCAATGGGTCGGACCAAGTTAATGGTGTAAGGCAATCTTGTCCGTACAGAGCTTTGAAAGGGCTCATCCCGATACTTCGGTGATAAGAAGCATTATAAGCAAACTCAATCAGATGCAAATAGCTTAACCACTTCTTGGGTTCCTTGCCACACAGCATGACCGAAGGACATCTTCTATTACCTGATTCACTCTTTCAGTCTGGCCATCTGTCTCGGGGTGGTAGGCTGTATTGAGATCCAAGAAAGTCCCCCCCACTACTTCGAAGAATGCAGTCCAGAATCTCAATATGAACTTAGGATCTCTGTCGCTTATTATCCTCCTGGGTAAGCCATGCAATCCGAAAATCTCCCTGAGGAAAACTCTGGCAACTTCTACTGTAGTGTAGGTTTCTTTTACTGGAATCAGATGGGCAACCTTGGTTAATCTATCAACTACCACAAAAATGGAGTTGTAACCTGATTGCACTAAAGGTAGTCCAGTAAAAAAATCCATACTGATACATTCCCACTTCATTTGTGGAATGTCTAGGAGATGCAGCTTTCCTGGAATCTTGACTCTCTCTGCCTTGACTCTCTGACACATTAAGCATTGCTGCACATGATCAAGTATATCCTTTTTGAGTCCTGGCCAGAAGAAGCTTTTCTTCACAGACATGTAGGTTCTTATGAACCCTAGATGTCCAGCTATCAAGCTATCATGGGCTTCTTTCAGAATCTTTCCCTTTATTCTCTCATCATTGGGAATGCATAGCCAATTATTATAATACATGCATCCTTCATCCAATTTGTACCCAAGAACTTGACTCAATTCTTGAGGAGTTTTGCTTTCCCGCATCAGTAGGGTAGCAATAGGGGCAAATAATTTGTCCTGCATGATTCTTTCTTTGCTTCACTGATCAATGGATTTGACACCAATATTATTGCAAGCAAGATGCTTTCCTACTGAATGCATCTGCTACCACATTTTCTTTCCCTGATCTCAAAATCAAATTCCCTAGGATCTACATCCATCTTCTTTGATGCATGTTGAGATCCCTTTCGGTGAAGATCCACTTCAGACTTTGATGATCTGTCATCAAGGTGAATCTCTGTCCCAAGAGATAATGTCTCCACCACAACTTCAGAGCATAAACTACTGAGAGTAACTCCAAGTCATGGACATCATAATTCCTCTCATGCGTTATGAGCTTTTTGGATTCGTAGGCTACTGCATGACCTTCCTGCATAAGAGCATCTCCTAGGGCAAAACCACTGGCATCTGTAACTACCTCAAAGGGTTTAGAAAAATCTGGAAATTTAAGAAGAAGATTGGTTACTAAAGCTGTCTTCAGCTTATCGAAAGCACTCTGACACATAGTAGTCCACTGAAATAGGATACTCTTCTTGAGAAGGTTAGTCAAAGGGGATGCTATTTGAGCATACCTGGGTATAAAGATTCTATACCATCCGGTTAGGTAGTCCCAAGAATCCTCTAACTTCTTTCACTGTTTTGGGCTCTAACCAATCCACAACTGCTTGGATTTTTGCAGGGTCAAGAGAAATCCCGTCTTTAGATACTATGAATCCCAAGTATTCTACATGGTCAGTAGAGAAAGTGTACTTGCTCTTCTTTGCAAAGATTTGGTGCTTCCTTAGGATCTCTAGGACCTTGTGCACATGATCTTCATGATTTGCTACATTCTTAGAGTATACCAAGATGTCATCAAAGAAGACAAGAACAAAATCATCCAAGTATTCTATGAGAATATCTAGCATGAGGCGATTAAACGTTGCTCTAGGACATTAGTTAATCCGAATGGCATGACTGTGAATTCATAATGCCCATAGAGAGTATTGAAAGCTGTCTTCGGGACATCTTGTTCCTTGATTCTTATCTGGTAATACCCAGATTTAAGATCTATCTTTGTGAATATTTGGGTTCCACTTAACCGATCCAGAAGTTCATCAGTCCTAGGAATAGGATACTTATTTTTAATTGTTAACTGATTCAACCCTTTGTAATCAATATACAGAGTCTTAATGTTCCATCTTTCTTTTTCTGAACGAGAACGGACCCAGCCCAAGGTGAAACATTGGGTCTTACGAATCCTTGCTCTAGCAGCTCCTTAAGTTCTATGGCTTCTGGAACTGGCATTTTGTATGCACGCTGGGCTATTGGCTAAGCTCCGGGGCTTAACTCTATCTCATGATCTACTTCACGAGTCGGAGGCATCTCAGTTAGCTCTTCTGGGAACACATCGGCGTACTCACTTAACCACTTTGGTTCCTTAGCCTTGAATTTTCTGTCTACTGGGTTCATCTTAACTACATAGACAGCTTGCATCTTTTTGAGTGCCTTTAATAATTTAGAAGCTTTGACCAACTGCAACACTGGGGATCCAAAAATTCCAGTTCCTTGAACTTTATTTCCACGAAGGTCAAGGAAAGAGATGGTTCCATTGTGAAAATGAATGTCAGCCTGATTGTTATGGAGCCAATCCATTCCAAGGATTCCATCATAGATTCCCAAGGGCGGGACTCTGAATTGGCAGTTTGTTATGTTCCCATCTAGATTAAACTGAATACGGTCTGTTGTCTCAATGTGGGTGAAAAGAACCTTTCCACTAGCCAATTCCACTTGCATAGGTTTCCCTCATTTTTGATTTAGGACTAACTTACGTAGACATCCTGGGGAAATAAAAGAATGTGTACTCCTTGAATCAATCAAAAGCTTGAAATGCTTACCCTTGTACTCTGTTGGAGTCTGGAGGACTGAGAATTGACGATTCTGCCCCTAATGCTCAATGGCAGCATAAATCTGTCCTTTTTCTTCCTCCACTTCCTCAGCTATTGTGAGACGGCTCTAGCTGCTGCAGTCTGAGGTGGAACTCTCTCTCTTTGGTTTCCCCAATTCTGGGAGAGAGTTCTGAGGCTACTTTGCATTAAGGCTGTAGGCTGAGCTGGCACTCTTCTAGGGGGTTGCCCTGATTTTGGCGAGGCGGACCCTGATTGGATTGATATGAAGGAGTCGGTCTCTGAACTCTGGGACCTTGGTTCCCTTGGCCCATAGAAGGAGTTGGGCAATCCTTGAGCTAGTGCCCAAGCACTTGATAACCGAAACACCTGTTTTCACTTCGAAGTTCTTCCCTCTGCATTCTAGAAAGAGCCGGAGTTCCTCAAAAAGAGCTTCGAGGAAAAGGTCTTCCTTCATTTTTGAAACTTCCTACCTGCTGGTTCTGATTGGGACCTTGGTGTCTCGTTGGAGGTGGAAGGTTGGAAGAACTTCCCGGTGTTTGGAACCTTTTGAAGGATGAGGGAACTTTGGCGGGATCTTAACAATAAAGGCCTTGGTAAAGTCCTTTGCCATTCTTACTGCTTCAGCCCCATTGAAACTGGCCTGGCATTCTTTACTAGAGTATTAAAAGGTTCGTTCATTCCCCAAATGAACCTGGCCATCAGCTGCTCTTCATCTCACAGTGGCGAGTATTTCAGGAGGAGAGCGAACGCTTGGTAGTACTCTTCAATAGTTCTGCTCCTCTGGGTTAACTCCAAGAATTCATTCATCTTGGTTTTTTAAAAATTCGGGAGGACAAAATCTCTTCCTTAGATAAGCCTTGAGATCAATCCATGTCTGGGTGTTCCGTCTAGATGGTTGATCTCGTAGTGGTTTCTCCATGCCACTCTGGCTGTTTCGACTATCTTTAGCCTTGCAAGATCCATTTTACTCCTCTCGTTGTATTCGGTGACATCGAAGTATTCTTCCATTGCCACTCTGGCTGTTTCGACTATCTTTAGCCTTGCAAGAGCCATTTTACTCCTCTCGTTGTATTCGGTGACATCGAAGTATTCTTCCATTGCTTCGATCCACTTTTCCACAGCCTCGCCCAAGTTTTCCCCTTCACCCTTGAAGGGACCTAGCTGAGTCATGTGAAGGGCTTTGCGACCGAACATCGGGGTCAAGCTCTTCCTTATCCACCGTGAGAGGGTCTGGTTACTGGCCACAGTTCGTGCATCTCATGATTCTGCTAGAAAATGATACATCATTAAAATTTTTAATTGATTTCGTCATCATCATCATCGAGATCCTAAGACTTAAGAGGTTTGAAAATAATTACTTAAACAAGATAATCAATCTTATTAAAGATCTATGACATACGTCCGAGGAAACAGATCTTATTTCTTTAAACTCGATATCTGATAGTCAAATCACTTAGATAACTGGAAATTTTTCACAAAACATTCTTTATTTACATAAGGTTGCAATATATACATAGAGCAACATGGCTCTAGAAAATCAAAACCTTGGTGGTATAAGCATGAGACGATGATACTGGGCTACTGGCATGCCGCGATACAATTGTTCCCTTATCGCTAAAGGTGCTACAAATTTACTACTCGGAATAAAACATCTAAGAAGTCTATAAATATGACAAGAAAGCCTAAAATCTTGAGGTGTGGGGTGATACAGGATAACACCACGAACCACCTTTAGCCTCAACAGGACCATGGCTAAAGAGATATTCTTCCTCAGCATCAGACTGGTTGCAAGAGGCGTGTACATATTGCCCTGTGTGCCACTTATACTGTCGCCTCTCAACCATATCGGAAAATATAATTCCTCTAAATGATTTGCAAGTCTTGCTCTGCCCGTTCGAGTCGTAGTAGCGGAGGAGAGGATATGCTTAAAAGGCGAAAGCAGTCATATCTTGAGATGGAGTGAGATCAGGAATACCACATAAACATGGAACTTCTATCTATAAAATTCGATTCATCGATTAAAAGTCTTTCATTAATGAATCTTAAGGAATGAAAAAATAATATGTAAATGCTCTTTCTAAGTTTTTATTATAAATCTCTCATAAAATTCATTTTTCCTTCTTAAAACGCTCTGATACCAACTGTGAGACCCTCGCCCTCTCCGTGATGCCCCCTCCAAGGCGCCGGTTTACAGAAGCAACATCGGCCTCTTGCACAGGGCAAGGCTTCCCACTTGGGGCCTCACCCGCCAGATGTCTGGACAAGAGACTAGCCCAGGCAGTTCCTCCGAAACCGAGCTCGGAAAAACTTCCCTCGCACGAGCAATTTCACCTGTGGACTACCGCAAGTTGAATGCCGCAACTAAATCGGATCCCTTTTCTCTCCCATTCATGAACTCCTTGCTGGATGAGTGGAAGGGAAGAAAATTTACTCATTTTTGGATGGATTCAATTGGTATAACCAAGTAAAAATGATGCCAGAAGACGGAGAAAACAACCTTCGAATCATTGAATGGGGTGTCTTCGTGGTGACTGTCATGATGTTCGGCCTGAATAATGCAACGGCTACTTTTCAAAGAATGGTGCAAGAGATTTTCTATGATTACCTAAAAAACTTCATGAAAGCCTTTGTGGATGATTTCAATGTATTTGGGGATAAGGCAAAGCACATCTATCATTTGAGGATGTGTTTGCAGAGATACAAGGCTCAAGCTAAATCCAGCCAAGTGTGCATTTGTAGTAAAATCAAGAGCTCTATTATTAGGACACATAGTGTCAGCCGAAGGATTATCCATAGATCCTACTAAAACGGAGGCCATATCTAGTATGTCTACTCCAGAGAACATCAACAAGTAACTTGAGAGGTTCCTTGGTAAGGTTAAGTGGCATGCTAGATTCTTAAAATAGCACATGTGGCCAACCCATTGTATGCACTTACCAAGAAAGATGCAAAGTATGAATGCAATCCGGAGTGTCAAAAAGCATTCTAATGTCTAAAGAGAATGGTGTCAACTGCACTAGTGGTGACCACCCTAGAATGGAATGAGATATTCCATGTATATGTAGATGCTTCAGACAACACAGTGGGGTAGTGCACTAATGCAGGAGAAGCAAGCGGGGTACATGCAACTATTCACTATAAAGTTCTGACACTACCTCTTGGTAAACAAATTTGTTTTCCATGTGGACCATCAAGCCCTGATTTATTTGGTGAACAGAGCTTTTCTAGTGGGAAAGATGGCAAGGTGGATGCTCCTACTTCAAGAATTTGAATTCACCATCTAGCACACACTTGAAAAAGAAAATGTAGTGAGTAGACTACATTCTATAGAACTAGCTCTAGATGGAGTGGATGACCAATTCCCAGATACCAACCTATTCACAGTAGTAGCTTGCAGAAGCGGGAGAGAACTGGTATTATGATATGATGCAGTTTCTAGAGGATGGAACATCCCTGGAAGATTACACTGCTAATAGAAAGAAAAGGATCGCCTTGAGGAGCAGAAACTTTACAATGATTTCGAGCAGCTCTACAAAAGAGGCATAGACCATATTCTATGAAGGTGTGTCCCAGACCATGAGTAGCAAGCAGTATTGAGAGAAGCACATTGTGTCATACCCTAAGGACATGTGGGCGAAGAAATTAAAGCCTGAAAAATTTTGCAAGTAGCCTTTGGTGGCCAACGGTCACGAAGGATGCCAACACGAAGCAAAGCAATGTGATGTCTGTCACATCAGCGGATGGGTCAACCTCATGATTATGATAGATTGCCCATCTTGCCCCCCATACTGCACTGTTGCCATTTATGACGTGGGGATTGGATTTTGTTGGACTAATCAAGCCACCCACAAAAGGGAGCAGGTGTGAGTACATCATTGTGGCACAACCGACTATTTCACCAAATGGTCGAAAGCTAAAGCTATGAAAAGTAATTTTGTAGAAGAGGTGGTCAAGTTCCTCTTCAAGGATATTATTGCTAGGCACACATTTCATGAACAAGGTAATGAAAGGGTTGATGGATGTTGAGAATCATGGATCAAGCTCTCCTAATGACAACTTCCTAATAACAAGACATTTACCTAATCATAAACTAATCCTACACTAATGATAATACTAATCTAAGGTGGATAGAAATGAAGAAAACTCATCATCATGAGTGTGTGCAAATTAAGGTTTAGACTCAAGTTCAATTAGGTTACAAGATGGAAACTTATACTCATAAAAAGACTTGAGATGTTGTGCTTGTATTCCAATGCTTGAAATGTCCTCCTTTTATATGAGGAGAGTACAACATGGCCTTTCTCTTACATGTGGGATAATTCTCACTTGGTGATGTGGCTTCTTACACTCACTCCATATTTTCCTTGTACTCTTTTGGCACCACATTTCTCAACAACCCCCCTTGGTGCCAAATCTTTGGGCTACTTAAGGTGGTTGGATGTTGGTTACATGATGTTGTTTGAACTTTTCTTTTCTATATTCCCCTATGTGCTATGAGCAACTTTGGCCCATGTGCTACTTTGGCACTTCCCCCCTTTAATGGTATATTGGGTACAATTTTTAGACTTTCACTTTTCCTCTCTCTCCCCTTGTGCTAGGCTACTTTGGCCTTTATGCTACTTTGACATTATAGCTACTTTGGCTATGAATTTCAGCTTGAGTGCATCATATGGCCTCAGAGGAGGCTGATTACATCACACTTTTTGTAGAAACAAGAGGGGGGAATTTCTAGGTTGGGTACATCATTGGTCCCAATCATTTTTGTTGGCATTTATGATCTTCTTTAAAATTTTGGTCAAAACCTTGGTAGATTCCGCCTGGCCATTGCAATGTGGGTAATAGTAGGTTGAGGACTTCTTGTGATTGATGAGGTACCTTTCCATTGTTGAGAAATGTGGTGCCAAAGAGCACAAGGAAAATATGGAGTGAGTGTGAGAAGCCACATCACCAAGTGAGAATTATCCCACATGAAAGAGAAAGGCCATGTTGTACGCTCCTCATATAAAAGGAGGACATTTCAAGCATTGGAATACAAGCACAACATCTTAAGTCTTTTTATGAGTACAAGTTTCCATCTTGTAACCTAACTGAACTTGAGTCAAAACCTTAATTTGCACACACTCATGAGATGAGTTTTCTTCATTTCTATCCACCTTAGATTAGTGTTGTCATTAGTGTAGGATTAATTTATGATTAGGTAAATATCTTGTTATTAGGAAGTTGTCATTAGGAGAGCTTGGTTATAGCTCTCCATTAGGTCCACATTTGCTCACTAATCACTATTCTACTCACCGTAGCCACACACACTTCTCAAGCTCATCATTGCTCCCTTCACTCATCAAGTTGCATTCTCCATTACCATCTATTTATCTTCAATTAAATCCCCACCAAGCTATCATAAGAGCACAGTCTACAAAGTTCATGAGGTCTTCTTTTATAAAGCTACCTCATGATAGGAAACTTTCTGCTAATTGCAAAAGTGCACACCATTTCTATTACTAGCAAGCTATCAAGAAAATTTGCAACCGCTGCGTTGGAGTTAGAGTTGGCTGAACTCTTCGTAGGTGAGGTCCGTAAAGAGGTTGAGCCCCAGCCAGTACTTTCTGGTCCGATTCAAAAGCTTCCTGGTCTCGATGTAGTACAGGTTCACCTTGAACACCCAGAAGCGCTTCTAGGAGTCTTACACAGTTGTAGACATGCAAATTTGTAAGTAACTTGTCATCATAGTATCTAGAACTTGGATTCAAGAAAGCTGCTGACCACATAGTGAAACGTCGCACAATATTACAGAACATCATCATTGTAGAGCATGTAGGGATAAAGTCACAATGTTCAGTACCTTGGTCTCTATTGTGAGCGAAAGAACCTGTGTCAGTGTAACATAGCAGCAAGCGAGAGAGAGAGAGAGAGAGAGAGAGAGAGAGAGAGAGAGAGAGAGAGAGATCCTAAAAATCGCGTGTATAAACGCGGCTAGATCCTTAAAATCGCATATATAAATGCGGCTAATCTATCATACATGCGAAAATACATGCGTTTCTACACGCGACGACCTGTTTAAACTAAAAATAACCCGCCTTCCCCAAATAAACATTTTGAACTAACATATCTGCTCTCTTTCGTTTTCGCCTCTTCCAACAAACACTAAACCTAAGTGCAAGGAGCAGAGAAGGAGCACACACGGGTGAAGGAAACCAACCAAAAAAAGAAGACTCACGTTTTCAGAGGTGAGTCAGTTTGTCCTTTGCCTTGTCTCTTTCCTCAGATTTGTCCTCAGATTTGTTTATGTTATTTTCTCTTTGCTTTTTGGGTTTATCTCCGTCCTTTTTCTTCTTTGGTTGCGATTTTGGGTGAACGATTCTGACAAGGGCGACAGTGGGCCTTTTATAAGGAAACATTGTCGGAGGTCGGTCGCTTTCAAAATTTTTTTTACGCAGGTTGCGTGTAAAAACGCGTGTATATCTGCGTGTATCCTGTCTGCACAGACTGTTCATGCGCATATACACGCGTTTTTGGACGGGTGTATACACGTGTTTCTGGACGGGTGTATACACGAGACTGTGTTTCCTGTTTCTATGGTTTGCAAGCTGATAGGTGGCTTGGATGATGATATTTGTGTGAGTCAAAAGACAGCCCATGATGTACATGAGGATTATTTTTGTAGATTCTTTATGGATATTCCAGGTTCTTCATCCGATCCATTTGTGTACAGCAATTGGCTGATGGAGATGCTAAATCATTTTGGGCGCCATTCTGGTCCAGTTGAGCTTACAGAGTACATGTATGCCCATCCCCCTCCTTCCATGCCTGGTGTCTATACCCCTACCGCGAGTATCCGGGGCACTCCACTGCCGTCTATGCCTACGAGTCCGACGAGACGGCATGCAGCTTCTCCTCTTCCCTGCCCACCGAGGAGACATACCTCGTCCCAGACACACTCACGGACACCCTCCCAAGCACTGTCACGTCAGGGCTCATAGCCACCATCACGTACTCCCTCAGAGCCACCGTCACGTCAGGGCTCACAGCCACCGTCACGTAGACAATCCCCCAATCATGACTCCACCCGCAGCAGTAGGAAGAGTGGGAGTGGAGGATGCGGCGGGTGCTTTGGTGGGGGAGGTAGTAGGGCACGCAGTGAGAGAGGAGATAGAGGGAGAAGAGTTAGAGGAGACAGTTCAGAAGAGGAGGAGATGAGAGAGGTGGAGGGAGTGATCTGCTATGCTGTGACGGATAGGGGCAGGATAGTGATGGATGTGAGGGGAAAAGAGGTAATGGAGTACATGCGTGGGGTAGTATCAAACTTGTATAGAATTTGTTTTATTAAATTTAAAGATCAATCTGAGAGCTTGAGCATTTCAATCAAGTCATTGTTTTTGATAGCAGACTTGATTATAGCAATTCTCTCTAGAGGATTATCCAATAAAAAATCTCCCACACTACTCATAGCAAGCCTCATCCATTTCTTTTTGCAGCCCCATGTGTTGCTAGGCGTGTAACACTCTTAAACTATCTATATCTCTCTCTTGACCCAAATGAAGTTCTTTTTAATTGGGGTTTTTGGAGTGCATGTTCCTCAAATTTTTTGTTAGTTTGTCTAAGCTCTGTTATCTCTTCCTAAGATGATTAAAGTAGTCTTTCTAACTCATTTACACGTTGAGTTTCTAGCCCTCTAACAGATTGCTTGTACACACCAAGCAAAGTTTCAGCCATGTGTGTGTGTGTGTGTGTTGATAATGGGAAATAGGAGCTTGATTATTCAATCTTGAGCAGTATCCAAATAAGCCTTCTCTACCATCCCCAATGAATTGAACAAGATCATGCGAAATGCTAAATGATTGAGGCTTACTAGTTGATGGATCAAGAGGGTATAAACCTCCTTGAACCCACAAATCTACATGCTTCTTCCCTTATGCATGTAGTCTTTGAGCTTCAGCCTCACATGTAAAGCTTTATGATGAATACTTCTCCATGTGCAATAGTCTTTGTCAAGCACCAAGTTGATATGGTGTCTTTTCTTTGAGTGAGGATCAACCCTTGGAGTCGCTATAGTAGTAAAAATGATTCAAAGAGAAAGCAAGAGATGGCAAGGAGAGAAAAAAAGATAGTAAAAAGAAAAGACAGGGAAAAACTCATGTCATGCCCTATAGAAGAGAGAAGTATGTTATGGATTCAAATATTTAAAATAAACTTATTTTAGAAAACGTATACTAAAGTATGTAAGACGACCACCAAGGATAGGTGAATTAAAGACACTATAGATACGTGATGGATGGCATATTGAAGACACTCTCCTCTAAATATAGGTAAAAGAGATGCATTTAATATAACTATTTTTCTCTACTATTTTAGTTAAATCACTTTGATTAAGAAAGTTAAATCCGATCCTTATATGACCCTTTTTTTTTAAATTTTGGCCCCAATATATGGTGCCTAGATGTAGAAGGGTACAAAATTATATAGCTACTAATCCTTTCTTCTCCCAATGGGAGACCTCTCTTCTATCTCACTCACTCAATCACACATACACACACAAAAATGTACTTTCGATATTCCATGTTTCTCCAAAACAGGGAAAAATCACTATTTGAATATGATCAATATACTTTTGATAATTTTTTTCAATGGACACTAAAGGCGAGAGCAATGTAATCCATGTCTATTAAAAAGAGAGAGAATTTATCATAAAAAAGTGGAAATTAAATAATAATGTGAAAATTATGAATGTCCTTTCTTTTGAGATGAGGAAGGAGATGCTTGCATAAAGGGTTTTCCTCATTTTCAACAAATTTGGGTCCTAAATTCTTTATCTTATTTATTCTCTAGAGTTTCACTTAAAAAAATGAACACTATGCTTTTTAAATGTTTAAGTAGCTTCAACAAGGAAAGCTTCCTCCCAAACAAATTTGGGAAAATTGAACACTCTGCTTCTCAAATGTTTATTGAGCTTCATGTCAAATGTTTATTGAGCTGCATGTCAAAAAATGCTTAATCTTATGGTCAAAAAATGCTTAAGATTATTACACTCCCATGAGATCATAAATAGTGCTTCAAATTCACCAAGTCATGAGTTGAAGACACTTCACCTCTACTTCATGCCTTCTTTTAAAGGGATGTAAAAAAGCGCAAATTTGAGGTCTACACACAAATGACCCAGTGTCCTTAGAATAGAATAGTCACGAGTTAAACAATGCCTCTTTGAAAAGAAAGTTACCTTCATCTTTGATGATCACGTCATTTTGAAGCTCCAACATGAAATATTAAATATCAATTCTTTGATCATGAAACCTCAATAGAATACCAATTTTTGGATCATGTAACCTCACTAGATCCACATGCCCACCTCATAATATAATCATGAATTAAGCAACACTTTTTAAATCATTTTTAAAACACGTATTAAATATCTTGAAAGTTTTTATCATGAAACCTCACTAGATCGACACGCACGGCTCATAATATAGTCATGAATTAAGCAACACCTTTTAGAGCATTCATCTTTATTGATCACATCACATAAAATAGTCATGAGGAAAGCAATGCCTTTAGAAGAACCTTTATCTTTATTATCACATTATCATTAAGCTTTGAAAATATGAAGAGTAATTAACAAGGTTCCAACCCTACTGGAATTATGATTTACTCTATATAGTGATTAACAAGGTTCCCTATTGGAATTATGATTTACTCTACATAGCGAGTAATTAACAAGGTTCCAACGCTATTGGAGTTATGATGTACTCTAAAGAAGACCCTATTAATAGAGTTTATCTATAGCTTACCCTTAAGACCATATTTATAATAGAGTTTACCTATAACTTACCCTTTTATTTAAAGAGTTCACCTATAGCTACTTGGTCACAAATCACGTGAATTGTGTAACTCAAGCATATTGACCACCCTCTTACCCTCAAAAAATCATGGAGTTTATATTTGAATGAAAATGTAGCTAACTATAACAAAATTAAAAAAACATGATATATATATATATATATATATATATATATATATATATATATCCTAATATTCAAGAATTACAAAACGCATTTAAAAACGGGGCCTGAACATTGAGACGATAATGAAAATGAAATTGAGAGCCACAATAATAATCTTGTTAAATAGGAGTCATTTGGAACGACATTGAAACTAAATTGCAATACATGTATTTACATTTGGCAAAGCGTAAGAGAAACATGGCCGATTATTTATCAACCGAAATTTTGCAAGCATGCAATTATATCCTAGCTCAAACTCATATATTATATAGACCAACAAAATGAAAAGATTACATTGATGTCTTCCTGTGGGTTTTGCTTGCAAGAAACCATGCAAAACCCTACCAATTATGATGCTCTCTCACTGACATTATTGGGTTTTTGCCTGCAGAAACGCATGCAAAATAAGACCGGCCAAGTGTTTGGAATAATATATTATCCATGCATGTAATTATCTTCCTTCGGTAGCCGCAAGAAGCTGCCATAGTGCTTTCAAACGCCATGCAAATGCGTTCCAAATTGCTGCAGTTACCTTAGGACAAACCATGCAAATGCTTTCCAAATTGCTGCAGTAACCTTAGGGCAATAATCTTGGGCCAGCTATGACGAGAATCATTAATTGCAAGGGTGGCAATTAATTAATCACTTATGGGTGGATTGATAAACCAGTGTCTAATGGGATGAAGTGGGCCAGCTATGACGAGAATCATTAATTGCAAGGGTGGCAATTAATTAATCACTTATGGGTGGATTGATAAACCAGTGTCTAATGGGATGAAGTATCCCTTGGAGCAAACATGACTATGCAAACACCAGCCAGGGTGATGGCAGCCCCAATACCATCCCATACATCAGGCATGGCTCCATCCAGGGCCCAACCCCATAGAAAAGAGACGCATATGAAGAAGCCACCATAGACTGCATAGGTTCTAGAGAACTCTTGCTTCTGCAAGGTGGGTAATACCCCCGAGGTCAGCAACACAACGCATCCCAACACAAAGATCCACCAGTGCCACCCATCTCTCTTCCATTTCCATATGCACCAGCCGCTTGAAACCTCGCATATTGCCGCAGATATCAAGAGGAGAATGGTTATGGCTGTATCTGCAGTAGATTTGGCAAACATGATGGGGAGATTAACAGAAGGGCACAGTTTTGAAGGGGGTGCAGGCAAGAAGATCAAAGCAAAGGTAGGCTTGAAAAAATGGAGTTGAAGAGGGTGGCAACGAGGGAGAAATGCTATAATAAAGCTTGTTTTTAGATAGAGAGAGAGAGAGAGAGAGAGAGAGAGAGAGAGATGGAGATCTCTCTATGTTGTCTGCCCTTATAGGCAGGCATCACATGCAACAAAAGCCACACTCTGCGTTGCACCTACCTACCTTCCCTTGCCACGTGCCACCTCATCTTTCATAGATCCATCTTCTCCCCCTTTCGCCTTTGGCGAGGGCCTCTAACTCCACTTGCCCATCTACCCCAACATCAGTTTCTGCAAACTACGTGTGTTGTTTTGGAGCTTGTGGGTGACGAAGCCATACGAGTGGTACCCACTTTGCCATGTCACTTTGTCTCATATTTATCATATGCATAACCCCTTCTCAATACCCTTTGTGTGTGTGTGTGTGTGTGTGTGAGAGAGAGAGAGAGAGAGAGAAAGACATGGTACATTAACCTCGTTTCATGTACTGGCCTCTCGTGCTCTTATAGTTATTTATTTTTCAATTTATCTTCATGAGAATTTCATTAAAAGTACTACTAAGATAGAGGTGATTAAAGTAAATTGCTACAAATGACGTGTTCTCTTTTTCTCCTTGCCCATAGAGTATATATTAGTTTACATGACACAGAGCCACCCACCACTAGTCAACTAGCGGTGGATCGAGATTCAAGATACCATCTTATGAAGACCCATGAGGTAATGCAAGGCTCGTCACTTGTCATTGTTATTTCTTGAACGGTGGTTTGCAAGATGAGGTTATCTAGTTTTGTTTAGTGGGCGCCCTTGAACATGAATTTTTTCAAGAAGAATAGCTAATCTCTCCTAGTTAGCCAAGGAGTTTCACTTCAAAGTCTTCTAATGAAACATCACATGCAAAGTTGGGCAACTAAAACTATAATCCGATCGAATATCCAATAATTGCATGCAAAGCCCCTTTTGTTTGGGCACAAAAATTGTATACAAGCCCTGTCCGTAGGTTTGGACAAGTACACTAAATATGAGTAAATTGCCTAAAACTTTTACATTATTACTCATATGATGTTTTCACTTTGCATATTACAAATTCACACGACATAGAGCTTAACTTGATTTATCAAGTAATTTTTTATGTATTCTACTATTTTCTATATTATTTAAAAGACATTAAAATTATTAAAAAATGTACTATTTTGTCCTCCCACCACATCTACCATTTAAACTGCTCAATTTGTATGGATCTGGTGATGAATTAGATTGGGGAAGATTAGTAGAATGTGGATCTAAGGTAAAATTACAAATCTAACGGTTGAATTTTTATAGATATACTTTGTAAAATATGTTATGATTGTCGGAGGCCCATTAAAACAATTGTAATTTAATTCTAGAAAATCAAGTATTGAATCTTTTAATCTAAAAACTCTAGGGGATCGATATACTTGTTACCATGAATTTATTTAAAAAAATTGGCTTTATTTGAGTATGGGAAGGTTTATTTTCAATTCTCCCAAGTGAAAATTCCCATATTGTGTTCAGTCTCCCCTTTTCAAGTCCAAAACCAATCCTAGTTAGGTTTGGAAATCTAGGCTTAGTAATCTTCAAAGCCTAGACATCATGCCATGTGTGAGCCTTGGGTGGGCACAAATCTTATATGTACATGCCACTTTATGAGACCTCCTAGAAGAGAATAGGGCAACTCTCCACCAACCACTCGATATAGACCCTAGCCAGCTAACTATAGCCTTGGCCGTCTACACTAGTCCGGACTCCCTTAAACCGCCGAACTCCCCCTAGCCTTACCCTTGTGTTGACATTACTCCATCCTTTTGGAAGAGTTTTTGTTCTCGAAAGAGATGGTAGGATATTGGGTCTTGAGAGTACTAACATCCTCCCAAGTAGAACCTTCTTTCGGTTTATCCTTCCACTTAACTAGACACTATTGTTTAATTCTGTGACGAGTTCACAATCTAAGATGCACTCTGGCTCGTGTGGTAAAACCAGAGGCTCAATTAAATCTATAAGAACACCTATATCCACCACATTGGCATCTTCGCCTAGTCGTTTTCGCAAATGACTAACATGAAAAATTGGGTGAACCTTGGAATATTCTGGCAGAGCTAGCTTTGTAGGCAACTTCACCTACATGCTTAAGTATTGTGAAAGGTCCATAATACCTAGGCGATAACTTTGGCACTTTTCTCATCCTCAAAGTTTCTGAACTTAGGGGGAAACCTTGAGAAATACTTGGTCACCTTTTTCGAATGTGACCACTCTGTGGTCTTCGTCCGCATAATGCTTGTAACGATCTTGGGCCCATTACATTTCCTTAATGATCTTCAGCATATCGTTATGATCTTGCAGAAAATTTTAACCTTTTGAATTCTTTCAGTAGCTAACCGCACAGCTACAAGGGATCGAGGTTGAAAGCCATACATAAGCATGAAAGGACTAAAGCCCGTAGTGACATGCTTCACACTATTATAGGCAAATTCTAAAATTGGTATAAGTAATCTTCCCAATTGGTTTGCCGTTTACTCACATATACCCTTAGCATATCCTCAAGTACTTGGTTGACCCTTTTTATCTGACGATCACTCTGGGGGTGGTCAGCAATGCTCATACTGAGTATTATGTCCAACCTCTTGAACACTGCTCGCTAGAAGTGATTATTAAACTTCTGATCTCTATCATTTATTGGCTAGCAACCCATAGAGTCAATAGATATTCTCAATGAAAAGCTAAGCTAACTATGGAATTTTCATCGTGGTTTTGGTCGGAATAAACCGAAACATCTTGGTCAACCTGTCCACTACAACCCAAATGGCACCATGGCCTCTGCTAGTTGTAGGTAGACCTACAATAAAATCCATAGAGATGATTTCCCACTTACCAGCAGGGATCTCTAAGGGTTGTAACAACTCGCCTATCTTAAGATGCTCAGCCTTATTGATCTCGCATTTTTGACAATGGAAAACATATTCTTAGATGTTCCTGTGAAATCTAGGCCAATAGAATTGCCTTCTCACTAAGGCATGGGTCTTTCTAATTCTAGGATGAATGACACTTGGACTACCATGACACTTATAAAGTAGTTGGCGCCTAGTGTCTAAGTCCGAGGGCACACATACTCTTCCTTTGTGTAACAAGTACCCATTATCAATGGAAAAATGCTTCCAATGATTAACCTCATCTCTAGAAAGAGAAGAGCTGGATGTGGAACTATCATCTACACTCACTACTATGGAGTGGGAGGGATCCCTGTGTTTAACAAATTTCCACACCTTTGCATATCACTAATCATGTTCGCACTTGCTTTTAAGTGAATCTAAAAATTCACTTTTCAACTCTGTGAAACTTAATGAGTTGACTTGAGGCATGTGACTTAAGGCATCAGCCACAACATTGTATCGGTGTAACGCCTCCGCTATGGCTGCGTCTTCCTCAAGCCGCCATAGCCTAGGCGTGGAGAAGAAGAGAGGGTGGAAGTCGGTTCACCTCCCAACCATATAATGACGAGTTAGGGTTTCTCGTTGGGTTTTATACCAAAACCCTGGCCTGTGTCCACACCTCCTAGCCCGGTCGCCCATCTTACTTAAGAGCCGTGCTAACTTCGATGTGTACACACATCGACCAAACCCTAGCGCCCATTAACCCCTGAACCCCGCTAGCATTAATAATACTCTCGAGACTCCGAAAGCTATTAACTTATGCTAGGGCTCGACTTCCGTAGGACCATAGTCCTGACAATCGGCCCTTGCGATACTTGAAAGTCGAATTCTGAGGATCTCTGCCCATCGAGCTTTACGACCTTTCAAATCAGTTTGAGTTGTCAACCATTTGATGCTCTCATGATCAAAAACAATCTCAAACTTAGCACCGTAGAGATAATGTCTCCACTTCCCTAAAGCATAAATGATGGTATAAAGCTCAAGCTCATCTGCAGAATAATTCCATTGAGCTCTATCCAACTTCTTGCTTTTAAAGGCTACCAGTCTTCCTCCTTGAAGAAGTACAACACCAACTGTATGGTCACTAGCGTTAGTTTTAACCACAAATGGTTGATTAGGGTCTACTATTGCCAACACATGTATGGTCACTAGCATTTGTTTCAACTACAAATGGTTGATTAGGGTCTACTATTGCCAACACATGTATGGTCACTAGCATTCGTTTCAACCACAAATGGTTGATTAGGGTCTACTATTGCCAACACATGTATGGTCACTAGCATTCGTTTCAACCACAAATGGTTGATTAGGATCTACTATTGCCAACACATGTACGGTAGCTATGGAAACCTTAAGACGATCGAAACTTTGTTGTTGGTCATCACCCCAAGCAAAGTTGTGACCCTTAGATTTTAATTGGTCCGTCATTGGAACCACTAACTTAGCATAATCCCAAATGAATTTGCAATAGAACCCTGCCAACCCAAAGAATATTTGTAATTCCTCCAAATTGGTTGGATGAGGCCACTTAAGGATTACCTCTACTTTTGTAGGATCCATTTGAATTCCCTCTAGCGAGATTATGTGACCCAAATAATGGATCTCTGAGGCAAAGAACTCTCACTTACTCTCTTTATCGTAAAGTGTGTTTTGCCTTAGCAAATCGAATAGTAATTGTAAGTGTTACAAATGCTCTTCCTTGGTGTAGCTAAAGATCAAAATATCATCAAGAAATACTACAATGAATCAACTAAGATACGGGCATAACATGCTATCCAAAAGCGTCATAAATGTAGTTGGAGCATTAGTTAGACCAAATGGCATAACTAAAAACTCATAATGTCCAAATTTGGTATGAAAAGTTGTCTTAGGAACATCCTCCATGCGGATGCAAACTTGATGCTAGCTCGATCTTAAGTCAATCTTGCTAAAGTATTGCGCACCTTGCAATTGATCAAAAATCTCATCAACTCGTGGGTAACAAATACTTATTCTTTATCGTAATTGCATTCAAACTACAATAGTCCACGCACAAACGCATAGACCCATCTTTTTTTTTTCACCAATAAAATTGGTGATGCCCATGTCGAATTGCTAGGCCTAATGAAGCCCCTAGCGAGGTAGTTAGCACGTTGACGCTCTACCTCACTGGCTTCACTCGCGTTAAGCCGATATACGGAGGCTTGCAGATTGGTTTAGCATCCTTGAGCACTTCAATGGCATGTTGGACATTGCGCTCAGGGAGCAAACCAAACGACAAGTCGCTTGGAAACACATCACAAAATTCAAGAGCAAAAGACTTCACAAAGAATTAGAAACTTGTGGAGTGAGCTTAGGAAAAATTTGAGGTTGTTCATTATTATGCATAGCACTAACATGTTGTTCACATATGACAGAATTGAGAGATTTAATACATTGTAAATCATGAAGAGAAGTATCACTTTTTGTACCCTTGGTAGACATACACAAACTGGAATTAAAATCATCACTTTTCGTACCCTTGGTAGACATACAAAAACTGGAATTAAAATCATCACCACTAGCATCATTATGAGACAAAACTGAAGGAGACATGTAACACAAAAAGAGATTTTCTATTTCATGAGCATGTACAAGGCGGTCCACTTTAGAAGAACAAATAAGTGGAGATGGGGGCACATCGCGCTCACCTTGCAAACGAACTTGTTTACCATTGACCTCAAAATCAAAAGTATTATCTAGATAACTATGAGAAAGAGATGGTCCTAAATGAAACAACCATTCACGACCCAAAATAATATCAGCTCTAGTAATATGCATAACCTAAAAATCTAAGTGCATTTCATGTCCCTGAATAATGAGTGGCACTTGCTTAACCACCGTGTCCCATACATGCTTATCATGCCCATTAGCAAGAGCTACCATGTATTTATGATCACTAGGGCTTTGTGGCAATTTTAATTTTTTAACTAAGTGATAATTCAAAAAGTTGTGTAGCCCCATCGTCAATCATGATACGAACCCTTTGTCCATTGATGTGTCCATGCATCCAAACCAAATCATAAGGCTCAAAAGAGGATACCCACATCATAGAGGTTACATAACACTCATGCGTGGTATTGGCATACTTAAACCTCATAAAACTTTTGAGAGGCCTCAAATGGCAAGACTTGCACCGTGTGCACTGCCTTACTACCGCCCTTATCGATATCCTTGCCATGATTCTTTGGACAATTCTGTTTATTGTGATCAACAGCCATGAAAATAAAACATAATTTTTCCTTTTTGGCTCACTCATAATCTTGTGGAGACAAGGGACCCCTTGGCCCCTTAGCCTTCTTAACCATGTCACTACCTTGTTTGGCCCCCTTTTGTTTGTTCCCCTTAGAACTATGAAGTCGGATGCTCCAACCCAAGGTGTATGGGCCATGCATTTCTTCTCAATATTACCATCGAAAATGTATGCACTCTTTATGGCCTCTTCTAAAGTTTTAGGGTATTGGGTTTTAACCTTAGTCTTATATTCATTATCTAAACCATGCAGAAAACCTCGTACTTTCTGAAAATCATCGAAACCCTCAAGCTTGAGAATTATCTCGCGATACTTAGAAATATATTGGTTCAACGTAAGACCTTCCATCTTACAGCTGTCCCAAGCATTCCAATTGTGATCGTTCTCGTTCTCAGGCAAGAATTCTTTTCGAAAAAGTGCCGAAAAAGTGCCTAAAAAGCAGCCCATGACGTAGGTCGATCGCTCGCTGAGGCTCATCCACCACTTGTAGGCCTTGCCCTCAAGCATAAGACTTACCTTGAGAGCATGAATAGCATCAGGAGAATGCTTCAAAAGGTACAAGTCTATCCACTTTTGTAAAAAAGTATTCATTGCAACTTTATTACGCTCCTTCTTTTCCCTGCGAAACACAAGAGGCTTCATGCTCTTGAGCATAGGTAACACTTCCTGATTCCCAGGCATTTCGGTGTCTTGAGTTGAGCCCCGCAGGGGTAAAGGCCCCTGGAGTATCAACTGGGACACTTCGAAACCCTGAATTAGCGACCAACTGCTGGAGAGTTGCTTGCATGGTCTGTAAACTTTGAGAAAGAACAAGTAAACTTTGTTGAACACGTTGTGTGTGTGATTCTAATAAAGTGTGTGCGTGTAAATCCACAAATCCGTGGTCACCCGCATCTAGATTAGCCACATTGGTATCCGAGAGAGAGAGAGAGAGAGAGAGAGAGAGAGAGAGAGAGAGAGAGAGAGAGAGAGAATGATTGCTCTCCTCGCGAGTCGAAAGAGAGAAAGGGACAGAGGGAAGACTTCCTCTTGCGCAGGAGTCGAGATGTGCACCGTTTCTTTGTTGTGCGGCTATGGGAGCTTCCCACGCAGAGAAAAGCAGAGGATGGTGGAAGGAACTGCTCTATCAATATGAGACCTCCTAGAAGAGAATAGGGCAACTCTCCACCCAACCGTCGGATATAAACCCTAGCTTGTTAACTATAGCCCTGGTCGTCCACACTAGTAGTCCGGACTCCTCTGAACCGCCCAACTCCCCCTAGGCAGACTCTTATCCTGACACACTTTATGTCCACATCAGCTTCGAGAGGATTGCCACATCCACCCTCTATGTCAACAAGTTGACTTCCCAAGTCATCATTAATGCCACAACTTCTTGTCACCTTTGCATACCACCTCGCACTTGGTGACATGGCATGCCACATCATGGAATGCCATGTCGTGCATCTTTCCATGTCATCCATCTATATGTTAACCCATGTAGACATGGGGAGTATAGCCACATCACTTGAAATAGTGCCACATGGCATGTACGCATGACACATCCACCTTTCCATTTTTTTCAATTTTTTTTAAAATTTAGTATGTTTTTAGTATTTTCCAAAAAGAGAATAAAAATATAAATTTTAAAGAATAAAATATATATAACTTATAAATATAAAATAATTTAAAATCACTAATTTCAAAGGATTATATTTCTAAAATTAGATAAATAGTAAAATTTTTAAAAGTCCATGTTATTTCATTAAAAAATAATAATTTTTAAATTTAATATTTCTTGAAAATATTTTGTGTAGAAAAAACCGTTGAATAAAATTTAAAAAAACACATTATGGAAGAAAATGTAGTTATATTATAAAATAAAAGATATTAAAAATATATTTAATAATGATAAATATTTAAATTTATAAATATTTATTATTAATAATCTTGATTTTTTAAAGTGGACAATAGATTTCTTTTTATCTTTATGTTTAGCTTAATTATCCAATCAATCACGTACTATATACATAGGAAATCCAATGAGATGTGAAGTGGATAAGCTATTTTTTCTATATAAACACACATCCTAGTAATATCCCACACACATCTCTAGTACTATCCCATCATTGAGCCTTCCTAATTTTCTCTCTCTTAGCTTCCTTGAGAATGAGTTCTGAAAGTCGTAGGAGTCGGAAATGTGATAGGACTAGACTTTTCCCCGTCCACCAAGCTCAAGAGGAGGAGAGGAAAAGGGTAGCTTGTGAGAGAAAGAGAGAGTGGAGAGCACGTCAATCGAGCAACACTTTCCGTTTGGCGACGATCCAAGCCTTGCCCCTCCTCTTGCTCTCCCTCCGCCCTCTTCTCCACCACTGTCGCTTAGTTTAGATAATCCACATGAACGAGCCCTTCCTCCTTCTCTAGAGCCCCTTCTCTTCCATTTCCTTCTCTTTCACAAGAACCCACCCCCCTCCTTTGGGCGCCCATAGTACGGATAGGAAAGAACTATCAAAATCAGGGGCTCATCTTCATGCCCATGCAATCTTCAAATCCTATTTCAAAGACCTCACACCTTCATCATAGACATGCGTGCTTGATGCTTTGATCGATTAGTCCAACATGGCCGAGTGCAGGGCACCTGCACCTGCTTTCTGACATTGGAGGTCGAAGAGAGAGGAGAGCTGGCATGGTGGCGTTACAAAGTGTTCGTCGTTCCTCCAATATTTCTCTTGGACTTCTCTTGACACCCAAAAGTATGAATGACACTTAGTGAAGCCTTCAAATTTTAGGCTTGCTCATGTGCATTACGAAACATTGGTAGAATTGGTGCCCAATTCTCAAAGACAGAATCCGGGTTCTAACCTTGACCCCCATTTGGCCTAAAGGGTGATTTAATTCACTCACCAACTAAAAAATTCAAGCAAATGACATCTCATTTTTGCCTAAGAACTTTTATTCAGGCTTATTTTTGATGGTGTATTAATTAATGCCCGCTAACCTTACCCTCACCCTCCTACCTTGCTAGCTCTCTCCCTCAGTGCGACTGAGAGCTTCCTTTGTCAAAACCTCTCTTCTTTCCCACCTGCCCAGCATCGAAGATCGCTCTTCTGCCCTTGAATTTATAAGCACCAAGAGCTAGGTAATTATAGTATGTTTTTAAGTTTGGTATCTTTTCTTTTCTGGAAATATACTATAATTAAAACATACTATTTAAATTTTTAAACATACTATTTTTGAACATTATAATTTACAATCTTAAAATAATTATTCTAAAGATTCAAAAGTTTATTTAATTAATAACCATTAAAAAAACGTGTTGGGTGCTTATTCTCTAGATTCTCAAAATTTGAAAATTCAATTTATATTTTAGCTCAAAAAAACCCACAAAATTTTATTAGCAATAGCGTCTCTGATATGGAATTAGTGCCAGCGTCTCTGTAGTTCAAAATGATTTCTTTGTTCGCACCACCCCCATCACTACACCCCGTTTCTACTCGTAATAATTATCTCCCACGCTGCCTCCTGCCCAATGGAGCTTCACGGAAGAGCCTGTCTTTTAGCCACCACAGGAGCAGGCTATGCATGGCAAGAGTGAGATTCAGTAGCCAGAAGTCCCTTGGTTTCAGGCAAGAGCTGACAACAAAGGAAGAAGAAGAAGATGAAATAGAAGGAGAAGGAGAAGTACAAGAAAGCAAAGGCAGCTATCGGGATTTTACAGGGTAGGTCAATACAATTTTTTTTGTCTTTGCTATTGAATTTTGATGATTATTTCGTCGGTAAATATTCTCTCAATTTGTAAGGCTGCATATATTCCAACCTTATAGTTTTCACAATAGCAGATTGGGCCTGTTCTGGGCAGTTTTTACAACAGCAGTTGGGTTTGAGATGGTCATTGGGCAGTTTGCAATGCTAGACTAGGGAAATTTTCCCAACAACAGGTGGGGCTTAAAGGTTTCTGGCGAGTTTTCAATGCCTGTTTCATGGAGTTTTTGTAATTACAGGTGGGATTTGAAAGGGTTTTGGTTTATTTCACGGTGCTTGTTTTGGGTGATCTTGGGAAGAGGGATTTGATCAGTTTGTACGTTCTGTTTTGGTGCATCTTAAGAAGGATCAGGGATGTTTTGGGCTGTTGCAGTGTTTTAACTGTGGCAAGCATGGGGCAGGTTTCTGGAGGAGGCTTTTAAGGATGACAGAGAGCTTCAAGATATCATTGGGGATAGCATTGGGGATCCAGAAGAAATGCGAAAACGGGTATAACTCTACCCCTTTCATTGGCGAGCGACCTTTGTTGAAAATATGCTTCAAAACTTGTAAAGAACCTCCCCACTTCTGCAGGTCAATGAGAGGGTTAAAAGAAAGGAGAAGGACATTTTGCAGGCTAAGACTGGTTCTGCCATTCCAATGAAAGTTTCTTTCAGTGAGTATGTGCTCCGTTCTTGTCCTTGGGGTAGACTTCGCATTTGATTTGATCCTTTTGTATGTAAACTATGCCTTAACTCGCAAATAAAGCCTGGATTATGCAGCTTTGATGCTACCGATTCATACATTTGGATGGAACTTTACAACTCTCCTTCAGAGAAGGATATTGATATTATTGGTAGTGTAAGTTGCTATTGTTACCCTTTGGCATGCATAGCCATTGCATAGCTATTTGGTACCTTCAAGTCATCACAATTCATGGCGTACTTGTTGTTTTGAGTATCCCTTTACATACAGTATTGTGATGCATGCAGGTTATTCGTTCATGGTACCTGCTGGGCTGTCTCGGAGGCTATAATTCCTTGAATATGCAGGTGCTTGTCACTGTATTTGAGTTTATGAAAGAAACTATTTGCAGCCTGATTTTTGAACTTGCATAAGTTTTGCTTGTTGTTTTTTAGTTAAAGGTGGTTAATTGAACATTAAAACTGCTTTATCTTAGAGTGTGAGGAGGTAGTTCGCATTTAATGCAGGAAAGCAGTCTGGTATGCGGTGACATGCTCAGCTCTGCTAGCAGAAGTTGAGCACACACAATGAGAAGACTCTTGGTAAACAATTTGAATTGGTTAGTGCAGTCAAGAAAAGAAATGAATCAATGTGTAGGCAGGGGGGACACTGAAGAAGAAAGATGGAAAAAACATGGACGATGGCTCCTAACATGGTTAAAAGGAGTAGAAGTGACAATCAGATTGGAATTAACAGCATACGGATCAGCAGAAGCACGTGTTCACAGGAAGCGAGTCTAGAGGGGCAGCAGTGAGATGTGTTTGGAAGGGATGTGTGACATCTTGAAACAGGCATAAATAAAACATATGTAAGATGTTTGTAAGATATGTATATGTAAGATGTTTGTATATGGGCTCCACCGATCAACAGCAACAAAAGATGCGCTGGTAGTAGCAGCCAGATATGGATGCGCAGAAGGGCTGTACAGGCTCTGTAGCAGGCTGTACAGGGCCTGGAACAGGCTGTACAGAGCCTGAAAACAGGCCGTACAATGCCTGGACAAGCCGTACAGGCCAGGTGGCAGATTGGTGCAGACAACAGGGCCTAGGCGGACAGAAGTGCAGCAGACAGAAAGGGTTAAGAGACGACGATGGCTGTTTGAAAAAGCACATATGAAAGCCATCTATAGGGTGGCGTTTTTTTAAAAACAAAAAGCTATGCTATGCTTGTTTGAAAAAACACATGGGGGCTGTTTTTATAAAATGCAAGAAAGGGGAAACGAAGGGGGGGCAGTTTTTAGCGCACAGTTAAAAAAGGCTAGTCACTTAGGTGTTTTTTTTGCCCATAAAAGGGGAGGCCTTGGACCACTTGCACTCAGCCCGTGACGAAATCGACTGAAGGCAATTGGATTCTGAGACAGCTCTTCATCTATTGTGCATGGAGTACAGGTGTGTCACTTCGTTTTGCATGCTTTTCTCCAGTTTCTCACGTGAATTGTATGTTTTTCCCCCCGCTTTTCTGAATTTCAGAATCGGTCACATAGGTATTTTGCAGTAGCAGGCAGACCTTTCTTTCTATTTCTCCCTTTACCATGGCGGCATGACTCCTCTTTGTTGATGAGGTTTCCGACCATGAGGAAGCTCATCCTCAAGGGTCAGCGGAACACATGGAGGTGCACGGTGAGGTGGCAGAAGGGGTCAAGAAAACTTACTTCGAGGAGCAGATGGCACAATTCTGGGCAGAGTTGCGGGAAGAGATCCAGCTTTTGCAGGATCAGGTGGTTTTACTTTAGTGGGTGGTGATTGGTGCAATGGCTCCTCCGGGACCGGCAGTAGTAGCTCCTTCTTTTGCACCCGAGGCTTTTGCGGTGAGAAAAAGGAGAGGACTTAGGAGGTGGTTAACTCTTGAGTCTGAACTGCTGGGACGTACACTTCGAGTTCCACCCATTCTCAGAAGCCTGGAAGATTCAAATGGTTAGGAGTCTCCTGTAGGGGAAAGCCCTGAAATGGTGGAGAGAACTCAGCAATAAACCGAGTACTTGGGCAGATTTCGAGATGAGTTCCTCCAGGTGGAGGACGAGTCCGACATAGTGGTCAAGTTTATGGACTTGGACATGAAGAACATGTCTTTCGACATGTACTTATAAAGATTCAAAAAGTTGCAGTCCCGAGCAGCACACATGGATGCCACAACATTGTGTGCGTTTCTTATCTGTGGGTTGGCACGGGAACACAAGCTCCAAGTAAAGAATAATCATAGCAAGACATTGGAGGATATGCTAGGAGTTATGAAGAGACAATGGCCGGCGAGACTCAGAAGAATGTCTCTTAGAAACCTCAAACCACAAAAACCTCTGAGCAGGCTTCCAAGTGTAAACAAAAACTTAAGTCTGAGAAGGCTCCACAAAACCAAACCTAGTCTTCGGGTGAACCCAATCCGAAGAAGGATCAGAAGCACTAGTAGACTCCATTAGGGAGGGCAGGTGTTTCTCCTGCAATCAAAAGGGCCATACGAAGGCAAGGTGTCCAAAGGGAAAGAACAAGGCACAACTCATTTGACTGAAGTAACAAGTAACCCTCAAATTATTCCGTGGATACTATTGTTTAAGGTCAGAGTGCTTGCATGGGATGTGTTTTCAGTCTTCGGTCCTAACAACTTGATACATATGTGGGTTGGTGTCAAGAGAGACTATGCGCATCCTTTTGGTAGCACACACAACTTCGTTAATGCTAAACTTATGCCAAAGCTGGGAGTGAAGAGGCAACCAAGTGATCATGTGTATTGTGTGAACTTGGTGGGGACATGGACAGATATCTATTCATAGTTAAATGTCCATGTAGATTGGAAGGGTCGTGTTTTGTCCTTGTTAATGGAAGAGCTCTAGTATGTTTGAAGGGTGATTTTGCGGCCCCCCCCTCTATTTTTGTAAACTCAACAAGACTTCGTAATATGCTGATTGGTGGGGAGATCACCATGTAAAAATAACCAAAAGAAATGAGAGATCTGGCTCCTTCTGTACGAATGCTAAAGCCTTTGCCAATATCTATGCTGTATCACTGGAGAGATATCATAACTCTCCCAATGAGGCCTGAGAGTAGGGATCCTATGCATCTGTTTAGTGATGAGAAGCATGACATTCTGGACCGTGAAACCGAAAAAGGGAAGGCTTTTCAATGGATTGATTCATCAATCCACTCCCACTCTCCTGGACCCCATTGAAGATATCTAATAGGACTGCCACCATATAGCCACAAACACCAAGAGCCATGAGTCACTATCTGAGGAGAAGGATCAACGAACTACCCCAAACGACCAACAATCCTCACTGGACTAAACCTAGTATTTGGGATGATCCCCTCCATGCTACATCTCCTCAATCTCCCTCCAGGCATGATAGAATAGATGATGCAATTTGTAGCCTCCTGGCCCAGGAGACAATGACCTGCAAAGGCATGCCTATCCTCGAAAAGATTCCCAGCCAATTCGGATGATAGTCTCCATGAAAGATCCCATAGAGCCACTCACGTAGAATAGCTACATCAATCTGATCAATACATATGCGTATGTGAGAGCCCCTAAGATGCTGAATGGATGCAGCTCTCCGATACACCGGAAGACTCTTAAAGGTCTTTCGAGCAAGAACTGTGTATGCACATCTCTCCCAACCTGACCATTGCATGTAACGAGATGCACCAAGTGGCCGACCGGCCTCATCTCTAATGAACTCGTTCCTGTCAGAATATGCAGCGGAGATGATGACCAAATCTGGGAACACGAGCAAAAACGCAGGCAGAAAAAACAGCACAAAAAGAGAGAGATGTAGGCGTGTAACTCTGCTCTGATATACACAAGAAGATCCCGAATATGATACAAATGAGGTATGGGGGCTGAGGACCTATATATACTCCCCTAGAGGGCAGTCGGCCAGCATAAGAGAAGCCCACGACTGATAAAAAAAGGTCCACGACTGCATAAATGCAGTCGGCCAGCTATCTGGTGCCAAAACCTGATCAAAACCAGTCGGCCAGCAGTAAGAGTGCCCACGACTGATAAACATCCAGTCGGCCAGCACTGTACTGCTCCTGGCACCCTCTGGCAGCCCTCCCAAGCCTCAGAAAAATGGGAAAAAATAGGGGAAAAATACGGAGAGTGGGGAAAAATGGGAAAACACCTCATAAGGGCGGGCACACCCACAACAAAGGCCCTGGTGTATAAATCTAGACAGGAGATGACTTCTAACACCCCCTCTCAGCTCCTGGCTGTGTGACCAACCACTGGGAGCTAGGGTGCCGCCTGAGCAAATCCTGAGAGCGACTTCGTGAAGAGGTCCACCGTACTGTCCTCCGTCGAACAGAACTCCAGCAAGATGTCATCAGCAACAATCTGTTCACGAACAAAGTGCCTCTGGATGACCAAGGGTTCCTCCAGTGGAAGCCCAAACCTGCAATGTAACCTCCTCCTGCTCCGTAAAACTGCTCCTGGGGCATAAGTAGATCTCCTCGTGTCCGGATCTCCTCCCCAAACCGAGTCACTCCAACCGTGGAGTCTGACTCCTTCCAACAATCCCCCTCCTGTGTACAAGAGTCCATGATCCTTCGCATGCCGCAGAAACCACAGGAAACGCAATCCTGCCTCACAAAGAGACATCTGCAACCAAGAGCTCAACTGCCTCATCAGGAAGCTCCCGTCCAATCCGGTGTCCATCAACCAGATCAATGAACCATACAGCTTCTGAGTCACAGAGACATCACACTGCTCACAAGGATCAACACCTGTTACGGTGCACAAGCAAGTCCTGGAAACCTGATGAAACCTGTCAACCACCCCCTCTGAATCCGAAACCACAAAGCCTGGAGAAACCACCTCCTTCTGCAAGTATTCACCTGTCACCTGCCTGGCTTTCCGAAAGGTCTCCGTGGAAAGAACATCCTCATCTACTGGAAGTTCTATGTCCCGAACACGACGAGACATCAGAGCATAAGTGACCTGTTCAGCTTCCTCTGACTCACGAACACAAGAACTACCAACCTCAGTACTGGAAAGTTCCTGCCAACTGCTGCCATCTACTGGCAAGCTATCCACCATCTGGTCTCGGAAAGCCCACACCTACAGCGTATCCACACCTGAGTAGCTATTACCACACTGCCACTCATCACAATCTTGAGGACCTGGGAGAGAGAGTGCTGAAAGCCTGTAGACTCCATTCTCCACTCCACCTTCCCAAACCACTTGGCCTGTTGCTTTGTCCCGGAGAGCAACAAAATGCTCATCAAACTCCACCCGTACGCCAGTCTTGCACACCTGATGCACTGACAACAGATGAAAACCAAGTGCCGGAACATACAACACCTGGGAGGAATGCTTCCCCCCTCTGCCATCGGGAACTATCTCCATCCTGCCCTCACTGTGAACTGGGATAGTGGACGTATCCCCAGTAAGAATATGACCAGAAAGCCTGCAGAGATCGTGTAAACCGGAACGGGAAGGAGTCATGTGCCTGGAAGCACCACTATCGAGAATCCATTCCCGAGTATCCGTTGCGGAGAGTCCTCCAATCTCCTCCCTGCCTGAAGAAAATGAAACATTGGTGTCCATCACCTCCAGGTGCACAAAAGCCGGAGTCTTCATGATTGCTGAGGAGTCTTCACCCTTCTCGGTCTTCCGCTTGGGACACTGCCTCCAGTAGTGGCCTTTCTCGCCACAATCATTACAGGTCCTCTCAGCCTTTAGCTTCTCGCGGTCAGCGTCGGACATCTTCTCAGAAGACTTCTCCGATGAAGCCTTCCCCTTGCCCGAGTTACGGCCTTTCGACCGTTGGCCAGTAAAGGCCTCCGAACCTCCACCCTGAGGAGGGTTCGTAAATCGTTCCTCCTGGTCCAAGACCATGGGCACAAGCTCCTCCCACGTGATGGTGCTGAGCCTGCCACTGGTAATCAACGACGAGTAGAATGCTGAGTACGAAGAGGGCAAATGTGACAGCAACGTGATGGCCATGTCCTCTGACGATATCTCCTTCCCAGCCTGAAGAACCTCCTGCTGAAGAGCCTGCAGCTTGTTAATATGCTCCCGCATCGTTGACGACTTTGCAGGGCTCATAACCCGCATCTGTACTTCCAAGGAAATCCTCTTCATGGGCGATACCCTGTTGTAAAGTGAGGCCAAATGCTGCCATATACCTCTGGCCAGCGTCATGTGCTTGACATGATTGATTACCTGCGGTGTGCAGTTGAGGAAAATAAACGAACGGACCCTGGCGTTGACACGATCCCACATCTGTGTCTGGGCCTCCCGGTCCTTTCGGGTTGACGGTAACTCCCCTTCCTCTACTTCCGGCCGTGGAACACCAACAACGACGAAATCGGCGAGATCGTAGGACTCCAGAACGGATTCCATCATCACCTTCCATATGCCGTAGTTGCTCCCGTCCAACTGACGGTCCACCGGGAACGTGGGGAGAGTCGGGATCTTCACATGTCTCTCGGCCATCTCAAACAGATCTGCCATAGCGGGGATGTACTCTGAAAAGGGTGGGTGGGTGGGAACAAAGAAGAACTGATACCTGCAAGTGGCTGTCCAGCAAATCAGCCCGCCTTCCTCTTGCTTCTCCTCTTCCCGAACAGTCCAAAACAGTCCACCAATCAGCCACAAAACAGCCCCCTCTTGCTCACACAAATCCCAAGACCTATCTAGAGCCTAGGGCTCTGATACCATGTCAGAATATGCAGCGGAGATGATGACCAAATCTGGGAACACAAGAGCAAAAACGCAGGCAGAAAAAACAGCACAAAAAGAGAGAGATGTAGGCGTGTAACTCTGCTCTGATATACACAAGAAGATCCCGAATATGATACAAATGAGGTATGGGGGCTGAGGACCTATATATACTCCCCTAGAGGGCAGTCGGCCAGCATAAGAGAAGCCCACGACTGATAAAAAAAGGTCCACGACTGCATAAATGCAGTCGGCCAGCTATCTGGTGCCAAAATCTGATCAAAACCAGTCGGCCAGCAGTAAGAGTGCCCACGACTGATAAACATCCAGTCGGCCAGCACTGTACTGCTCCTAGCACCCTCTGGCAGCCCTCCCAAGCCTCAGAAAAATGGGAAAAAATAGGGGAAAAATACGGAGAGTGGGGAAAAATGGGAAAACACCTCATAAGGGCGGGCACACCCACAACAAAGGCCCTGGTGTATAAATCTAGACAGGAGATGACTTCTAACAGTTCCACATACTAGGTTGTCTGTCAGCCTCGTCCAAAGACCTAGGGAGCCTTTGTCGCAAGAATGGTCTCATGCTTCTCCATGATTTGACAATGGTTGCCATAAGAGGGGGAAGATGGTGCCCTGATATCAGTCTCTGTGAACAAAAACCGTGTGTTGGGCAACCAATCCCTCCCAACACAGGGTGTACATCCGGAAATCTAAGACGAGAAAAAATCCTTCTTCCAAGGCTCAGTGCGTGGTAGGAAACCTTTGACCACAAGTTTGCAAAGCAACGCCCTGCACTGAACATCCGGATCAGTAATATTCAGGCCCCCCTCTCGTGTGGGATGAATAACTGTGAACCAAGCTACCCTGGCACATGTGTCTATGGTGCCATCCAAACCCGACCAAAGAAAATTGCAAATCAACCTCCGCAATTGACCAATGCACGCACAAGAGAATCACCAACAAGAGGCAATAAACCAAGCCGAGGCAAGCAATACCTGATTAGCCACCAATGCTTTGGAGGCTAAATCTCATCTCTTGGAGCTCCAATGAAGAAGCTTCTTCCGGATTCTCATAAGTACCGGAGCAAACTGCTGTGCACGAGAAATATCAACCCCAACCTCGCATCCCAAATATCTAGGAGTGCATTCCCTATTGATCCAAGTAAAACCAAGCTCTGCACCCCAAGCAACTCTCGGTGAGTCGCTAATCCAAAAACCAACAAATTTGTGCCAATTAATGAGTGTCCCTGCTGCCAAACAAAACTCTTCTAGTGCCACCTGGAAGGAACATAAGCATATGTGAGGCCTCCAAGAACATGGATGTGTCATCAGCTAACTCAAAGTCAAGCAGCTCCTCTTGATTACGAAGAGGTAACCTCAATCTAGAAATATACCAGCAGTGGAGCGGAGGAAAATGCTCATGGCCTCTGCAACTATGATATATAATAATGGGGCTAAAGGGCAACCTTGCCGTACTAAGCTAGTGATCTGAAACCGCTCTTCTCTATCACTGCAAGCGAGCACGCTACTACTGTGGGCATCACGATACATGCATGAAACTCCCCTGATCCATCTCTGAGAGAAACCCATATGGCTAAGAGTACCCTCAAGGAAGTCCCAATCCACTCTATCATAGGCCTTCTCAAAATCCAAAAGCAGAATGGCTGAAGGCTGATTACTCGCTTTGGCCCATTCCACGGCCCCCCAAAACGAGAAATTGTTATAAAAAATGCTCCTTCCGTGTAAGAATCCATTCTAAGTATCATGAGTGACATCTTGTAAAATTGGCTGCAATCTAATGCTCACTACCTTAGCAAGAATCTTATATGCAGTCCCAAGTAAGGTGATAGGTCTCCACTGAACAATCAATGTCTTATCTCCACTCTTAGGGATAAGGAAGATAAGCCCCTCAATGAGAGAAGAAGGCATAGAACCTGTGTCCCACATCTCCTGGAGAGCCAATGTGATCTCTGCCCCAATCTCATCCCAAAAAGTAATGAAAAAAATAGGGGAGAGGCCATCCTCCCCTGGACACCTACCATGAGGTAAGGGATGAAGAGCATGACTGAACTCCTACATAGAAAAGGGGCACCCAGAACGGCACACATCTCCTTAGTGATCAAATGTGGCAATGCATTCCAAACCTTCCTCTATGCCCTGTGTCTCAAGTCAGAATGAGACTTAGCACTAAGAAGTTGGTGATAGAAATCAGTGGCAATCTGTCTAACCATAAGAGGATTTGAATGAGAGTGCCATGTGAATCATGCAACTGCTTGACACTATCTCTGACATGAGATGGGCTGTGAGTAGCAAAGAAATGTTTGTTGCATCTGCCACCCATTTGGGTCCAAAAGGATTCTTGGGCATGGTAACGGTACTCCGCACGCTGCTCAAGAGAGTGATGAAGCTCTGTCCTAACAATCATAAAGAATCTGCAACCCATTGAGCATGAGGATGTTTCTCGTGCTCTTTTTGTAAGGCAGCCAGTCTATGTCTAATAATCCAAGGCCTCTTGCCTCTTAGAAAGAGTAAGTGTGATAAAAGCGGAGGTGGTGGAAATCAGCTGTACTGCCCAAACTAGCGGGTAGAAAGTGGAAGACTTGGCAGCTCACGACTGTGAACTGGCGGTGGTGGATGGTGGCGGCACCTTTGTCGGCGACTGACAGCAGGCTGGAGGTGGCAGCTATGATACTTCGTCGTAGGTCAAGGTCCTGACATAGGGAGAGGGGCGACCAGCACGTCAATGATAGATGATCAACAAGATTATTAAAGAGGGGATTAGGGGGGTTACACAAGTGAGTCGTGGAAAGCATATTTGTATTATGAAATTTGGTTCTTTTTTATAGGAGAGGCCTCCCTTTAGAAGGTGCGTGCACATGTCAAGGCATGATGCCAAGTGTCCCTAAGAGGTGTTGTAATATGCAGCGGAAGTCTTTGTATTGGAAGGTCGTGTCACACAAATGCTCACACTGTCTTCTGTATCCTGAGTTTCGTGAGTTTAGCAATCTACTTTAATACTTCAAACTTTAAAGAGATGAGAGAGAGATATATGAGAACTGTACACCAGATTGGGTCCCGAATTACCCATTGAAGGGCCCCTTATCCCGATAACGAGATAGTATTTGCTTTATTACTTTAGAGAGAATGACTGTGGATTGTAGATAAGCCAAACGCAAGATCTCGGAGGATCGGAAGCCTGGCTGAACTGTACACGACTGTAGAAACACCTCAATGAACTGATCTCGAGCCTATGCACTCTTCCCAAGGGCATGAGGAAGGGCTGCACACCTGAGGCTGAGAAAGGACTGCGGTGGACTGTTCTAAGCTATGTAAAATGCTTATGAATGATATGTTACCTTCACCAAATGATTGTAGCATGTATGGATGATGCACAGGGGGCGGGGTACTGCTGTAGAAGTGATGCAACTGCAGCCGGCTCTGATCTGTGCAGAAATGCAGGTATGTATGCTGTTCTGGGGCCTGAATGCAGGCGCCTATGGACTGTATGTTGCGCCTAGGTCTGCAAGGGCCTGAATGAACTGCTGAACTGCTGTATAAGACTGCTGATGTGCTGCGTTAAACTACAGGGGACTGATTGAAGCAAAACGCAAGCTCCAGAAGGGCTGGGATTAGTCTAGGCTGAAGGCGGGTAATGCTCCTAATGCTGAGGATGAAGGCGCCTAGCTTCTGAAGACTGAATGAAGAACTAAGCCCTATGCAAGCCTATTTATACTAGATAGGGGCTGGTCAAGTTGGCTGGTCATTTATTTAATAAAGTTTATGTTTATAAATGACATTAAATGCTAAATAAATACCATAAATTATTGGAAAAATACCAGATAAATCCTAGTAAATTCCCTAAGGCTTCTAGGATGTTCTGAATGATGCACAGGCATATAAATGCATATTATGCAGGATGCAGAGTGCTTTCTGATGCAAACCCTAAGGCTTCTACTGACTCTACATGCATGAATGATTCTCTCCAAGTGGGTTAAGGGACTTGACTGACTGATTGACCCGCTAAGGTTGAGGAATGACCTACGTAGCTTGTGCCTGACTTATCCTGGACTGAGGATGTACAATGGGGTCACAGCGTACGACAAATATCATCCTACTGGGTTCTAATAATATACAAATGTTGCACTGTTGATGATGAGCCATCTTGTCACCATGCACTGAGTGCAGAGTGCATGTGACAGGTGTCACCTTTACACATCATTGCTTACATAAGATTCTTCTAAAAGGTTGTACCTGAAACTCGCAGGCAGTGGGCGGTGCCCGAGGGACTAGGGCCTTTGACACACTTGTTGATACCATCAATGCATATTAAAACATTTAAACATAGCCACAGCCTTAACACATATCCATCATCACTTTGCATAAAACATAAAAGCGATAAAACATCCACAAATGCTGAACATGGAGCTTGCACATGTGACACCACATAGAGGCCGGAATGGGCCGACCCCCCCTCCTTGGAGTATTTTATTACCCAAGGAGAATAATATCATGTACAAGCTTTGAGGGCCTTACTCTCCCCATGCGAGATGCTGGATTATCCATATACAAATGCCATAACACAGCCCAATACGAGGCAACCAAGCCGGAACATAGGTTGTAGAAATGCCGAGCCAACAATATAATCCATATACCTCTGTGTGGGTACTGATTCTTCCCCAAAAACCACGAGTCTTCATGCAATAGAGCTGGTACAGCAAGTACAACTCTCCATTCAGCCGGTACAGTAGGTACAATGGTTGGTACAGCCGGTACAGTGGTTGGTACAATGATTGGTACAGTCGGTACGATGGTTGGTATAGCAGGTACAACAAGTACAAATGTTGGTACAGCATGTACAGTGACTAGTACAATAGGTACAATGGTTGGTACAGCAAGTACAGAAGTTGGTGCAGTTGGTACAATGGGTGGTATAGCAAGTACAACAAAGTACAAGGACTGGTACAACCAGTACAATGACTTTTACAATAGGTACAAAGGCTGGTACAACAAGTACAATGGCTAGAAATCATAATAAATGATTAAATACCCTTGCCTTCAGTATTTCTTCGCGATGGAAGCCTCCAAAACAGTCCCCAACAGCCGGTATTCTTCATGGGCAGCCTTCAAGAGAGAGAGAAAGAGAGTAGCCATCATTAGGGCAGCCTGTAACGGTGGTAGAGGCTAGTGTGCAGTAAGAGAGCCTCTATTAATGAAGAGAGAGGGCTCCAATTTATAGATTTGGGCCTCCCATGAGCTAAAATGGCAAGAGAAGGCTACAATGACAAGTGGAGAGCCACACAATAGCTGAAGTGACAAGTGTGAGGCCACTTGTCTCACTTTGATCCACTTTCTAACAAGTGTCAGGCCACTTGTCTCACTTTGGTCCACTTTCTTGTCACATGTCCCAATCTAAGAGATGGGTCCTTCCATAAACTTTATCTCTAAAAATATCCCAACTCGGAGACATTCTGTCATAGGCACTTTGCCAACTCTTGGTATCTGTTCAATTCCAGATGTAATGACGCGAACAAAATTTCCATCGGAGTCGGGCCAAAAATAGCAACTCTCCTAAATTTTAGGAGTGTGTTCCTTTGTGTTCTAGGATAATCCCCCATTCCCAAAGCTTGTACTTTCCAAATATTTAGACATCCTGGAGTCCACCAGACCCCTTTCATACTGGGAAATGTCCAGGCTGGTGACATCCTCCCCAGCTTCTTAAAAGTTGTCCACAACTTTAAGCTTCAAGCCATATATTCAAGATATAATCATGTCCCATAAGTGGGCGAGACGAGACAGTGTCATGACCCTGTGAAAGTGGAACAGCATGAGTGTCAGCATGGTGGTTGGTGAGCAAGATAAATATTTAATGATTCATATTTGGGTGCCCGGACAAATATTTATATGTGTGGACAACCCCAAGTGTGAAGGGGGACCAAGGGATTTATAACTTTTAATGTTTCAACCTTGGGTGCCCTTAGGCATAAGTGACCCTTAGAAAGTTTGATAAATTTTAGAAAGGGGCCACTAGGATATTTTTGGGAAAGGGGCAACTCCACTTTTGGAGGTACATGCCTCTCTCTTCTCTCTCTCTTGCTTTTTGGGGAGAAGTGGTGCAAGCTGGCTGCGTGGAGGAGAAGGGGAACCACAGCTGCGTGGAGAGTAGCCGTACAGAATTCAGGCCGTACAGAATTCAGGCCGTACAGAACAGGTGGTTGCAGGCCGTACAGAACAGGCGGCTGCAGGTCGACTGGCGGCTGGTACAGGCGGTGTTGGCGACCAAGGTACGGACAGCAGGTACAGGCAAGTACTGTGCAGTTCCGTACAGCTGGTACAGGCGGCGGCTTCTGTACGACAGCAAGTACAGGTTGCTGCACATCAACTGGCATAGGTGACTGCAGGCGAATATCTATACGGACCGGTGCAGGCGACAAGGACAGCTCTGTCCAGCTGGTACAGTCGGGTATATTGCAGACCCGTACAGCTGGTACAGTCGGGTATATTGCAGACCCGTACAGTTGGTACAGGCGGCGGTGCATCAAACAGGCAGCAGCTCTGCAGGCGCAGAACTGAACGAACTGGAACAGGCGGGTACTGCAGACCTGTACGAACAGGTACATGCGGGTACTGCAATTCTGTCCAGCAGGTACAGACAGGACAGTTCAGTCCTGTACAGCTGCAGGCGGCGCATCGTCAGAGAACAGTTTGGCATAAAGAGAATAGTTGCAAGTACTGTTCTGAGGTGGCTGCAAGCGGGGAAAGTACAAACAGGTACACACATGTGCTGCAAGTACAGATCCGTACATAGACAAGTGCACGTGTGATGCAGAGTTGCTAATGCAGGCAGCTGCAAGTACAGACTGGTACGGTCAATCCCTCTGGTGCAGAACTGCACATAAAAATTGGTAAGCTCTAAACATATCTTTCTTTCTTTCTTTCCACTGGCTTATGTTTGCTACAGAGTTGCTTCTTCTGGCCCTTTGTGAGAGGAAGGGTATAGCAGTTTGAAGGGTGGAAACAGAGACTGGACAGTGAATTGGTATCTAGGCTGAGTTTGAAGCCATGAACATGGAACAGCCAGATGTGTGCTCAAGGCTGCCCTGTTGAATTGTCTTGGTTGATTAGAGGGAAGCATAGTGTGTTGCTTTTGTGGGACACAGATCTGTGTGTGAATCCTCTATGCTAAGAGGTCTTGAGGGCTGCCAGATTGGACATGGAGGTTTACTTTCCTTGACTGGCTTTGTTGTACTCAGTTATACATTTCATTGAATTTGAATACAGAAATACGGAAAGGGGCGCCAAGCTTTGGGGCCAACAGGTGTCGATTTCCTTTTAGTTTTGGAGTATTCTAGTTCCTGTTAATTTGTTATTTATTTGGACTACAATTGGAAGGGTGACTGCTAGTCTACCGCACTTTGGTTTATACCAGAGGCCGGTTTCAAGGTTCCGTTGCCGGGACCCCATCATCAACTTTCTTAAGGGGGTGAGCTCGTGGTTGTCTCGAGGAAAGTCATTGCTGAAAAATTCAGGAGCATGTCAGACACAGAAGATGAATATTTTTATGATGAAGAGGAAGAGCAAGAGGCCTCTCTTGAGAGAAATGAATCTGAGGATATTCTTGCAGGAGAACAGGCTGCAAATGATGCACAATATGAGGATGTAACGCAGCCAGAAGATATGCCTAGGAAAGAGGAAGATGATGCTCAGTTTAAAAATCGTTTGGCAGGTGTAATGGATGTGTTTATGCAGCTCACTCAAAGTGAGAAGTTTGCTGAATTTATGAGATCCCGTTTTGAGCCTGAAAAGAAGAAGAAGAAAGTGCGCTCTAAGAACCCACCTCAGGGCAATAGTGGTGCCTTCCCACAGGATCCATCTTTTGGACAGTTTCCGAACATGCAACATGCTTTTGGTGCCAACTCACAGAGTTCCTTTTTCGGACAGCCATCTATTCCTCAGCAGTCTATGCATCCAGGCTATTTTGGTGGTGGCTCTGTGTTCCAATCCATGACTGGGGGTTATCCTCAGGGAGGCATGGGTATTCCAAGGAATTTTGGAGCTAGTTTTCAGCCTGGTATGCAAGGGAATATGTATGGTGGTATGCAGTCCGGAATGCAAGGAAACATGTTTGGGGGCATGCAGCCCGGAATGCAAGGAAACATGTATGGGGGAATGCAGCCCGGTATGCATAATGGTATGTTTGGAAACATGGCTGGAATGTATGGAATGCCAGGTGTGGGAATTGGTAATGTTGATCCTATGATGGGCATGAATGCCGGGGGTAGCAATCTTGTGAAGCCACTTCCCTACGATAATCTAACGCCTATGGGTAAGGCGAAGGATTATAAGGAAGGGGGAGCTGCTGCGAAATTTGACACATTCAGTGGGGCCAAAGATAAGCTAAAGGCACTTACCTTTTTACAGCAGTTTGATGCTGCTTTTTCTGGTGGTAATTACACGGAGTCCTCTAAGGTGAGAAAAGATGCGACTTTTCTCAAAGGCAATGCATTGCAGTGGTGGTCCACTCTTCTTTTGCAGGGCATAGCACCATCTACTTGGGTACAGTTTAAGCAGGTGTTCTCTTCCGTATGGCTCACATCTACTTTTGAGGTGGATGTAATGACAGCATGGCACAAGTTGGATGCATCAAAGTGTGAAAATCTTGAAGATTATAATAAGAAGTTTTGGGAAGCTTTACTCCCAGTTACTTCTTATCGTGCAGTGCCTTTGTCTGAGCAGGTGGAGAAGTATTGTTGTGGGCTGTCCAAGGAAGTGCGTGACTATTGCATAAAGACTCGAGTAACAAATATGTCACAGATGATAGAGAATGCTATGACAGCAAATGCGTTACTCACTGGGGTCTCATTTGGTTTTAAAAGAAGTAAAAGCTCAAGCAAGAGATCTGAAAAGTCAGGGCATGCTTCGCGTGATGCAAAAGGGTCTACAGAGAAGCGGTATAAGAAGTTACCAATGCCCAAGAGAATTCCTGAGGAGAGACGGGCTTTGATGGATGCTCGGAAATGTTTTTACTGTACAGAGGAGGGACATATGTCTTTTAATTGTCCCAAGCGTAAGTCCCAAAAGGACTCTGACACTAAAGGGGAGTCCAAATCTAAGAAACAAAAACCTTCTGCAGGGTTAGTTCCTGATCTTGTTGGGGAACAGCCAGGTGGTGAAGAGACTGAGTTGTGTAGGACATGGGGCAAAGTGAGAGATCAAAATGCCTTGATTTTCTTTGACACCGGTGCTAGAGCCAACTTTATTTCACCGGATTTGGCTGGCCGATTGGGGATCCGTGCAGAGGAGATGGGGCCTTTGTATGAGGCTAATATGGCTTGTCCTGGGTATGCAGAACCCGTTACTCCTATTATTGGGAAGCTCAGGCTTCATGTGCAGGATTATGTGGACAGTGAGGAGTTTTTCATCATGCCACTTGATGGATGTGATGTTTTGTTGGGTATGCCATGGTGCCATAGAGTACATGCGGTGGTGGATACATACAATAGGAAGATTACTTTGACTCATAGAGGGAAAGAACATATTTTGGATGTAAAGCTAAAAGGGGAATCTGTTCCTATTGTATCAGCTTCGGCAATTTCATCAGTAATGAAAAAGCATCTTTCCGCATACTTGATTTTTGTAAAGGATGCAAAAGATGATGAGTCTAAATCTAATTTGTCTATATTAGATAAAGACAGGACTGATTTCTTACGTGAGTTCCACGATTGTTTTTCTGAGTCATTGCCAGGAGAGCTTTCTCCGGAAAGGCCAGAAGATCATGCTATTGATCTGATTCCGGGTAGTACTCCACCAAATAGACCATCGTACTGTGTTAGTGCAGCCCAACAAGAAGAAATTATGAGTCAGGTACAGGAGTCGTTGAATAAAGGATTGATACAGCCTAGCTCATCATCCTTTTGCTCACCTGTGCTCTTAGTGCAAAAGAAAGATTGTTCTTGGCGCATGTGTATAGATTATAGGGCGCTGAACAAGAATACCATCAAGAATCGATTTCCTATTCCGAGGATCGATGACATATTGGACCGTTTACAGGGCTCCACAGTCTTTAGTCGGATAGACTTGAAAAGCGGGTATCATCAGATACGTATTAGACCCGAGGATGTGCATAAGACAGCATTTCGAACCACTTTTGGGTTATATGAGTTCTTGGTTATGCCTTTTGGTTTGACAAATGCACCTGCCACATTTAAAATGATGGACAGGATTTTCCGGCCTCATAGAGCGTTTGTGGGCACATTCTTTGATGATATGATTGTGCATTCACACACTGAGGAGGAGCATAGGAAGCATTTGGCCATTGTGTTTGAAGAACTCCGGAAGCATAGGCTGGTTATTAATGGCAAGAAGAGTGAGTTCTTCTTGGAAGAGATACATTTCCTGGGGCATATTGTGTCTAAGCATGGAGTCCGTATGGATCCTTCGAAAGTGGAAGCAATTCTTAATTGGCCAGATTTGAGGACCGTGCATGATGTACGCAGCTTTTTGGGATTGTGTTCCTACTAGAGGCGGGACATACGGTATTTTGCTGAAATTGCTTCGCCCCTTCATGCCTTAACAAAGAAGGCAACTCTGTTTAGATGGGCTGATCAAGAAATTACAGCCTTTAAAAAGCTTAAAGAAAAGCTTACTTCGGATCCCGTATTGGTATTACCGGATCTCCGAAAGGCTTTTGTTGTCCAGTGTGATGCATGTGGAAACAGCATTGGGGCAGTTCTCATGCAGGAAGGACGTGTGATAGCCTATGAGAATCGAATATTGCAGAATGCCGAGAAGCATTTACAGGTTTATGAGAAAGAGATGTTGGCTGTAATTCATGCTCTTTCTACATGGAAACACTATTTGCTTGGAGCTGATTTCACTGTGCAGACAGAACATCAGACCTTGCGTTATTTCCTCACTCAAACTAAACTTTCTGAGAAGCATATGTGATGGGCCAACTTTTTGTCTATGTTCCACTTCCAGATTGTGCATGTGGAAGGCAAAAAGAATGTTGTGGCAGATGCTTTGTCACGCAAGCCACAGGTCTCAGCAGTTTCACTTGCTTATCATCATGAGCGTGATGAGATGAAAGAACAGTATGCCCATGATGAGGATTTTGGAAGGCTCTATGATCAGATGTCTGAGGGTCAACGGCATGATCGTTATACTCTCAGAGATGGTTTTTTGTTGATGCATGGTAAATTGTGTGTTACCAGGCAATTACGACTCAAGGTTATGATTGAAAGTCATGCTCCACCATATGCAAGTCATAGAGGTATTGGCGCCACGGTAAAAGCAGTTGAGACTTTCTTTTATTGGCCCCTTGAGAAGAGATGTTGAAGGTACTGATGGCTGACAGTACATCTGTTTATGGGACTTCTATGATATGTGTATACTAGTCACATTGGATAATGTGGTTGTGTATACAACTTGGACTACTATTACACCATTGGTTTGCAGTGAATGTTGTTACATATGCATGGCCTAGAGAGATTGGGACGCTGATCTTGCCATATTGTACATTTCACTTTGGATATTTTGCTGTATCACTAGATTGCAATCGAGGACGCTTGCCATTTTTCAAGAGGGGGGTATGTCATGACCCTGTGAAAGTGGAACAGCATGAGTGTCAGCATGGTGGTTGGTGAGCAAGATAAATATTTAATGATTCATATTTAGGTGCCCGGACAAATATTTATATGTGTGGACAACCCCAAGTGTGAAGGGGAACCAAGGGATTTATAACTTTTAATGTTTCAACCTTGGGTGGCCCCTAGGCATAAGTGACCCTTAGAAAGTTTGATAAATTTTAGAAAGGGGCCACTAGGATATTTTTGGGAAAGGGGCAACTCCACTTTTGGAGGTACACGCCTCTCTCTTCTCTCTCTCTTGCTTTTTGGGGAGAAGTGGTGCAAGCTGGCTGCGTGGAGGAGAAGGGGAACCACAGCTGCGTGGAGAGTAGCCGTACAGAACTCAGGCCGTACAGAACAGGTGGTTGCAGGCCGTACAGAACAGCAGGTACAGGCTGCTGCACATCAACTGGCATAGGTGACTGCAGGCGAATATCTGTACGGACAGGTGCAGGCGACAAGGACAGCTCTGTCCAGCTGGTACAGTCGGGTATATTGCAGACCCGTACAGCTGGTACAGGCGGCGGTGCATCAAACAGGCAGCAGCTCTGCAGGCGCAGAACTGTACGAACTGGAACAGGCGGGTACTGCAGACCTTTACGAACAGGTACAGGCAGTTACTGCAATTCTGTCCAGCAGGTACAGACAGGACAGGACAGTCCTGTACAGCTGCAGGCGGCGCATCGTCAGAGAACAGTCGGTGCATAAAGAGAATAGTTGCAAGTACTGTTCTGAGGTGGCTGCAAGGGGGAAAAGTACAGACAGGTACACACATGTGCTGCAAGTACAGATCCGTACACAGACAAGTGCACGTGTGATGTAGAGTTGCTGATGCAGGCAGCTGCAAGTACAGACTGGTACGGTCAATCCCTCTGGTGCAGAACTGCACATAAAAATTGGTAAGCTCTAAACATATCTTTCTTTCTTTCTTTCCACTGGCTTATGTCTGCTACAGAGTTGCTTCTTCTGGCCCTTTGTGAGAGGAAGGGTATAGCAGTTTGAAGGGTGGAAACAGAGACTGGACAATGAATTGGTATCGAGGCTGAGTTTAAAGCCATGAACATGGAATAGCCAGATGTGTGCTCAAGGCTGCCCTGTTGAATTGTCTTGGTTGATTAGAGGGAAGCACAGTGTGTTGCTTTTGTGGGACACAGATCTGTGTGTGAATCCTCTATGCTAAGAGGTCTTGAGGGCTGCCAGATTGGACATGCAGGTTTACTTTCCTTGACTAGCTTTGTTGTACTCAGTTATACATTTCATTGAATTTGAATAAAGAAATACCAAAAGGGGTGCCAAGCTTTGGGGCCAACAGGTGTCGATTTCCTTTCAGTTCTGGAGCATTCTAGCTCCTGTTAATTTGTTATTTATTTGGACTACAATTGGAAGGGTGATTGCTAGTCTACCGCACTTTGGTTTATACCAGAGGCCGGTTTCAGATAGTCTCAAAAATCCAATATAACTGAAGAATCCATGTCCCAAAGAAATGGGTGAGACTAAGTAAGTCTCCATAATACCAATATCAAAATCATGTCTAAAAATAAATGGGTGAGAATTCCATGGAAGATATGCTAGACACAAGCACAAGAGCCAATTGTGACTCAATCACCAATATCAATGAGATAATCATATGTCAATGAAAATCACCACAAGCACAAGAGCCAATTGTGACTCAATCACCAATATCAATGAGATAATCATATGTCAATGAAAATCACCAACCAGGTGCTAAGACACTTAAATAAGTGCCATGCACAAGAAACTAGTGCCTCGCACAGAAACATGTGCTATGCACACAAACTGGTGCCATTCAAGAGCACAAACCATGGTGAGAGAAAAGCTGGATCTCCATAGTTCTGGCAATCCTTTCTCCCAATCCCAACAGTTCCCATGTTCTCCCATACAATCCCAACTCTGATCAACAAGCATGGTGTGGAAACAATGAAACACTCACTCCACAATCGCAACCCGAATCCACGTGTATGGTGGAGTGTTCATTGAATTGTCCTCTCACAATCCCAACACGAATCCACATGCATGGTGAGATGAACAATGAACCTCTTGGCCTCTGTATGGGGAGATAGTGATTCTAATATGGCTTTAAAAAAAAAAAAATCCATGTCCCAAATAAATGGGCGAGACAAAACAGTCCCATAAGTCCAGATATCATCTTGTGCTTTGTATTTTTCCAACTTTTTAACAATAAAGAAATATCGCAAGGGGCGCCGGACTTCGGGGCCAATGTGTTGTTGAGCGAGGAAGCGAGGATTCTGTGATTGTGTGTCTGAGTAAGTCCAGGTTATTTGTGAATGAATTACCGCTTTATGTGTCCATAGACCGGTTTTATGGTTCCATTGCCAGGATAGGGTCCTCTTTTCTGCAAGAGCCCGGACATGGATTGGATTGGGTGAACAGGAGACACACATAGTGAGGTACAACTGATTACAGGTGAGAGAGTACGGTCTCTTTCTTTGGATACAGGTTCCCTTAAACTTTCAGTTGACACTATGACAGACAAAGGGAAAGGCAAGCTCCCTGCCGAAGAGAGTTCCTCTTCTACTCGCAGACAGCGTATAGAGGTGACAGATGCCCAGGTGTCAGCCTCTGCTCGGACGGAGCCAGTAGTACAGCCAGCCTTGTTAGAGGAAGAACAGGAACAGGAGGATTTGTTTCAGGCACAGCTTCTTAGCATGCTTGGAACCTTTCAGCAGCTAGTTAAGAATCCTAGAATGAAGAAATTTTTGCAGTCATGTACAGGGGATTCCCAGGTTGAAGCATCCCAGCATGCAGTAGAGAGGGCACAAGAACAGTTGCAAATGAGGGTAGAGCATGTTGAGCAGGCACCTGTGACACTAGCTGATCCAGTGCAACATGTTACCTAGGCACAGGTACAGGCATTTAATGGCCAGGGCAGTAATGTGCAAAGGGTCATGCCGACCATTCCTCCATTCCTTGCTTCCCAGCCTGGCTATTTTGGTGGTGGGTCTGTTTTCCAGGCCATGGCTAGGCCGCCCACAGTTTTGCCAGGACTAATGTCAAGAGGGTCACCAAGAATGATGCCTATGGAAGCTGTGAACCCTCTTTATGCCAATATAGGTGTGCAGCCCGGATTTCAAACTTATTTTAGTCCAGCCTTGGGGCCCGTAGCACCTGTCAGTGTGGCTGAATTTTCTCAACCTAGTGGACAAAGAGCAGTAAATACTGATGCAGAAGAGGTGCAAAAGGATTACAAAGAAGGAGGTCAAGCAGTAAAGTTTGAGACTTTCAATGGGATGCAGGACAAATTGAAAGCGCTGACTTTTATTCAGCAGTTTGATGCAGCATACACTGGGGGTAACTTTACAGAGTCTTCTAAGGTGCGGAAGGCTGTTACTTTCTTAAAAGGTAATGCATTGCAGTGGTGGACCTCACTGCTGATGCAAGGACAAGCACCTGCTACATGGGTTCAGTTTAAGCAGCAGTTCTCTTTTGCCTGGCTTACAAATACTTTTGAAGTGGATGTTATGACAGCATGGCACAAACTTGATGCAGCCAACTGTGTAAATTTGGAAGAGTATAATAAGAAGTTTTGGGATGCACTCTTGCCAGTAACTTCCTACAAGACAGTGCCATTGTCAGAGCAAATAGAGAAGTATTGCTGTGGTTTGCCCAAAGAAATCAAGGATTATTGCATTAAGACCAATGTTTCTAATATGACTCAGCTCATTGAGAATGCAAACATGGCTAATGCATTGCTACAGGGAGGTTCACGTGGCTTTAAGAGCACAGTGAAGAAGGAACCTCAAGACGAAGGACAGAAGAGGCCACTATATGGCAAGTCATTTGAAGAGAGAAAGGCATTGATGCAAGCTGGGAAATGTTTCATCTGTGAATAGAAAGGGCATATGGCTGCAAAATGTCCACAACAGCCAGCAAAAGAGGCGGAGGATAAACAAGGGCCACCCAAGAAGAAGACAATGCCGAGTGCAGGATTGATACCTGACATGGTTGGTGACCAGCCATGTGATGATGCGACAGAATTGTGCAGAGCATGGGGTAAAATCAGAGATGCTATAGTGCTGATTTTCTCTGACCCTGGTGCTCGAGCCAACTTTATTTCACCAGCATTGGCAGCCAAGTTGGGAATTCGTGCTGAAGAGATGGGACCAGTTGGACAGGCTGATTTGGCATGTCCTGGGCATTCAGTTCCTGTCACTCCTATACTTGGCAAACTTCGCATGCATATACAGAGTTATGTCGACACAGAGGAGTTTCTTATCATGCCCTCGGAAGCACGTGATGTCATGTTAGGAATTCCATGGTGTCATAGGAAACATGCAGTGTTGGATGCTTTCAACAGGAAAATCACAATTGTACATAGGGACAAGACTCATGTTCTGGATGTGAAACTGAAAGGAGAGTCTGTCCCAGTTATTTCTGCTTTTTGAACTTGAATTCTGAATGACCTGTACATTTGTATTATATGTTTGGCAATGTACAGTTTTGACGTTTGTTGTCAATGACTTAATCAATGAATGAACTTTCAATGCTTTGAAGTTGTATCTGTTACGCTTCAAATGAATGATTTACATGTTGTGACACTAATAGTATAAGATATATGCTATCGCCCTGTGTTGCATCCGGAAACATGTATTTGAAAGGCTTGAACCTGCGATGGCACAAATGGTAGTGGGGAATCTCTATCATCGCTCCGTGTCATCCGTTGGCAGGAGATACATGCGATGACAATCACCTGCGGAATCTTGTGATCGTCCTTTGTCATCCGTTTGCATGTGGACTTGCAATCGAGGTCGCTTGCTTCTTTCAAGAGGGGGGTATGTCACCAGAAGGTGAAACTTTTTGCAGTTGTTTTCTTTATTTACATTTCTTTATAAATATATATTTTTCTTTTCTTTCTCTTTGGTTGCTGTTGTTTTCCCTCGAGATCTCTTGGAAGGGCTTGGACCATTGCAATGTCAGAATGGGTCAGCCAGTGGGACTTTGGACCAGTGGTTGGCTAAGCCTGAGAACTGCACTGAAAGATGAATGACAGTGTCCAAGACATGGCCACTGAATGAGGGCATAGGCCGGTTTACACTAGTAAGTGGCCGCCACCGAAATGTGAATGTATCTTGAATTCTAAGCAAATTCTGAAGTGACCATAGTGGTCAAAGATGGTGAGGAGACCAGAAGGAATGCAGATGACATCATCCCTAAAATCTAGGGAACTGCTATTTTGGGCAGTGTCGGAATTGAAAAGTGTTCGCGTCAGTTTGTGCAGAATGTCAAGGGGACCAAAAGCTGGCAAAGGACTGTTGTGAGAATGTGAACCAGCCAGGAGATTTTCAGCTTGGAAGATTGCATGTGGAAAAGGCTTAAAAATGTGCCAAGTGTCAAATTTATGTGCATTTTCCACACTGGGAAGAGGGAAGCGTGGGATTTTGGGCTGAATGAGGGTCATTTGCAGCCATTATGGTGGATTGTTGCAGGTTAAGAGCTATTGTGGTGCACTCCCTTGCCCTTCAACTCATGTACTGAGGGTTGAGCTTGCTCCCCACAGTCTCTCTCTCTCTCTCTCTCTCTCTCTCTCTTGCAGACTATGGTAATGCTCACATCAGATAAAATCAGGTACAGCTGTGTGAATTTCATGCTTATATGCAGAGGCTAGTTGCCTCCTTGAACAGGAACCGGTGTAGTTAGTTCCTACACCAAAGCAGGGACGGAAGAGGGTAATAACCTCTTCAATACAACGCTGTTTCAGCATTGTTTATGTGCTGTTTTTGGGCTGTTATGTTGCCCGGTTGATGCCAGAATGCAGTAGGACTTTGCTAAAGTCTTCAAGGACAGTACAAGGGTTAATTTGGGCTGAAAACAGAGCTGAAAACAGGTCTGTGCAGAAAATTACAGCAAGCTAAATTGTGATGTTTTGGACTCCATTGGGTAGTCTGATGCCTATGAAAGTGAGCCTGTCAGTTGGGACTCATTTTGAGATGTTATGGAACAGTTTTAGTGCAGTTATGCTGGCAAATTTCTCCCAGAATTTGTAAAACTCAGCTGGTGCAAGTAGAGTGCTCTGTTGCACTCGTGCTTTGTATTTTTCCAACTTTTTAACAATAAAGAAATACCGCAAGGGGCGCTGGACTTCGGGGCCAATGTGTTGTTGAGCGAGGGAGCGAGGATTCTGTGATTGTGTGTCTGAGTAAGTCCAGGTTATTTGTGAATGAATTACCGCTTTATGTGTCCATAGACCGGTTTTACATAAGTCCCTTGCCAACCTGGTATCATGTCCACTTTACCACTTGCACTCCGTGTTGGTACTCTGACCACACACCTTGGATGAGAGGTGGGCTCAAGTAACAAGATAAAACAATCACTCGCAGGCATAAATAGCCTGGTGTTCCATAAGCGTTTTTGCTACACACAGTATGCATTTCGGCCTCCAATAGTTTGTAGGCATTTCGGCCACAAACTCACACTACCCTCTCAAGTGCACATGTTCCCTTCCATCTGCTCTCTATTGTTCCACCCAGATATGGTAGAAACAATCTTCAAGAGAGCACGTAGGACAAGAGAACACTACACACGGCATGTTGTGCTCGACACTACCCTCTGAAGTGCCCATGTTCCCTTCCATCTGCTCTCTATTGTTCCACCCACACGTGGTAGAAACAATCTTCAAGAGAGCACGTAGGACAAGAGAACACTACACAGGGTATGTGAACAATGAGTTTCATAAGTCCAATGCATCCCAAATAAAGGGAGCCAAAAAGAATAATCCATAAACCTGAGGATAGATCCAAATCCCTAGAAAAGAAGTCCAGGAATCCATAGACTTGTATACCATAACTCTTACCCCATATTCCGTGCTAACCACACACCTTGGAGTAGAGGTGGACTTTATCCATAAAAGCATCATATCCATGAGATAACCAAAGATTTCTTCTCTATAAACTCGGACAGATTTGTCCATAGAAATTGCTTGTGAAGCCCAATATCTATATAAATCTTGTCCAAGAAAGAAATCTCCATAGATATAATCCATCCCAATAAAGGGAGCCATGAAAAGAATTCATCCCATTAAAGGGAGCCATAAACAATGTTTCCGTGAAACCATCTCAAGGCAAACAACAACACCTTTCTCCTTGCATAGCTATACAAGGGTTAGTGAACATCAAAAACACTTCATAGCAAAAGCACTAACTTTGCAAACTCAAAGTATACTTAGCTTTTCTTTGCCAGGTTGGTCATGAAGCCAAAAGAAATATCTGGTCACCATATCCTTAAGATATCCTGAGATATATCTCCATATAGCTTGCCTGTAAGCTTGATAATATAATCCCATATGGAAAGAGTGCTAAATGTGTGCACATAAAGTCAACTCCATACTTCCAAGATGAATTTTGTGAATTCATAAATCCTTAGACCAAGCTGTCTATTGCTCATGCTCTTGCTTCATAGGCTCTGAAGTGGCTAGCCATGCTTGATAGCAATGATGGTAAGTGTGGCTCCCACTTGAGATCTTTTCTCTTCCTTATTGATAGAAGGAAGCCTCTGCTTCCAAGAAAGCCTATGCTCTGATACCAATGAAACTCGCAGGCTGTGGGCGGTGCTCGGGAGACTAGGGCCTTTGACACACTTGTTGATACCATCAATGCATATTAAAACATTTAAACATAGCCACAGCCTTAACACATATCCATCATCACTTTGCATAAAACATAAAAGCGATAAAACATGGAGCTTGCACACGTGACACCACATAGAGGCCGGAATGGGCCGACCCCCCCCCCCCCCCCCCCCCCTTGGAGTATTTTATTACCCAAGGAGAATAATATCATGTACAAGCTTTGAGGGCCTTACTCTCTCCACGGGAGATGCCGGATTATCCATATACAAATGCCATTACACAGCCCAACACAAGGCAACCAGGCCGAAACATAGGCTGTAGAAATGCCGAGCCAACAATATAATCCATATACCTCCGTGTGGGTATTGATTCTTCCCCAAAAACCACGGGTCTTCATGCAATAGAGCTGGTACAGCAAGTACAACTCTTCATTCAGTCGGTACAGGAGGTACAATGGTTGGTACAGCCGGTACAATGGCTAGTACAGCAAGTACAGTGGCTGGTACAATAGGTACGGTGGCTGGCACAGCAAGTACAACAAGTACAAATGCTGGTACAGCATGTACAGTGACTAGTACAGTAGTGGTTGGTACAGTAAGTACAGAAGCTGGTACAATCGATACAATGGATGGTACAGTAAGTACAACAAGTACAAGGACTGGTACAGCCAATACAATGGCTGGTACAGTAGGTACAAAAGCTGGTACAACAAGTACAATGGCTAGAAATCATAATAAATGATTAAATACCCTTGCCTTCAGTATTTCTTCGCGATGGAAGCCTCCAAAACAGTCCCCAACAGTCGGTATTCTTCATGGGCAGCCTTCAAGAGAGAGAGAAAGAGAGTAGCCATCATTAGGGTAGCCTGTAACGGTGGTAGAGGCTAGTGTGCAGCAAGAGAGCCTCTATTAATGAAGAGAGAGGGCTCCAATTTATAGATTTGGGCCTCCCATGAGCTAAAATGGCAAGAGAAGGCTACAATGACAAGTGGAGAGCCACACAATAGCTGAAGTGACAAGTGTGAGGGCACTTGTCTCACTTTGATCTACTTTCTAACAAGTGTCAGGCCACTTGTCTCACTTTGGTCCACTTTCTTGCCACATGTCCCAATCTAAGAGATGGGTCCTTCCATAAACTTTATCTCTAAAAATATCCCAACTGGTAGACATTCTGTCATAGGCACTTTGCTAACTCTTGGTATCTGCTCATTTCGAGATGTAATGACGCGAACAAAATTTCCATCGGAGTCGGGCCAAAAATAGCAACTCTCCTAAATTTTAGGAGTGTGGTCCTTTGTATTCTAGGATAATCCCCCATTCCCAAAGCTTGTACTTTGAATTGTATGTAGGTTTGGTGGTGATAAGAGTAACCTATAAGCCTTGGCTACAGACAAATTGGCAAAAGGTAGAGGAGTATATCCTTGAAGCTGTCTATCAAAACACCAATCATGAAGTCTCTCTGTTTCTCAAGCATTGGGATCGGTTGAAAGGGCTACATCATTTTTGAAACAACTCTCCAGTTTGGCCTGTGATGCATCCCTAAGTTGCTTTGTCTGACTGCATGTGGAAAAGTGAGAACATAACCATTTTCATCCACGACATCGCATATGTGGCGAATTCCCAATGTAGAGAGATTGTATGCCTTTCTTGGTTGAGACAAAGCAAGCGATGGATCAAATACCGTGCTCCAATGAATACTCCGTAACAACAGTGAGTTTCCCTGATTTGGAGGCCTACCGGACCATTGTACATGACACAGTATAGATTGCCAATCTTGATTGAGAGCAGGCGAATATAGAGAGCTTGGAATACGATCATGGAAATACCCAAAGATTATATCATCATAATTGATGATCCAATGTCCATATGCATCTGGTTGCATGTTAGTGCACAGAGCTCCCAACATGCGTGTCCATGGCTTGACTTGCTCTATAAATGTAGGTAGAAGAGTGGCTTTGCCTGCCAGTATATGATAATGAATATTAAGGACATTGAACCCGCCATGCATTTTAGGCGAACATATAAGCTCTTGCCTTGCAAATGTAACCCTTTTCTATCCGCTTTGGTTTTCCATAGGCATTCCATTGCTTTAAACATGAAATTGTTAATCTGTTTGCTCAACCAAGGTATGAGCGGAAGATAGAATTGGACATATGCAATAATTATTGACTGTACTATACGCAATTGCACATGTAGAGGCCATGTAGATAATTTCCAATATTCTATTTATAATGCAATTTGGCCATCACCCACTGAGTCTCATCTTTCAAGGACAACTCCCAACCAATGGGATAACCAAGATGCTTGACTATCTCTCTGGGTGGGAGGATCTAAACCGGCCACAAAAGCTGATGCCATATAAAACACACACACACACACAAATGTAAATTTGAATATATGTGTGTGTGCATGTATGTATGTATCTATGTATAGTGTCACTTGGAATAAAATGAGGCATTTTTGTCAATCTATCAACGATAGTTGCAAGCATTCATCATTCGCTTGTCAAGTTGTCTTCACTTTCTTGAGCTGAGTATGCTCCAAGATGTTCGCTTGTTTCAAGTTTCAAGTTTCAATTTTCAATTAAGGTTTAAAGATGTTGCCTCAACTCTTGACTCTCGAAAATTTGGTCTAGACTTTCGACTCTAGTCTCTCAACTGATAAAAATTTCAACTTGTAAGTTCTAAGTCTAAATCTTAGTTTTGTGTTCTCTTTTCTTCTCCTGTTGTTATTAGCAATTTGGGCATAAGTTTTATGATTTTATGCTTACATAAAAATGTCATGAGTGCATCTCCGCCAAGGTTGAATAATCATATCGCATCCTCCTCATCCTCATTAGATGAAGATGAAGTATCTTCCTCATTTGTGTCACAATCCTCATGATCCTCATTGACAATTTCTTCTACATGCATGTTTTCTGTACCCACATCCTCTATAGTCTCTCAAACCTCTTGCAAGGCAATGAGCCTCTCATCATCTTTTTCCTTATTGAGCATCTCTAAACCTCTATCTTCTCATATCCTCTATCCTCCTTTTGGCTATGGTTGTGGGGTACATCACACCTTCAATCTTTCTCACAATGTTGAAAGTTGAATGGCTATTCTACTCTCTGCCCAATAGTTTACTTGAGCGACATTCAGCAACATTTTAATTTCAGACGCTTTGATGGGCCACACTACCCGGTGTTAAGTATTTACACACTACCCAAAAAAAAAAACTAAAACATGCCGGCCGCCCAAATTTTTAAGTTGCAAAAAAGTCAAGTTTGCAAGGTGTTGCAAGCGTGAGAATATAGCAAACGTTTGCAAACCTATGCAAACGCGCATGTTTGCAACTGATCAACTATTACCCGCATAAAATCATGCCTCTTCTTTTTCCTTGGTAGTCCTACCTACCCACAAAGAATTCTGCCCATTTTGTGTCCATATATGTGGCGTTCATTAGTATTATGTTGGCTACAAAACGGAAAGCGCTCTCTTGTACTTTCCATCCATCCTCGAATGGCTTTCTCATGGGCATTTTTCTTAGCTACCTTTTGGAATTCCTTAAAAAAACCCTTGAGTCCATGCCTTGTCCATTCTCCCCTTAGCCCATTGTGTGCTAAGTGGCTCTAGATTACCTTAATTGTCACACCCCGATGGTGTACCTCTTATTTAATGCCCCAATAAATACCGTGGTTTCAACTCCTATGCACTCCTTATTTAGTGGGTCTTAACTCCCATAGCCTGGCCACTTGATCACACATTGTTAAGCCCTCTAGGGTCTGGGTGGCATATTCTGGTTACCGCCTGAGGGATCATGTCACTACACCTAGGTAGCAGGCGGCCAAGCGCCAGTGTGAAAGGAAGTAGGTGAGTGAAAGAAAGTGAAGCAAGTAGAAAACAAAGATGTAGGCCTAGGTACAAGACCTGTAAATGCTGGAAATTGATGTTTATTGCTGAAAGGTGAGCACGAGGGAAGCCCGTAGGTGCTGTACAATGGCAAGAAGCAGTAGCAGTTGCTAATGACCTCAAGTGAATGCTGAAAAATGAGATGAACTAGGGGAAAGGGGGGTCAGCCCTTACATACTCCCCCACATGCTGGTCGGCCAGCTGGAGCAGGCCGACAACAGCACAGTAGCATAAAATGCTATATAAATGCTGATAAATACCTAAAAATGGTAGAAAAATGCTGAATAATATTTGCTAAGATATGCCAATGCAAGGCCTCATAAATGGCCACTACAAGCATGAAAATGGTGATGTAGACCATCCAGAGATGATATAATCCAACACCTCCTCTTTAGTGCCAGAGGGGCGGTCCAATATGAGCACGTTGAAGTAACACCTCCATAGTAGCTCTCGGAAGTTGTTTGGTGAAGAGATCAGTCACATTGTCCTTGGTAGAATAGTAGGTCAGTCGAAGAAGTCCCAACTCGATCCAGTCGCGTACAAAATGATAAATGCACTTCAATATGCTTGGATCGTCCCTGTATCACAGGATTTTGTGCTAGAGCAATAGCACTCTCAGAATCCGAGAAAATAGTAACCGGGGAAGTGTCGACACAGCACAAAAGCTCCAGAATTTGATGAATCCAAAGTGCCTCACTAGAGGAGAGAAGGTAAGATTTATACTCAACCTCAGTGGAATAAGTTGAAACAGTCTTTTGCTTTTGAGACTTCCAAGAAACCAATCCCGAACCAAGCATGAAGCAATATCCAGATGTAGATCTCCAAGTACGAATACAGCCTGCCCAATCAGAATCTGTGAAGCCAACCAAATCAGCACCACAAGAGTAGGTGATGCCATAATCTGAAGTACCTTGAAGATAATGAAGAACTCTCAAAGTTGCTTGCCAATGAGACCTTCGAGCGGCTGATGAGAACTGGCTGAGGACACTCATAGCATAGGAGATGTCTGGGACGGGTGTTGGCAAGGTAAAGCAATGAGCCAACAATTTGCCGGTACTTTGTGGAATCCACCAAGGGTGTATCATCCTCCTTGGATAACTTGGCATTGGGATCCATGGGACAAGAGAGAGATGTACAATCTGACAACCCATAAAGTGAGAGAAGCTTCTTCACATACTTCTGCTGAGAAATGAAAATACAATCATCTTTTTGCCAAACCTCCAGCCCAAGAAAATAATGTAGAAGGCCAAGATCAGTCATCTCAAATGTCTCTAAAAGCTTGGACTGAACTTGTGTGACCAACCCAATATCTGAGCTAGAAAGAATGAGGTCATCAACATACAAAACAATGACACAAATATCTCCATTAGATAGAAGCACATAGAGATTGCTGTCAGCATATGCCTCCTCAAAGCCAAGAGATAACAAGAAGGCATCAATCTTTTGATACCAGGCACGCGGTGCCTGTTTGAGACCATAAAGAGCCTTCTACAGAAGATACACATGGGTGTCTTGTCCCTGAATCACAAAACCAGGAGGTTGCTCAACATAAACTTCCTCCTCTAAATCTCCATTCAGAAAAGCGGATTTGACATCCATCTGGAACACGGGCCATTTGAAGTGTGTAGCCAGAGCCAAAACAATCCTGATGGTGGTATACCTGGTTGTAGGAGCAAATGTCTCATCAAAGTCTTCACTGCCTTCTGAGCATATCGTCGAGCAACAAGGCGGGCTTTGTACTTGTCCAAAGTACCATCTGCATGAAACTCGACTTTGAAAATCCATTTCACACCAATAACACAATGATGTAAAGGCCATGGCACCAAAGACCAAGTGTTATTCCTCTCAATAGAGGCCATCTCTGCTTCCATGGCTTGCCGCCACTGCGGCTGTGAAAGAGCCTCCTCTGGATTCTCAGGCTCATCGATCTCCTGGAGAGAATTCATGAGAGCATAATTCACTATGTGATGAGATGTGGAAGCCTGAGATGAATGATGAGGTCCAGGGGTGATGGTAGAGATCTGGTTATGGAGCTGTGCATCAATGAGACCAGAATCTCTAAAGAGTTGCTGAACCCACCGAGGTAGGCTAGCCTTTCTCTCAAAGCGTGAAGAAGAAGATCCAGCTGCAGTAGAGGACTCATCCAATGCTGCTGGAAGTGGTGATGAAGTAAGCACTGGTGAGGGTAATCCCGAAGTCAAAGCAGGACTCGTAGAGGGACTGGGAGCTGCAGAAGCTGATGCAACGGGAACGGGTGATTGTGAAGGAGCAGTTGGCACCGGGGTTGCAGTAGGGGGAGGAGGAGGAGCTGGACGTGGAAGAGGTAAAATATCACTAGCATCTGTCGGGAATGGATCACCCAGAAAGTTGGAAGATTCATTAGGTGGAGAGGAATCAATGCCAAACAAGCTCTCATCAAACCGAACATCATGATTCATGGGAAATAATGATGTCATCAACCTCCGGATCCCAAAAGCGGTACCCTTTGGATCTCAGACTGTAGCTTGTGAAGATCATCCTCTTTGACTTCGGGGCGAGTGTGGTCCTTTTCTTATCTGGGACATGCACATACGCAACACAATAAAAAACACGAAGATGAGAAACAGAAGGCTTGTGGCTTGTAAAAGCCTCCTCCGGAGTCATTCAACCGATTTTATGAGAGAGCGGTTAATGAGATAAACAGAGGTAAGCCATAGCTTCACCCTAGAAAGCAGGAGGGAGACCTGCATGATGCAACAAAGCATGAGCCATCTCTTTGACGGTCCGGTTCTTCCGTTCCACAACGCCATTCTGCTGAGGCGTGTACGGAACTGTAGTCTGTCAGTGAATGGCCTTCGAAGCAAGGAAGTCATCAAATGGTACAACAGCTTCACCCCAGAAAGCAGGAGGGAGACACGCATGATGCAACAAAGCATGAGCTATCTCTTTGACGGTCCGGTTCTTCCGTTCCACAATGCCATTCTGCTGAGGAGTGTACGGAACTGTAGTCTGTTGGTGAATGCCCTTCGAAGCAAGGAAGTCATCAAATGGTACAAACTCGCCACCATTATCAGTCCAGAGGAATGAAACTCTACCCCCAGACTCATTTTCCACCATCGCAATCCAAGTCTTGAAACTGGCAAAAGCATCTGACTTGCGAGCCAGAAAACATACCCAGACTTTGCGAGTGAAATCATCCACAAGAAGAAGAAAATATCAAGCCCCACCAAGAGACTCAACCTCTATAGGTCCTGCAAGATCTGCATGTATAAGCTCCAGTCTCGATGAGTGGCCCCCTCTGGAAATGTATCTTGATGATGCTTGCCCATCATGCAGGATGAGCAGATGTGTGAGAGAGACCTCAGCTGAGGTAGTCCATTGACAACCTGCTTAGAATGGTATTTTTGTAAGGCAGCAATGGGTACATGACCGAAGCGAGAATGCCATAGAGAAGTATCTGCCTCAGAAACCAAAGCCATCAAGGGGGAGAAAAGCTGATGAATATGGGAATCAGTGTGAGGGATCTGGGAAGAAAAATTGGTGATCTTGTAGAGACCCCCATCATGGATTCCATTGGCAACAACCAAGAATTTACTTCGATGACCTCATCATCAAAGTACACACCAAGTTCCTTCTGAGAAGCTTTGCATACTAAAAATAGATTTTTGGAAATCCATAGTACATGTAGAACATCATGTAAGGTGGCAGAAGAACCCAAAGAAACATTACCAACACCGGTGACAGGAAGCGAAGAGTTGTCGCCGATACAAATTGAAGAAGAGAGAGTCTGGTAGTCCTCCAGGATATGGGCCTAATTGGTCATGTGGGCAGAAGCACCACTATCACCAACCCATTCCACCGCTTCAGGTGTGTCACTAACCTTTTAAGGAGAAGTCATATCTATGATCACGAGGAATGAATCCTGTGAAGAAGTGGATGAATCTGTGATTGCCATGTATGCAACTTTGGTAGATCCCTCCTTGGAAACTTTACCTTTATCTTTGGTGTTGTCCTTGTCAGATGCTTTAGAAGCATCTTGGGCTTTATACTTGGCTTTGGCCGCTCGAGAATCATCACGACAAGCGAAGCAGCGAGCCTCAGTATGACTTGACTTGCCACAGTAATCACATTCATTGCTTTTGTCCTTGGATTCCTTAGAATCCTGTTTACCCTTGCCTTTGCCTTTGTTTTTATTGTTGTTGCAACTTGCCTTTTCCGCAAAGCATGCACTTGTCGTGGAGATAACTCATGACTTCCTCAAAAGGGGGGAGAGGATCACGGAAATAAATAGTATCCCTGAAAGAGTCAATGGAAGGAGGCAACTTACCAAGAAGTTTATGGATGGGATTGTTGATGGGAAAGTGAAAGAAGAGAAAGAAGGAAGATCTCTCCAAGATGTAGATCCTTGTCCTCAGCACCTAGAAGAGGGCTTCAGTAATCCAGCCAGCATAAAAATCAGCAATCGTTGCTGAAAATTCAGAAATACAACAGTCCCGAGTGTCGGATGAAGAAAACGCAGCAATCTTGAGGAAGCCTCTGCTCCAAAACAGAAAACGCAGCTCTCTGCTGCTCACAGGTCAGCGTTTTGCTCTGATACCATGAAAGAAAGTGAAGCAAATAGAAAACACAGATGTAGGCCCAGGTACAAGACCTGTAAATGCTGGAAACTGATGTTTATTGCTGCAAACTGAGCACGAGGGAAGCCCGTAGGTGCCGTACAATGGTAAGAAGCAGTAGCAGCTGCTAATGACCTCAAGTGAATGCTGAACAATGAGATGAACCGGGGGAAAGGGGGGTCAGCCCTTACATACTCCCCCATATGCTGGTCAGCTAGCTGTAGCAGACCGACAACAGCACAGTAGCAATATATGCTATATAAATGCTGAAAAATACGTTAAAAATGGTAGAAAAATGCTAAATAATATCTGCTAAGATATGCCAATGCAGGGCCTCATAAATGGCCAATACAAGCATGAAAATGGTGATGTAGACCATCTGGAGATGATATAATCCAACAGTGAGGACAAGCAGCGAGATAAGCACAGCATTTAATCATCATTTTCAGCATATTATTTGTCCAAGCAACAGGCCGACAACACTATAACTAGCCGACCAGCATCTCCAGTATAATATATAAGCAGTAGTCATATCAAGTCATTTTGATCAATGTTGCATAGAAACGCGTTTCGTACAGGTTTGAAACGTACGAAACGTTTCATCTTGTACGAAACACGTTTTTTATTCATCTTGAATATTTTAATACCCTACAGCCCGTCACATCACATCCTTTCGTACCTTTTCTGTGCGCGTTTCCCAGTGGCGGCTGCCTGTACTTTTTCGCCGTTTTGTGTACCAGCTTGCCATCGAATCAACGCCCGTGTCAGTCCGCCTGCTCCTTGGTGTCCTTGGGCCTTGTGGAGGTCTTCTAAAGGGTTTTCTCTGCACAACTCACAAAGCAGCACGTTTTGTTCTCTTCCATCAATATTTATGGCCTTCTACATAACTTCTACTGATGCTAGACTTATGAAATGCTGAATGAACTTGATCAAAATCAGTGTTGCCAGGCGTTTCTGAAACGACAGGTATGATTCATACGTTTTGAAACGTTTCATAAAAGGTAAGAAACGGGTACAAAAAGGTTTCATACAAAATAGAAAAAGCATGTATATTTTTAACTTGAAATATACAAAAGAAAAAACTGTTGACATAACTTATAAGAGACCACATTGAATTCATTTCAATAAAAACAAAATACATGTAAGATATGATGATATCACAAATCACGTGGGTGATGACTGAGCAGAAATCAAAAGGATCACCACGTGGGTGGTGAGTCATGACTCAAAATCCAAGATTAAAATAAATAACATGTCCGAAGTTCAAACTAAATAACATGTCCAAATAAAATGATGCTGGCAGCTGCTAGCTGCTATCCTCATCCTCATCCTCATCCTCATCCTCATGCTCATGCTCATCCTCATCTGCATCTGCAGCCTCACTCCTAGGGTCACTGCCGGTAGCCGAGTCCTCAAATGCCTCATCCTCTAGAGGTGCAGGTGCACCACTAGTACTAGCCTCTCGAGAAGATCGTGTAGTGCGAGCCGGAGCCATGATCTCCTCATAGAGCATAGAATAGATGTCTCTCTCCTGCTGAGGAATGTCGGGAATCTCCTTGCACTTCATGATATCAATCTTATTTGGATTCACCTGGCGAGGCTCAATGGGATGACCCTTTTGCTCTAGCAATCGGAGATTGCAATGACAAAAGACAAGCCTCTCCAATTGTGCTGTGGAGAGTCTGTTTCTCTTTTTCATGTGAAAAAGAGCCCATGTACTCTAGTTCCTCTCACAAGGCCCTGAACTACAATCTTGGGAGAGAACTCTCAATGCAATCCGTATCTGCATTGTACAAAAAAGAATGTTAAGTTAGCATTTGAAGTGCGACACACAACATAAAGTAATCTCATTTTATGATTCATGAATTTAACTATCATCTTGGCCAACAATAGAGCAAGGGGAAGAGAAGGTAGATAGCCTTAGGCCTAAATAGAGCAAGGGGAGGAAGATATGGGCTAGGGGTCAACCCCTTGGGGTTGACCAAGGCCCACACATGTACAAGCTGTTATGCAACCCTTTTGTACCATATTAAAATACAGAAAACCCTGACACCAATCTCTCTCTTCTTCTCTCTCCTCTGCCTTAATCATGTTTAATCAGCATCAATGTTCTTAATCAAGCTTAGGGATGTGAATCAATATAGCAAAGGCTTCCGCGCATGCAACATTGGTATCGGAGCATCTAGGGTAACCGGCCTCATGCAGTCCAAAGCATATAGTATCTTCAGAACATGAGAATATTGTAGTGGACTAGCAAGGGATTGATTGCAGCATTTATTAAGGTGTTTAGCATGGTACCTTGTCCAAGAGCTGGCCGACTAGCATCCTCAACCCATATAAATAGCATAAGTCATAAATTAGCAATGATCGAGTCATTTCCTCAAGTCAGCATCAATATGAAGTCAACATTAGCATCAACATCATAGATCTGTTCACAGATCTCATCTCATTTGTAATCATTTGCATCATTAAATTCATCTCTATAGTAATTAAGTTAATTAAGGCTATGATTACTATGATCAGCCTCCGCGCATGCAACATTGGTATCAGAGCATTCAGGCTCAGCCCACTAAGCATTGTCCCAAGGAAGGTGCACAATTCCAACAAAAAGGATGTAGCAGGGTAGCAGATGGAGTGGTCTGCAATAGGTGAAGCCAGAGGAATCATTCCTTGAGGGTATGTATGCAGAACCAATACATCATTAAGCTCTCAGATTAGTTCCCAAGGCCTAGCAACAGACATGATCAATTCCGGCAGGTGATGGTTGACCCACCGTTGTGTTAAGGGTAAGGGAAAGCAGGCATAGGGCAGCAATTGAGTAGGTGCTTAGTTCTTCAACAAGACTTGGAAGTGGAGATTAGGTATGAAGGTGTTCAGACAAACATATCACTTAGTTAAGGAAGTCAGCAGTAGCAAAGTAAGTAGCAGTCCAAGGAGGAAGGATGACAGAGTGTCCACCCCGTCATCAAGTTTAGCAGAAGGGAATGTCACGTGCATGCTCGTGCCATGGCTAATCCTCTACAGGAGCTGTCTTAATCCCTAACTAATCATCAACATTAGCATCTACAACATCCTCATCATCATTAGCAACCACATCATCATAAGCGTCGGTAACATCATCATCTACATCATCATCATTACCATCAACATCAAATCCTCAGCATCATCATTAAGTTGGAGGGTTTGGATGACCTGTCGGTAGCCAGCCAGGCTGTCTTACACTCATCGGTAGCCAGCCAGGCACCTAGGCAGTAGGCGGTCAAGTGTCAGTGTGAAGGCATTAGGTGAGGACAAGCAGTGAGATAAGCACAGCATTTAATCTTCTGCATATTATTTGTCCAAGCAGCAGGCCGACGGCACTATAGCTGGCCGACTAGCATCTCCAGTATAATATATAAGCTGTAGTCATATCAAGTCATTTCGATCAAGTTCATTCAACATTTCATAAGTCTAGTAGCAGTAGAAGTTATGTAGAAGGGGCTAGGGGTCAACCCCTTGGGGCTGACCAAGGCCCGCACATGTACAAACTTTTATGCAACCCTTTTGTACCATATGAAAATACAGAAAACCTTGACACTAATCTCTCTCTTCTTCTCTCTCCTCTATCTTAATCACGTCTAATCAGCATCAGTGTTCTTACTTAGGGCTATGGATCAGAACATCAAAGGCTTCCGTGCATGCAACATTGGTATTAGAGCATTCAAGCTCAACCCACTAAGCAAATTCCCAAGGAAGGTGCACAGTTCCAACAAAAAGGGTGCAGCAGGGTAGCAGATGGAGTGGTTTAAGCCAGAGGAAGCATTCCCTGAGGGTATGTATGCAGAACCAGCACATCATTAAGCTTTGAGATTGGTTCCAAAGGCCTAGCAACAGGCATGATCAGTTCCAATAGGTGATCTACCGCTGTGTTAAGGGTAAGGGAAAGCAAGCATGGGGACAACAGTTGAACAGGTGCTCAGTTCTTCAACAAGACTTGGAAGTGGAGATCAGGAGTGAAGGTGTTCAGACAAACATATCACTTAGTTAAGGTCAAAGTCAGTAGCAGTCCAAGGAGGAAGGATGACAGAGTGTCCACACCGTCATCAAGGTTAGCAGAGAAGGGAATGCCTCGTGCACACCCGTGCCATGGCTAATCCTTTGCAGGAGCTGTCTTAATCCTTGACTAATCATCAACATTAGCATCTACAACATCCTCATCATCATCAGCAGCCACATTAGCATAAGCGTCAGTAACATCATCATCATTACCATCAACATCAAATCCTCAACATCATCATCAAGTTGGAGGGTTTGGATGACCTGTCGGCAGCCAGCCAGGTTGTCTTACACATGTCGGCGACCAAGCGCCAATGTGAAAGGCATCAGGCGAGGACAAGCAGTGAGATAAGCGTAGCATTTAATCATTAGTTTCAACAAATTATTTGTCCAAGCAGCAGGCCGATAGCACTTTAGTTGGCCGATCAGCATTTCCAGTATAATATATATAAGCAGCAGTCATATCAAGTCATTTTGATCAAGTTCATTCAGCATTTCATAAGTCTAGCATCAGAAACATTTAATGATTTGAGCTGAAAATGTGCCCATAGGTGCCTGAACCATTCTGATATAAGGAAAGGTGGTAGCAAAAGAAGCCCATGCTTGGTTGAATTGAAGCAGCTGCCATAGGGGCTGAATATGCAGCGGCAATTGGCATACCCAGACGGGGATTAGCAGAGGTGGTTTTACAGTTAATGTAATAGGGAGCTTGGGGAAAGCCCATAGTTGCCAGGTGTTTTTAAAAACAAGTTTAAAAAACGTTTCAAATGTGTTTCTTCAATATTAGGGAAGTTCCAAAAACGTTTCATACAGGGGCCCGTGGGCAGGCGGGGGGGTGTACATGTAAAAAATATGCCAGATTTGGCTCTTATATGCTTGGCAGAACATGAATGTCAAAACATGCAGAACATGCATATCTTTAGCCTTTACAACATGTGAAAATAGTAAGGTTAAGAGTGATGCTGGGTAGGTAGGCTGTAGCCTGCAGCTGAAGCAACTCACCCTACTACCCAGACAAGCCAGTCACAAGTCACCAGGTGACATAATATAAAATCATGAATTTTATTCCAAAATCCAGATGTCATTAAAACATGCAACAAGCTCACAAAAAAAAAAAAAGCAAACACGTGCAAAATAGGCATAACAAGATAGGTTGTTTAAAAAATAAATAAATAAAATGCTGAAAAATAGAAAACAAAAATGTTTGAAATGTTTTGTATGGGTCATACTACAAAACATGTTCTTTGGCAACTATGGGCAAGCCACATGCTGTAAGAATGATCCCAGGAGAGGGAATCTGTGTAGCTCTTTTGTTGTGCTGCTAACAAGTGCTTTAGGGATGTATTCATTGCATGAGAACCATGTGGCACTCAATGCTCATTTTGGATAAGGAAGTTTTTTTTGAAAGATGAAGAGAGGCAAAAAGAGATCTTGTGACGAGTCTGAGTTTTCTTTTCTTGAACTTCATGTGAGGGCCTGTTCCATGGATACATCATGCTTGGTTGTTTTTGGGAAGTAAAATTAAGTCTCTTAAGTGGCTCAGTTGTGTAGAGCTTGGTAACTGTTTGTTCGAAGGGGGAAGGATGGTACATGGTGGAGGCACATTGGCACATGTTTAGCTTTTCTTCAATAAGCCTCAGGGACATATTTGGTTCCACCTATGACAGGAGCAAGCATTGCCTTCAATTGTAGCATCGAGGATTGGGTAGGGTGTGTAATGTGCCTGCAGGTGAAACTTTTTGTCTGGTCTAGTCAGGCACGGATAGATTTTGTCCAACTAAACCTTTTAGTACCAGGCCGGGTATTTTTCATTATTAGAGCTATGAGATTATTAAACATGATGCATACCAGGATTTCAGAATGAAGGTTATTTTTATTTGAACTGTATTGGTTTGGTATTGGCTTTTAGCTAACTAGGGTACCAGTCAATGAGCGTTTGAGCTATAATGAGAAAGTTGACGACGAGATTCTGCCCGCCCGTTTTAATAATATTGGAGAATTGGAGTTTCAGCATAATTGGGGAAGATTTTGGTATCAAACCAGCTAAGTCTTATACATGTTTTTTTTTTTTCTATGATGCTTTCAATTTGTTTTTAGAGATCTTTCGTTTAAATTTTCCAACCTTTTGCATGCCTGAAATGGCCCTTGTTTTATGTTGCAGGGTGGATTTGGGAACTTCGGATCCTCTTGCATTGGACATCTTTATAAACTCTTTCACCTGTGTGAGCTCAGAGTATGCCCACAACTCTTATTTGATGCTTTTGATTAAACTTGCTGTATCTCTTTTGGCATGTCAGTACATCGTGTCTCTGCTTGCATTATGAGGGAATGGCATGGAGTTTTAGCACCGAATCCTTTAGACACTTAATAGTAAATACTTACTGAAATTCACCCCACACAAGCTACACCGGCCCCACGGTCAAACTTGTAGTGTGTGTGCAAACCCAGCTTCCAGGATGGGAAGGAATTGCTGTAGGGCTGGCCTGGTCCGCTTAAGTCCTTAAACACCATCCTGCTCAAATCTTACACACAAAAACCATCGAAGGGGTTTCTGAAAAACAAACCACCCAACCATAGCTCTGTCTTTAACATCCCAGATCCTGAGCCTAGATCTATACCAAGTGCGCACAACCGGCATCCTGCTGTCTGAGTGTCTAGACAAACAGTGACTATTCACACCAGGTTATGTAACACTGAGCCCTCTATCCATGTCTACACCTAGAGCTTGGTCATGGGGTTCTGATGTCCTAGGAATCTTCCCTAGTGGAGATTACGAGCAATCCATTCACTCATATAGGCTTGTAGTTAGTAACAGAAAACAATCATAAGTCGCTTTACATTGAGTTGAATAAAGTCATAAGCCTAACCTCATTAATCAAGCCTGTCTAATACCACCCCGGCCCCCCCCCCCTCCTTTCCCCCATCCCCCCCCCCCCTCCCCGCGCCCCACACACACACACACACAAGAAGAAGAAGAAGAAGAAGAAGAAAGAAACACCCCACACACCCAAAGAGTTGGTCAGCCTGCTGTAGAGGATCCAAGAATGTGGATTTGCCTATTTAGATCTCTGGGAAGCTAGAGGCTCGCATATAATGTTGTATTAAATGGGTGAGGAGTCAACTTGATTCATCATACAAGTCCTCACCTGGTATAGACATGGTATGGTTATGGTATGGTCATGAGTTTGATCTTGATAATAGCAAGATGGCTGGCCAAGGCAGTGCATACTTCTGCAGAGAAGAGGTGCACGTGATTTTGGGAACCCAAATGAAATGTTTCTAAGACTTGTATATCTAAAGAGATTTGTCATGGTGTCAAGGATCAAGGACTGTGAGTAGCAGTGACAGAGACGTGGAAAGTTAATTGAACACTTTGACAGGGTGAGCATGACTTGTGATGGACTTGTGACAATCTGGAGCAAAATCACCGAGAAAGGTGTAGACGTGTGGAGAAGAGGTGCACGTGGATTTGGGAACTCAAATGTTTCTAAGACTTGTATATCCAAAGAGATTTGTCAAGGTGTCAAGGATTGCGAGTAGCAGTGACACAGATGTGGAAAGGTTATTGAACACTTCTACAGGGTGAGCATGAGTTGTAATGGACTTGTGACAATCTGAAGCACAACCACCGAGAAAGGTGTAGACATGCATTAGCATGGGATGGATACATGAATTAGTGAGGCCAAGAGTTGTACAGGGCTGTTTAATCAGAGGTTCGTATGGGTGTGTCCCTATCTGTATTGCATGATATGTGTGGTGTTCTTACAGCTGATCTGTGTGCTGTTTCGTACAGCAGAGCTGTGTTGTCCGTCCTGGTAGTGTAGTAGTATCTGAGCATATGTTTACATTGAATCTTCCACAGAGCAGTACACACCTGAGCAGAGGCTGCAAAGCTGATTGCTGGGGAGAAGAGGGCTACTTGTGCTCTTTGATGAGGGAATTGGTGGCCGGCCACTTTTTTATACCTGTAAACTCAGCTGAAGCATGAAAAGTTGAAAGCTCATGATTGAAATCTCGCTTAATCTTGTAAAAATTTAATCCTATACTCATCTGCTCCTGCATAAGAGTATTTGGATGAAAGGAGTCTCACAGTAACATGTTGCCTCCAAATTCTAGGGGCTCATCTCTGTACTGAAGGCCAAGTCTTAGGTGTCTGTTCTTGTATCCTTAAGTCCAGGTCTTAGGTGTCTGTTCTTGTATCATTCTTAGCATCATTTAACCCCTAACAGATGTTGCCATCCTGCGAAGTCCTCTAGAGGGTGCACTTGTATTGGAGAGAGAGAGAGAGAGAGAGAGAGAGAGAGAGCTTAATTGAGTGGTTAAATGTTATATTGCAGTTATGTGGGAATTAAAGAACTTACTTTTGGGGGGGGAAATTTGGGGCATTGGAATGAGGAGACGACGTCTGAAGAAGAAGGTTACAGGTCTTTCAAAATTTGATACAGGAGAACTTGTGATTGCCCTTTTGCTATTTCTTAGGTGTTCCTCGTGTGCTAGTAAAGAAGTCTGTTTGAAACACCAAAGCTTAGGTATAGATTGACAAGCTCCTTGGATGAACTTACCTAGTCCAGTAATTGGTTTGTAAGGGCTTCTCTTGAAGCTTTTAAGAACTTGGAAAAGTTTTGTAAATTATCAATGTGTTGTATAGGTATTAGGTTCATGACATCTGAATGTTATGCAGACAAAAGTTGTTTGATGAATTGATATGTTTTTTGCGAGGTTTTGAAGCTTTGTCACAATCTTCTATTAAGCTTATGAATTTCCAGCTCATCAAAGCCAGGCTTGAACCTTTACTTGCTTCTTCTACATTCTAGATGAGCATCTTTGTCTAGTTCGTAGGTTAATACCTCACCACAGCAATTTAACAGGAGCCACAATGATGTAGACTCTCTTGTTGGTAATTTTTACAAAATCATTTATGTGAGTTGTATGTTTCATTATTTTTCAAAACCCAAAACGCATCTTGTGTTTAGAAAAGTCAAGCTCATTTGGGAATCGAGACACTCAAATTTCAGCTAATAATATTTTAACATCTTTGTTCCACAAACAATTTTGCCCCTCCTGTAATCATTGGAAGCTAAATAATAAGGAAAGTTTTTAAAGGGAATATATTGAGAGAGTTGGTAATAATCATTGTAGGTAGAGGATAGAGAGACACAGAGTGCTGATATGGGGCTTTTTTTTTTTTTTGTTGCCTTGAAGTTGCCCACTTGGGTGGGGGTTACATGAGTGAGGAATATAGGTAATGAGCGGATGCTTAGATGGAAGGCAACATATGTTCCTCGTAATGCCACATGGTGGTTACTTTCTTTCAATTCTCTATAACATGTAATCCATGCTTAGGCTCATGCATTATGATAATATCAATACATGGTTTGTTCTTGAGTCTTTGTTATTTGCATACTTCTTTGTAATGTCTTTTGGGAGTCTATTGTCAGAATAAGCAGCGGAAATGAGACAAAACAGAGCAGAAAAAATAATGCAGAAGTGCTGGAGAGAGGAGTGCTGTATAAACTCTGCTATATACACGAAATCCGGTACAACTGAGTGTGGGGGGGAGAGTGGTATATATACCACTTGGGGTTGCTAGTCGGCCAGTGTAAAACAAGCTGACAGCCCCCAAGAAAGCCCATGATTGAGAAACTCCAGTCGGCCAGCATATGATGCAAGTCGGCCATCAGATAATCAAGTCGGCCACCTCCTAGCCCACTTGGAGGAGCTTTGAAGCTTGCATCGACACGTAGTCCATTCACTTCCTTGGGGGATCGGCCTATAGAGGTGTGTAGTATGTCTCAATGTACCATCCCATAACAAAGACTAGAAGAGTGTTAGTAGATGTGAGTGAAATTTTGACTAGATGTGGACATGATCTGCAATGATGACAAGCTTGCATTATGTGTGTTGCAGTAGTCGACAGCATTCGAACTAAAAGGGATTTGAGTACAAACAACAAGAGTCAACTAATGTCAAGCTGGTGGATAGGTGCAACGGTTGTAATGTCAACATGGCCAACTGTGATATTCAAATATCATTCTATGATCTTGAAATTCAGCTTCTCCAGGATGCCACCATCCTTAACAAGGATGAGGCCACGATTGAGTTTGAATGGCCGGAGGACATTACTTTTTAGCCGCCATTCGAAGGCAATTTAAAAGAAAGTTTCCAATGGTGGCAGGAGAAGGGTGGAGAGTTGCTCTAGCTACATGCCAGCACTTGGTGAATCACAATAGCTCCACCTACTATCCAAGGGTAAGTATCTTACTCTTATCACAGAATCTACCTACAACTACTAGCTAACCTCACAAGGAAGGCATTCCCATTTTTAACCTCACCCGATGACAGTGATGAAGATGCATCATACAAAGAGGATGAACAATTATTTGAGAGTGGGGAGCCAAGATTTCCAGAAGACGAAGACAAAAGAGCTTAGAAGATGAAGCCTTGACAGCAGCGATGGGGAGCCATGGTCCCATAAGAGCCCCCAATCCACGCAAACCCTACTACATGAACCCCCTCCACAAGTCCCTACACCCACCACCACCCAAGCACAATCATCATCACAAGTACCTTCTAGTTCCACTTTTGTACTAAAACCTATCATTCCCACTAACACTACAAACCTTTTCAAGATAAGCATGTGCAAGTACACCGAGTTGACCAAAGAATGACAGAGGTGTACATAGTAGTAGATTTATGTGGTGGTAATCGGCAATCCTTTGTTTAAATCAAGCACCGTGCTAAAATGCTGAAGAGTTCTAGGAGGTAAATTTAAACTTCAACCTCAATACTAACCTTGATATCAAAGGTGGACTTTTATATTTCTAGAGGGTAAGATATTTTTTGGCACAGTACCTCAACTTTTGAGGACATGTTTGATACCAATTTTGGCTTTTCATTCTACTAGGGAAAGAAATTTGCTAAAGGGGAAAGAAATTTGCAAAGGTATTGCGATGGGAAGACATAAGCTCAAGTCTATTTTGCAAAGGTCAATGGGAAGACCATAAGCTCAAGTCTATTTAGCTTTTGAGAACAAAATGAATGGGAGCATTGGGGTTAATATTTTGATAGAAAGCCAAAAAAGCTCTTGAATAATGTCTCTTGAATGCTTCGAGGATAATGATTTGCTTAACAAGATTTTCAATCCAACCAAGATAAGATTATCTTTTCCAACACGTGTGTTTATGGAATCTTGTTCATGTGTCCATTATGAAGGACATAAAATATGCTATCTTGCATTGTGAAACATGCACACTTTTATAAGGACATAGAATATGCTATATCTTGCATCGTGCAACATCCACACTTTAGCCTGTATGAAATTGATCAACATTTCCAATCTCATGATCATTGCCATAATGTGCTTAGATAAAATTCAAAAGCACAAATCTTTTCTTTCTCTTAGAAAAAATATGGATTCGTTCCAAATAATGATGAAATTTGGTTGAGTAAGCTTTTTGTGTTGTTAAGATCTAACACCACCACAAATTAGTCCGCACTTTAACTACATGTTCTAAGGTTCTAAGGCTCATCCAAATTGATGCTTTGAATGCTTTGAAGGTCAAGAAGTATGTTTCAAAAACGATTTCTGATGCCCAATATATTTTGGTAACACAATCATATCATAAAGTACACATTCTCTAGAACTTGTTACTACTTCTAGATATCTTCCACAAGATGACAGAGCTGTAGAGTCAATGACATAATTTTGAGAAACTAGAGAAGGCAACATATGGTTATTTCTTATCACTACATCTTTCTCTTGGTAGGAAATGTGAATCCAGTAGTGATAACCAAGAGATAGCATCTCTGTATTTGCTAAAGTATAATGTTGATTCCATGGCTTTGTCACCATGTGGAAAATATCTATGAATAGCAACCGAGAGAAATTGTACTCTATATTTGCTAAAATGTATACTTAACTCCATGGCTTTGTCACCATGTGGGAAATATCCATGAGCAACTAAGAGAAATTGTGCTTTATGATGTGAACTGTATTGTACCTTACGGTTGCTTTATATATTCCAATGCCGTCTTACAAAAGTGAAGTGCTTGTTTGCATGGGTAAGATGGGAAAGCATCTTAGGATCGGTCGGGCAGTTTGATTCTTGTTTAAAGACCACTTGGCCTTCATATCACATGGCTCAATGATAGCCTTCTATTTCAAACTTGTCCTCAAGTTTCATGATTCTTAGAAATAAAATACGTATTTTATCAAGCTATAAAGAGTGAAGATTAAAAGTATAATGGAAGCTATAAAGAGTGAAGATTAGAAGTATGATGCAAGCTATAAAGAGTGAAGATTAGAAGCACCCCACAAACTTTGAGTACCTTATAAACTTTTAGCCCCAAACAAAGTAGCACCTTCCAATGTAGGAGAGCAGAGATGACAAAAGGCAAGTAATCCTTTCACATCATGGATTGCATATAAGGGCCAGAGCCAGTCCGCCTTTGAGGGACATGAATGAAGCAGAACCTGTCATCGCACAAGCAACAAGAATTTGCAATCAAAAGCAGCACTGCATCAACATGGGCCTTACTCAAAACATTCTCTACAAATTCCCCTTTGCCTGCAACGCGACATGTTAAGCTTCCTGATCGTGAGATAGTCAGAGACTACAATAACTTAGGCCTCCAACTTTAATCCATTAATGATTTTTACCTTAGTTGGACGGACCCTATTGCTCTCATTAATTAATTGATTTTTTAAAATAATTATAGGGCCCTATTACAATGCATTTCTTTCTTGTCATTTTGAGAGATTATGAACTCGTACCCTCGTTAGCTAAAAGTCCATTCCAAACGTCCAATGTAGTTCAAATAAAAATAAACTTCATCTTGAAATCCTTGTATGCATTATGTTTAATAAATCTTATAGCTCTAATCATGAGAAATACCTCGTGATTAAAGGTTTAGTTGGACAATATCTATCCGTGCCTGACTAGACCAGACAAAAGTTGCACATGCATGCACATTACACACCCTACCGAATCCTTAGTGCTAGAACTCAAGGCCATGCTTGCTCCTGTCTCATAGGTGGAACCAAATATGTCCAGTAGCCAATTGAAAAAAAGCATTAAACATGTATGTCCACCATCCTCCCCCCTTCAAACGAACAATTAATCAAGATCCATACATTAAGAGTCTTAATTTTACTTCCTAAAAACAACCAAGGATGCCACATCCATGGAACAGGCCCTCACACATCAAGTTCAAGAAAAGAGCACTCAGACTCGTCACATGATCCTCTCTTTTGCCTCTCTTTTATCAGTGTAGATGGGGTAAAGCCCAAATGTTCTAATACTGAGGAGCATTGCATGCCATAGATGGCTCTCATCATCATCATCATCTTCTTCTTCTATATCTAATTTGGGAGATGCCACGTGGCAGCTCCTAGCTGCCCCATGTGGCATACTACTACTCCTTTAATACTCTTATTATTATACCATACTACAGCTACTACTACTATACACACACACACAACAACCACAACAACAACAACAACTACTACCACTACCACTACCACTACCACTACCACTACCACTACTACTACATCATTTATGTGTGTGTGTGTGTGTGTGTCTTATTAGAGGGTTAGAGTGTTAAAGACAGAGAGGTAGATAATTAGAGAATGATAAGGTGGGTGAGAGAGAGAGAGAGAGAGAGAGAGAGAGAGAGAGAGGATTAGAAAGAGAAAGAGAGTTAGAGAGTGAGTTACAGAGAGTTTGAGAAAGATAAAGAGAGAGAGATTGAGAGAGAGGGGTTAGAAAGAGAGTTCGAGAGAGAGAGAGTTAGAGAAAGGTAATACACACACACACACACACACACATCTTCTCACTCTCTAATCCTCTACCTCTCTGTCTTTAACACTCTAACCCCACACCTTCTCACTCTCTAATCCTCTACCTCTCTGTCTTTAACACTCTAACCCTCTAATGTGTGTGTGTGTGTGTGTGTGTGTGTGTGTGTGTGTGTGTGTGTGTGAGAGAGAGAGAGAGAGAGAGAGAGAGAGAGAGAGAGGGTTAGAAAGAGAAAAGAGAGTTAGAGAGTGAGTTACAGAGAGTTTGAGAAAGATAAAGAGAGTTAGAGAGAGTGAGTGTGAGAGAGAAAGAAAGAGAGAGAGAGAGATTGAGAGAGAGCGAGAGGCGTTAGAAAGAGAGTTCGAGAGAGTGAGAGTTAGAGAAAGGCAACATACATGTACATACATACATACATACATATATATAATATATATATATATATTAGAAGGTTAGAGTGGTACAGATAGAGAGGTAGAGGATTAGAGAGTGAGAAGGTGAGAGAGAGAGAGAGAGAGAGAGAGAGAGAGAGAGGGTTAGAAAGAGAAAAGAGAGCTAGAGAGTGAGTTACAGAGAGTTCGAGAAAGATAAAGAGAGTTAGAGAGAGTGAGTGTAAGAGAGAGAAAGAGAGAGAGAGAGAGAGAGGGGGGGGTTAGAAAGAGAGTTTGAGAGAGTGAGAGTTAGAGAAAGGTACAGAGAATGTTAGAGAGAGAGAGAGTTGGCTAGTGTGTGTGTGTGTGTGTGTGTGTGAGAGAGAGAGAGAGAGAGAGAGAGAGAGAGAGAGAGGGTTAAAGATGAGTTAGAGAGATAATGTGAGTGTTAGAGAGAGAGAGAGAGAGAGAGAGAGAGAGTGAGAAGGTTAGAGAGTTCGAGAGATAGTTACAAAGAGTGCGTTAGAGAGTGAGTTAGAAAGAGTTAGAGAATCATAAAGAGAGTGAGTTAGAGAAAAAAAAATGAGTGTTAGAAAGAGAAAGAAGTAGAGTTAGGGGTTAGAGTTAGAGAGGGGGTTAGAAAGAGAGAGAGAGAGAGAGAGAGAGAGAGAGAGGTAAAGAGAGTTAGAGGGTTAGAGAGAGAAAAAAAGAGAATTAGTGAGAGAGAACAAGCTAGAGAGAGAGTGTGTATTAGAGAGAAATAGAGAGAGAGTTACAGATAGATATATATATATGGAGAGAGAGAGAGAGAGAGAGAGTTAGAGAGAGAGGGGGATTAGAAAGAGAGAGTGAGGGGATTAGAAAGAGAAAGAAAGAGAGTTAGAGAAAGGTAAAGAGAGAGAATGTGTGTTAGAGAGAGAGAGAGAGAGAGAGAGAGAGAGAGAGAGAGAGAGAGAGAGAGAGTTGGGTAGTGTTTTAGAGAGTAAGAGAGGGTTAGAGAAAGGTAAAAAGAGAGTGACTATTAGAGAGAGAGAGAGAGAGAGAGAGAGAGAGAGAGAGAGAGAATTAGAGAGAGTAAGAGAGTTTGAGAGAGTTAAAGAGAGAATTAGAGAGAGAGACTTACTGTTAGAGAGAGAGAGAGAGAGAGAGAGAGAGAGAGAGTGAGTTCACCAATTAGGGAATTTTTTTCTCTCTTTGGCCTAATTTGCATAAAGAAAAGAGCCAAAATTAAGAGCTTAATTAATCTTTGATTATTAGCTAATTTATGCCTTAGATCAAGCATAAATCTTAGCAATCTAAGGATCTATCTAATGATGTGCATAATGGTGTGGATTAATTGATGATTAAGAGTTAATTAGGGACTCATGATTAATCTAAAAGGGAGAGGAAGGATTAGTGAAAGAGTTAATCTTTGATTAATTTCTAATCACATTTTTACACAACTCATTAGTGGCTAATGAGCATTGAATGAAAAGATGCCCCTTAGTTGGCAATTGGCCACTTTTGGGAGTCATTTATGAAGGGTGTAAGGGGGTGTCATAAAAGTGGACTTTTTTCCCACTTAACTTTTTGGGGAAATACCCATATTTTCTCAATTTAAAATTCAAAAAATATTCCCTCCACACAAGAAAACTCAAAATTCTCTCTAGACTCCCAAAAAAAACCATGAGATCCATTTCACGGTGTGAAAAGGATCTGTGGAAAAAAAAATACCGTGAGATCCATTTCACGTGTGAGATGTATTTCACAATGTGAAAAGGGTCCGTGGAGCCCCCCAAAAAAAAAGAGTATTAAAAACATCCCTCTTTAGAGGCATGTATCTCCTAAACCGAGATTCCAATGAACTCATTCTACTGCTCATCGCGAAAAGACTAAATTGAGCTCTTTGAAATTGGTCTTGCGTTTCCGAGGGCAAAATCCATGGTTTTGCCATCCGACCAGCAACCTCAAAATTTGACCTAGAAATCGAGGCAAAAAACGGGCCTAAGCACTAAAAATCACCCAAAATAACCCGAAAAAGACCGCTTACCATATTCGGCTACTTTTAGAGTGTCTAAACTACAAAATCACGAAAAAGTCACAGAGACAAAGTTGTAGTACTCCAAAAATACTACAACTCTCTCATACAACGTTTTTTCAAATTCCTTTTGAAACACATTCAAAAACGAGTCGCGAAAAAGAAAAAAGCTTTCCATTTTTTTTTCATCTTGAGACAGTGATGGAAAATAGGTTTTGAGACCTCCTCTTCCATCTAAGATGCTACTAGCATGCACTTTTTCCATAAAAGTTCAACCTAAGAGGGCATTCACATGCTTTTTAAGACCTCGTCTTCCATCTGAGACACCAGTGCCATGCACTTTTTATACAAAAATATATATCTAAGAAGTCATTCATGTGCGCTTAACTCCTGAGTAAATTAGGACAAATGAACCCTCGTTTGACCCAGATGAGGGTGTGCTAGGCCCCGTGAGGCTGTAACGGGCTGTAAGAAACCTAAAAAGCAAAAACAAAAAAAAAACACATGTGCTTGCTCATTAAGGAGCAACTGGCAATGCAACAAGGTATGTCAACGATACAGGGATTACGTGGGTCCACACCCAAACTAAACCCAATGGCTAAAACCTTCAAGCCATTGAGATCCATGCCCCAAATGCACCTCCCAATACCATTTGCCATGCCGACAACAAGCATGTCATCGGGTTTTACATCCCCTATCACCTCAATCATGTCATCGGGTTTTACATCCCCTATCACCTCAATCCCTCCGAGATTTGGTCCCTTGCTTAGCACTACCACAAGTCCTAAACCTTTAGAAGTGCTAGCTATCAACCCTTTACAACCCTTAAATGCCCAAACCTTGGCCATATTGACTAATCTAGGAAGGGGGGTTGCCTAAGGACTAAATGAGGTCTTAACCACAAGAGCACCCACACATGGCCTCAGTGACTCATACAAAAACACAGCTGTATAGATTTCCAAAATCATGGGCAAGTACCATGGAACGACTGATCCTATTCAATTCATGCAAATGTTTGAACAAAGATGTGAAGCCTTTGGAAATCCAAACTGCCCCGCCAAGGTACATGCGTTGAAACTTTGCTTAGAGGGAAAGGCTAGTTGATGGTTCATCACATTGATATCTACGATTAAGGCGAATTTCAAGACCTTGAAAATAGTCTTTATCCGGTTTTATAAGACAAGGTGATCGATGGAGTGTAGCAAGAGAACTCTATTCAATTAAGCGAAAATAAAATGAAACCATTAGAGATTTTATCCTTCGAATAAAAATCTTAGAGTCACAATGTGAGCTATGGGACTAAACAATGCTCAATTGAAGAGATATTTCATGATGGACATAAAGAAAAATAGCTTACACAACTTGATCATTGTATCCAATCTGGAAACATTCGATCAATGTTGTAAAGAATCAATACGGTTAGATGACAACATGATGGAGGAGGATGATCACGATATGAGATGTTCCTCATCTAAACCCAAGAAAGCAAAGGCTGAAGAAAAATTGATCTTGGAAATGTCATTCCTTGAATTCTACACAGCCTTGCTTAAAAGCTTTGAACCGGAAGTGCCAAGAGAGCATGAGCTCCCTTAAAACCAAACATCCTTAATGTCTCTCAAAATAATGGGCAAAATGCCTTGTGTTCATTGCCATCACTACGTCCATCCCAATCCCCAATGTGCGTACCCTAGGCCTATCCTTTTGTATTGCATACATTATAAAACCTTTGGTCACGACACTCCGATGTCCCTATTCATCTACAATTACCTCAAAACATCAATCTCCTGTGTCCCAAACAAACACAGTTTAAAGGGTAGAAAGTGCTCAAGAAGAAGTTAAGCAAACACTTGAGTGTTTCTATTATTGTGGATCACACAAAGTAGCAGACTGCATAGTTTGGAATACTTCTATGCCCATAGTCATTGACACTTTGCAACCCATATGTGAACGGCATGGCATCGATCACATATTCAAAGATTTCCCAAGGCGAGTTGCTTCAATGTAACCTGTCTCGCAAAATACAACTCTTAACATCTTGAGTGTGTAAAATGGAAAATTTTCCACGGTACCCTTGAATGTGCCTACACGCTTGCAAGCCAAGGCACGAGAAACAGTCAAAAAGAATGCAAAAGAACACAATTCGAGATGGGTAGAAGAGAATATTTTAAAACAGAAGCTAAAAACGAAAGCAAAAACTTCTAAATCCAATTTAAAAAAAGACCAAACTATCGAAACCTCGGTTAAAATAAAGGATAGGGGAAAGGAGCCTATGGAGGACATAACCCCAAAAGAGCCAAAAGATACACATGATGCTAATGCATCCACCTCAAAGGCTACCTCTCAAACCACAAAACCCACATGTGCGACACATGATATAAAAGCCCGAAAGAAAGTCCGTTCTCATTGCATGGGCAAACATAATGAAAACCTAATGATCCAAATAAAGTCAAAAGATGAAACACGTTCTAGTACGTCACTTAGTGAAGACGAAATAAGTTCTAATTCGTCACTCAATGCACCTCACAACCCAATAAAGAAACTAGAACTTGCCCAACCGTGCCATATTAAAAATTATGATCACATGACATACGAGGAATGCAAAAAGCAAGCTCAGGAGAGTATGCTTAGCATTGTTGAGTGTCATACAGGATCACCGATTGTGATTGAACCTCATAATGTCAAACCTAAAAAAGCAACTAAAATATAAAAACTGGAGGATTATCGCTTTCCCTTTCATGAGGAAGATGTACTCTCTACAGAAATGAACTCAACAAGCCAAGAAGAGTCATCAAAGGAAGATTGCCACGAATGATGCAGTTAAAAAAGCACATGAGGAACTCGATGAATCCCTTACAAAATTTAAGCAGTTTCTCAAATCCTCCATTGGAGGAGTGATTTTCTCTCAAGGTGAGACTAGCATAGCTTAGACCCTTGCACCTTTGAAGGGTAACCATGAGTTGTACCAAGATCTTAAGAGCTACATAGAACAAGATTGTAAGGATTCGCAAGTTTCCAAATAGAACTCAGTTAAAGTGGTCAGTGGACCCAAGGTACCATTGTACACATTGGGCACTCTTGAAAAAGCTGAGAGCCAAGAAGAGGATGAAAGTGAATGGGAATATGAAACCAAAATGGGAACTGAAGCTGAAACAAAAACTAAAACTTCCATGGTTCCGCTTGAGGATTCTATCATGGTATGGTTAGATTTCCCTACGGGAAATAAGGTTAAGTGTAAATGCGTATTGATTTAGCCCTCGAGCAAGCCATAACCTTGTGAAAATAGAAACTTGGGTATCATTGGGCCAACTTACAATCATCCCTAAAGGAAATTCTTTTGCAATAGGTGCCAATGGAGAAAACATTGAAGTTCCAAGTTGCTTCAACTATGCCACTCAAACAATCGGTCAAATTATGGAATTTGACTTTCATGCAACCCTAGATTCCCTTGAATATGATGTCATCCTTGGTAGAACTTGGGTACGTGACTTGTGGTATTCAATTGACGAACCCATGTAAATAGTCACCTTAGAGACTCTTGCCTGCATTGTGAAATTTCTCTTACAGGAGGAAGAGACCTTAGAGGAGCTGGAAGTTGGAACTCCCAACATATCTTACTCAGAATATCCCAAGGGTTATGGTTGGATTTGAACTTTTACAATAAAATCAACACACTCCAAGCACAGCTTTATCCAAGGTGAGAGTACAATCTCATGACCCTCAATTTACGGGATTTGTTAGGTCAACCAACACTCAACGCTCATCTAGAGAAAATTCCATTCACAAAATACATGAACATGCCATGTTGGGATACTTCAAACAAACAATATATATAGAATCTAACCCCCTTACTTGCAAGAATTTTGTGGTTAAGTATATGTTGGAAGCAACTTTAATCTTAGGGCACAAATGGACTATTGTTGCACCCAACCACCACTATGCTTTGCTAGTGACAGGGTCATCATAATGGTCAATGACAAAAAGTTGACGGTACCATACTGTAAGGAAGAGGATCCAACCCTAAGGGATCTCTATGATGTTGAATGTAAAAAGTTACAAGTCTCTTCCTCTCAGGAGCCCCTCTACATAAAGACCTACCATCTGTGTCAATGACCAACTCCGACAAAGCATCCACCCCTTCAACTCCATCCTCACCAACAAAGTCCAATGCCAAAACCTCGCAATCAACAACTATTACTAAAGAAGTCCCCCAAGTGCAACCATCTATCTCTAAAAAGGAACACAGAGGAAAAGCATTGACCTCAACAACTCCTCAGCAACCAATCTCACCAAAGGAGAAGGCTGCATGCTCAAAAGCCTCAACATCAGAAGCCACCACTCCACAAGAGCCTTAAGCCTCATCGTTAATAACTCCCATGAGTCTCCAACCCGCAACCTCAGCACCCACCAATGTGAAGGAGGACCCCAAACCTTCCGCTTCAACCAAACAAAAAACTCCACCATGACAACCAAAATCAAGGTATCTTAATGGTATCAAGATGTGGGTGGAAAGCAGCTACTTGTAGCTCAAGGCTACTACGAAGGTGCCAGTCCAATTTAGGTGCCTCAACATTAAAGCCTCTTCCTCAACGCAAAACTCAAAGACCAAAGAAGAATAAAAGTACTCCACAACATCGTCCACAAAAGCCTATGCAAGTTCCTCAAAGAACTCTTAACAACTCAACAAGTGTGGGTACCAAAAAGGTTACTGCAAGCTCAAGGGTACTACCAAGGTAATACCAAAGCTTGGATTCCCAAGCGCATCAAGAAGTCACTTAAGCCTACACAAAGAAAGAAACCTCAGCACCAAAAGCATTAGCCCACCAATTCATAATATTCATCAAAGATGGGTGTCTGTACATGTGCTTCAAGAAGAAGGATATTATGACGAAAATTCCATCATATGGTTGCTAGGATCGAGCAAAGTGAAGAAAGCCTCACCACCAACTTCAATTCCAAGAACTTTACCTAAAGTTCAATAAGAATGGAGACCCAGGCAACACGAAGCAAGCCACTCAACCCCCCTCATGCATACAACACATACATAAGAGCTTACTTGTTCAATCAACACCACTGGAAACCACCCAGAAGCTGTACCTACAAAAAAAGAGTGAAAAAATAGAGAAAAAGGAAAAATAAGAAAGGAAAAGAAAAAGAAAAGATAAAAACACAGAATGGAGACCCAGGCAACACAAAGCAAGCCACTCAACCCCCCTCATGCATACAACACATACATAAGAGCTTACTTGTTCAATCAACACCACTGGAAACCACCCAGAAGCTGTACCTACAAAAAAAGAGGGAAAAAATAGAGAAAAAGGAAAAATAAGAAAGGAAAAGAAAAAGAAAAGATAAAAACACAAGGAAGTCACACAAATGGCCTACCTAAAAGTGGTAGAATATCACAAAAACCTCACAACGATCTTTAATAGCCAATACATTTTTGTTAAGCTTATAGCTTACTATTCTTTTGGCTAAGTTATTGTAGCAGGCTAAGTTATTGTAGCAGGCTGCTCCATGAGCACATATCCGTACTCATGCACTGGGGAATATTTGCACCAAATCCTCATCATTGACAACTTTTCAGGTACACCTCTGGATGGGGGGGGCATGGAGGGCGAAAGCATAGTCAATGTGGTACAACCCATCGCCTAGAATTTTCCTTCAAACTGCAAACAGAGCTCTCCAAACGAAAACTTAAATCTTCACATCTAATCCTTAGTGAAGATACCTAAATTAGCCTCGCAAGTCAATGTAATTCTTTCATGCCTCACCAACAAGTGGCTACTTCAACAAATAGTAGCTCATAAGAGTCTATGTACCTCATGTATATCTACTTCATCAAACACTTAAATATACATAAAAGCATAAAAAGCACATGAGAAGAAGCATGCAAGAACATGTCCTACTCAACAACATTCAACAAGAATCCTGCCACAAAAGGGGCATCATCTAAGGGCCAAATTCTTCAAATGATGAATGTCACTTCAATGAATCAAATGAGGAACTGAGAATCACAATCTCGTTTTGATGATTTTGCCTACGTTCCTCTGGATCCTTCCTTCTCTTCTCCAACATTATTAACATCTCTTAGATTCCCCACTAACACCAATAACATGTACCTCTACTTGTGATTGCCAAAAACAAAGTGAGCAAAAAATATGACCCACATAAAAAATGCTCACAAAAATATAAAAATGTAATCACTCATAAAAACCCCCACCCCGTTAGGAATTCCCACTAATCTCTAACCTTTTCATTTAATAACTAGCCTTTCTCATTCCTTCCAAAGGAACAAGGACCATCTAATGTCACTCAACATCAAAATCCATCAACAAAACTTGTCAATTCTCCCCACACAAAGGTCTTCAACGCGATCACAAGGACGTGATCCACATCAGGAAGGGAGGAATGTTAACCCATTTCTAGGGTTAATAAGAGCTACTACCATTATCTTACATCGGAGTCAAGGTAGATACACCAAAAGGTCATACATTCAAGATATGAAGCAATGGTATCCAAATCTACAACTTGGACACGTACTCGTAGTAGTCCGACGGAATACTTATGGTGGCGATTTCCACTTCAAAAACATGTGGTACCTAGAAAGTTAGGATGAAGTCCCAAGTGATGTACTTCATGGTGAATAATTATAAAAGTAGTCATTGTAATAGCATTAGGCCTCTTATGAGCCTAAAGTGCCCGGCCAACAACAATTTAAGTGAGTGTGAACACTTATGGCCATGTATATAAGTGAAAATCTCTCATAATACAAAAGACTCTCCCACTGTGCAATAGAGTCTTACTCTTGCTAATCGCTTTCTAATCCATACTAGTGTGTGTGTGTGAGAGAGTGAAGTGAGGTGAGAGGAGGGATGAGTACTTGTAGTGCAATGCGACGGTGTGACAACGCTCATAGGAGGTGCGGTGGAATTGCTTCTCAAGGAGTTGTGGAGCTTGGAGACCTCAAGGGTTACAAGCTCGACCATCGAAAAGATCCCCATGACAGTCGCAGTTCATCGGTAATCTTCTTGTTAGATGTGTTTTGAGACAAGGGTTTGGGCGAGCCATAACATCGCCATGGCATTCGCTTTTTGTGAAGCTCTTGCTGTGGCCCATTTAGTTACATAATGTTTGGTGGCAACAATGATGAAGCGTGCTTGTGTGCCACGTGCAGCAAGACTAATATGGCCAATGAAATATAAGCCCCATTTTTTAAAAGGTTGGTTAACTGTGACAGGATGCAGTGGCATCATGTCCTTCTTATGTGGCTTTGCACAACGTTGGCACTCGTCACCTCCCTTGACAAATAGTGCACAATCTTTGAAGAGCATGGGCGACCAATACCCTAGGTGTTCACTAGCTACCCCTTGATGTGCTTGTTTGATTATGTATAAGTATTCATCCTCCCTGGGGCAATGTCTTAGTATGTCATCCTTACCTTGTCTATAAGAGTTCCAGCAATAAGTTGGTAAGATGCGCTCTCTTTTAGCAACTTTCTTGCTAAATCATTCCTTAGTTCCTTTCCTTCTAGAAAACCATTGGCTAAAAAGTTGACAATTTTCTCACTCTATTCTGGAATATCCTCAACCTTGAATAGCATAGCATCCGGTAACTCTTCCCATCAACCCCAATTGGTGCTTCACCATTAGGTATGCGGGATAACGATCTGCCATGACATGTTTCTTGCCAAGCCTTACAAGTAATCTGAAATCAAACTCGAGAAGAATTAATAACCACCTTGTGATCCTTCGTGGAGCATGGTTTGTTTACTAGATACAATAAGGCTTGATGGTCAACATAGAAAACAAATTTGTTAGCAAGAAGGTAATGCTGAAATTTTCTTTACGACATAAACCATTGGTAACCCTTCACGCTCAATGGTGGTGTAATTAATTTCGGCTTCATCTTGTTTTGATGACTTGAAAAACTTATAGGATAGAACAATTTATGCTCCCCTGGTTGTGCTAGGACACGTCCAACTGCGAAATTAGAGGCATCGATGTGTACATGAAAGATGAGATCCTATTTAGGTGTTTACAATATTGGAGCAGTGGCCAAGGCTTGCTTCAGTGCATCATAAGGTTGTTGAGACCCATCAATCCATATAAATACAATCAATAGCTCATACAAAGGACGAGCTATTTCTGTATAGAAAAGAATAAAACGACGAGAGTAGTCGACATGGCCCATGAATCTCTGGAGTCCCTTATAGTTTGTTAGTGGGGGTAATTCCAAGATGACCTGGATTTTGCTCTCATAAGTGAAAATCCCATTTTCGGACACTATATGCCCAAGAACAACTTCATGTTTCACCCAAAACTAGCATTTGTAAGGGTTTTAAGGATATTTGATAAAAGCGACACCTTTCAAACACCCTTTTTAGGCATGCTAAATGCTCTTTCCAAGACAAATGAATGCACAAATCATCCAAGAAAGCTTCGAGAAACTTTCTTAAGAAGTCCTTTTAAAAGCAGTGTTCGTAAGTTTTTGGAATGTGCTGGTGCGTTGGTTAGACCGAATGGCATAACTCTATAACATATACACCATGTTCAGTGTGACAAAGGCTTTTTTGGCTTGGTCCTCACGTGCGATCGAAATTTGATTATAGAATGAGTATCCATCCAAAAAGTTATAAGCGTCCTTACCTATAACTCGTTCGAGCACATGTTCTAAATATGGCAAGGGGTAGTGATCCTTGCATGTGGCAGCATTCACTTTCTTAAGATCAACACACACTCTAAGTTTTCCATTCTTCTTGGACACAACCACAATGGGTGAGACCTATTTGGAGTGTTAAATCTCATAGATGAATCCACACTCAATGAGTTTATCAATCTCTTCCTTAACAATGCTTGCATATTTAGGATTCATTGGATAAGATCGTTGTTGGACTGGTTTAACTTCAGGAACCATGGGGATGGTGTGTTGTACCACTTCTGCGGGAACTCGCTTCATATCATGGTGTATCCACGCAAAGCAATCCCTATACCCCTTGAAGAGAGCTACAAGTTTAGCCTAATTTAAGTCCTTGGCTATATAGACAGGCTTAGAATCTTCTCCTAGTTTAGCTAAGTCTACTTCCTTGACCTCTGTAAGCCCATCATAGACTCCTCCACTCTCACTTATAGGGTTACATTTAGCATTATCAAATACTAACTTGCATTCCCCTATAGTGTCTGACTTGTAATGCTCAGGTGCTCGGCACAAATAAGGCTCATTTTCCTTTTCTTTGTCACTTGCTTTAGCTATAGCCTTAGCCTCTCATTCCTTATGTGCGAGCTCATAATTTTGTTTCCTTCAGCTGAGCAACTCGCATTTGGTTCATCAGAGACTTCCACCTTAGATATATCAACCGCGGGTGGTCTACAATACTTGTTCTTTTGTAACTTTCCCTAGTCGTCTATAAACTTTCCCTAGTCGTCTATAAACTTTTGATGTAAGTCAGTAGGCACCCATGTACTGGAGCCATTGGGTGGTAGTTATTCTTTCTTGCAACCTTTTATAATGATTCACTGCATAGTGTTTAAGTCTCTGCCATCTTCGGAGATGCACCTTAGTGTCCTGACGAACTTCATTCCTTTCTTTAGATTGAGAATCTGTATATTATTCGGAGCTACTCCATAAAGTTTCTTTGGATGTTGTGGGCTCTATTTTTCTTTTGGTGACTAAGGAGTTGGTATCACTTTCAGTCTCTGTTTCAGACCCCTCACCACTATTGGTGTTTGATCTTGAGTCATCCCATATGGACTCAAGTTTGCTATAACCAATCTCCTTGATATCAGAAGGTAGAGCACGAATCATTCGTAGGGGCATGACCTTAGGGAGATCCTCACCATCAGGTGTAACCCATGTAGATCCTCTAGCTCCCCAACTATTGATTGTGGCCATCATATATATCCAATTTAGATCATACTCATGCACAATAGCTTGTTTGTTAGCATCCTTGTGGGTTGGCTCCTTCCCTGCATATCAGTCTCTTCTCTACAAGTATAGTAGTATTACAATGGGGCTTAATAAGTGGTGGTGTCTGAATGGTTTTCAAAAAGTCCTCCACTACTCCCATAGGATGTACATGGCCAATCACAAGATCAACCCTGATTGATGGAATCATGGATATTGAAGGTAGACATGGTTCTTAGACCAGTCATGTACCATCTTTGCTTCTCTCATGAACAAGTATCCTAAGATCATTTCATATAATTCTTGTTATTTGGAAAAGTCCATAACAATAAAAGTATGTTTAGCATGATGTTTGAGAACCAAGCTTGATCTTTAAATCTTGTAGGCATCCCAATAGGTTTGGCAACAGTCCCGTTGCCATCTTGACAATGATGTTTGAGACTTCTAGACGTGGCTTGGCCATCTTCTCCTAGCATTTCTTGGTGATTATACTGATAAGAATGTGGATGAAGTAAAAAAAGTGCTACTATGGAAGATCTTCCTCAAACAAGTGTAAGGAGAAGAACAAGGAGTATATAATTAAGAGAAATTTCACGAAGAGGTTTTATATGTGGTGGTGGGAATCGCCCCCCTAATTTTGGGGCCTTGAAAGAGGAAAAGAACATGGAGGGCTTGGCATTGCTCTGTAACCCAGGATAATCAATATCCAACAGCGCCATTAGCAAAGGAGGTGGAAGAAGCCAACAAGAAGCATCGCTACCTAAGGAAGCATGAAAGCGAAGAAAGAGAGTGGGTGGGCTATCCCCAATAGCATAGGAGGTGAATCACAAATGCCAACCAACGATGCACTTTAACCATCTAAAAATTAGGAAATTAGCAGGGACCTACACTGTTTTCAGTCCGTCATGGAGAATTTGTGAAGCATAAGAGAGGAAGAAGATGCGGCAACAATGGACTTTACAAGTCTGCGTAAACCTAGCGCAAACTTAAAAATCATATCATCAGCATCGTCATCATGTGCAGTGCTGAGTTTGAAGGAGGTGACCAGCAAATTCAAATATTATAGATGTTGGTGGTGGTTGTTGCTAATCTTGGTGCATGAGCGGAACAGTTGCCAATCTAATTGCTGCACGAGCAATAGAGAGACACGACACAGAGAAACTTGAGTAAAGATATGACGCATGTGGTTGTGACCAGAGAAGCGGCTTCTTACTGAAGATGAAGGTGGTAGCAGCCATCGTGTAGAAGAAGGGCGGCCTTCTTGCAAATCTGCACTACATGCTTCTGTTCATCCAGGGAAGATAGAATCTTTATTAGGTGTTGAAGGAGAGAAGTGGAGATGCTAAGTGTAGAAGTGTGTAAAGAAATGTTGGTGTTTTTGGACGAGTACCAATTGAGGTCGTCCAATGTGAAGAGAAGAGAAGTGATAAAGTGTTTATGGTTTCTTCATCAACATGTGGTGCTTATTCCAAGGCAAAGATTCCTTTTTCAAGTGGTCGAGGACGCTTCACAAATTAAGTGGAGGAGGAATGTCAACCCCTTTTTTGTGCATTATTTGGCATAATTTTATGGTCTACATCAATAATTATCGAGCTTTTTGGCTATTAAACATTTATTTGATGAGCTTTATTATAAAATCCATTGTAAATTGACATGGCTAATTAGCGGGTCTGCATAAAATTTTAAAAGCCATGGTCAAATAATATTTGTGTGTGAGTTTTCTCAACTTTTGGAAGGTTGGAGGATACTTTTTGATGTTCTTTAGTGGCAAAAAAGAAAGGTCTTTGGACCTTAGGCCAAAAGATGTACTTAATTTTTAATAATATCAAAAAAAAGAAAAGAGGGGAGTTGGTTAAGGAGGTTATGCGCACGACTCCTTTATGTGCATGTTTCTTCTTCTCTTCTTCGTTCTCTTGGTTAGCACAACTCTTGCTCTCCTTTCTTTGTGCTTTCTTGTTCTTGAATTATGGAAGAAGAAGGAGATAGTGAGGATGGTGAGGATGATGATATCTCTTGTTTACCCCAAGTTCTTTGTGAGTGTATGGGCTGTTTTTCTTGGCAAGAGAGCTTAATTTGCAGGTTTCATA